>NC_064629.1:157090792-157421850 GCF_023864275.1 Schistocerca cancellata
GTGAGATATTTGGCCCGGTCACTATCAATGGACCACCCTGTATATACGTACTACATTAGTAATTGTAAAGTATCATGTCATTAGATACGGAGGGCTTTTACAGAAAAAAATTGACAAATTGATTATTTAAGAGAAAGAAAGTATAAAATAAGAGTTCAAAATGGGTGGGATATCTGACTCCTCAAACTCCTCTCTGGCCGGACGTGGGGGTTGCACCCCTCTACCATCCTCCACACCTACAAATCCTTAATCCGTCCCATCCTCTGTTATGCCAGTCCTGCCTGGATATCTGCCCCCCCCCCCAAATTCTATAAGTCCCTCCAAATCCTTGAGCGTCCTGCACTCCGCCTCGCCTTCCATATACACCTCCCGTCCCCCGCGCGGATCCTCTATGATCTCATTCCTTTCCCCCATCTGCTCCTATTCCTCGAACATGTCCGCATCCTCTACACCTCCCGCCGTCTTGAACCCCCTCACCCCCTGGTTGCTCCTCTCTTCTCCCATCCCCGCCCCCTGCCACGTCTTCACCGTTGTGTCCCCCCTACCCTCCATCTCTACACCCTACATCTCCTTTCCCAAGGTGGCTTCCATCAGCTCCCCCTCCCAGATGATGCCCTCTCTCCCTCCATTTATCCTTCCTATCAACTCTGATCCTCAACCCACCCTCCTTTCCTCCATCCTTTCCCTGGGCTCCCTCTTCCTCCCCCCTTCCATCCTGTGTTTTCTCCCCACCTATCATCTCCTTTCTCTCCCCCTCCCCCCGAGTCCTTTTGTACTCCCCTCCTCTCCTTCCCCAATCCCTGGCCCTTCTGCTCAGCACCCCCACCCCTCTTATGGATCCTCCTTTTCCATTGGCTCATTTCCCCCCTCCCCCTTCACTTTTCCTCTCCTTCCCCCCCTTTTTTCCCGTCATCTGACCAGTTTCCCCCACCTGCTCTCGGGTGTGGTATGTCGTATTTGTGCCAACTTTTAGCGCAGTGTTTAAGTGAGTGTTCGGTGTTGTGCGTCCTTCCACAGTGTTGCGAACAGAAATCATGCTGTCGCTGGGTGTGCTTTTTATATCTCTTGCGAACAGAACCCAGACTGTCGCCGTGTTTTTTTAATTGTCTGTCTATTGTTTTTCTGCTTCCTGTGTGTTTTATTAGCTTCATCGACCCTGTGTTTTATGTTTTACGCTCCAGAATTTTCTGCCATTTTTACCTTTAAGTCACCGATTTTATCGCCAACTGTTATTATTTTTTATTATCTTCATCTTTTTAAAAAATTCTGTAGGCTGAAGAGCGGCGTAATAAGCTGCTGCCAGCCCGCCCCCTTTAGGGGGAATCGAAACCCAATAAAGGAAAAAAAATGGGTGGGATAGTTTAAACGAAAGTTTCTTGAAACTATTGACAACTCTAGTGGATTCGCTGTTGGCCTTTTCATTAAGTAAATGTTACGATTTCATAACTTTGTACCTGAAAATTTCTAAATGGTCTACAAAATCCAGTTTTGGATTTACTTTTTGTATTTGTAAGACTTTTAGGTCGTTTTCAGTATCGTCAAAAGTGTGTTGCGTTTCAAGTAAATGGGCCACAGCTACCGATTTATGTGCTTGTTGAAAGCGAATAACTGAAAGATATTTATTAAATTTCGCTCTAAGTTTCCTATAATTTTGTCGTACATAGAAATATTTGCAGCTGTAAATATTGAATGGACTTGAGTTCACAAAAGATACCTTCCACTGTCACTGTGCCACGTAACCCACACGGATAGTCGCACTTGTTAACACCCGGTCTCCAGGATTCGGCAGTTGGCCTGACCCCAGATCGAATCCGCCTGGCAAATTAACAATGAGGGTCACCTAGCCTGGAAGTGGTAACTAGGCAGCTTCCCCCATCCCACTAGGTGAATAATTATTTATTTATCTATTTATTTACACGTCTAGTTCCGTAAGAACAAATTCAGGAGCAAATCTCCAAGGACATGGAACGTGTTAATACATGAAATTACAACATAAAGTAATAACATATAAAATAAATGTTTATGAACCCAAAAATGACTCAAAAATGACCATAAGTTTAAGTAAACGCAATCAACAATATAACATAGGAATCAGCTTAATTTTTCGAAGCTGTTAATTCTTGGGAATAAGCTGATATTGTTAACAAGAAGCGATGGTAAAGAATATATATATATTGAGAGGCCAATGTGAGAATACCCAGACTAGTGAACAGGGACCGACAAGAGGTTCGCAAACTTAACACCACTTATTGCCAGAACCGCCCGTTTCTGAGCCAAAAATGTCATTTGAGAATTGGAAACGTTACCTCGAAGTATAATACCATATAACATAAGCGACTGAAAATAAGCAAAGTAGACTAATTTGCGTGCCGAACGATCACTTACTTCAAACACCGTTCGAATAGTAAAAATGGCAGCAGTAAGTCTTTGAACAAGATCCTTAAAGTGGGCTTTCCACGACATAATACTATCTATCTGAACACCTAGAAATTTGAACTGTTCAGTTTCACCAATCTGTGAAATTAAAACGTCTGGTTTTGATGAATTGTGTGTCAGAAACTGTGAAAACTGAGTCTTACTGTGATTTAGTGTTAGCTTATTTTCTACAAGCCATGAACTTATGTCATGAACTCCACTATTTGAAACAGAGCCAGTGCTACACACAGCATCCTTTACTACCAAGCTAGTGTCATCAGCAAAGAGAAATATTTTAGAATTTCCTGTAAAACCAGAGGGTATCTCATTTATATAAATATGGAACCGGAGTGGTCCCAGTACCGACCCCTGGGGCACCCCCCCCCCCCCAATTGCACTGTGCCCCACTTTTTTTTTTTATTCAGACCCCACATCTCAGCCATTCTCAACACTGTGAACAATGACCTTTTGATGTCTGTTGTTAAAGTAAGAGGTGAACCAATTGAGAGCTACTCCCCATATTCGATACTGGTCCAACTTTTGGGGCAATATTTTGTTATCAACACAATCAAAAACCTTGGTTAAATCAAAAAACATGCATTCCGTTCGAAACCATTTATTTAATCCATCCAGTACTTCACAGAGAAAAGAGAATATAGCATTTTCAATTGTTTAACAACTTCTAACGCCGAACTGTACATTTGATAGCAAATTATGTGATATAAAATGATCAATTGTCCTTACATACACAGGCTTTTTAATAACTTAAGCAAACACTGATGGCATAGAAATAGGTCTAATATTGTCTACATTATCGCTTTCTACCTTTTTAGAAAGCGGCTTTACTACCAAGTACTTTAATAGTTCAGAAAACTGACCACCCTTAAAGGAGAAACTACAGATATGGATAAGTACAGGGCTAACATGTGCAGCACAGTTCTTTAATATTCCGCTAGGTACTCTATCATATCCATGAGAATCCTTAGTCTTCAGTGCTTTAATTATTGACTCGATCTCCCTCTTGTCAGTATCACAGAATAATATTTCAGACATCAATCTCGGAAAGGCATTTACCAAGAAAGTTACATGATTCCCTGTAGAAACTTAAATTTTATTTAATTCACCAGCAATGCTCATAAAAAGATTGTTAAATACTGACCATGTATCTGGCTTATCAGTAAAGAAATATTTTTACCACAAACTTACTTTATATCGTCGACCTTGTGCTGCTGACCAGACACTTTCTTCACAACTGACCATATGGTTTTAATTTTATCCTGTGAATTAGCTATTCTATTTGCGTACCACATACTCTTAACCTTCCTAATAACATTTTAAGCACCTCACAGTACTGTTTGTAATGGGCTTCTTTAGCTTGATTGAGACTACTTCTAATATTTTGATTTAATTCCCGCTTTGTTCTCACATGATATCTCTATACCACTAGTCAGCCACCTGGCTGACTTTTACTGCTGGTACCCTGTATAGAACGTTCTAATAGTAGGCAACTAATAAAGAGCTTGAGAAATGTGTTAACGAAAGAAATGTATTTGTCATCTATGTTATCGGTCGGCACTATATACATCCTGCCACTCTCGTTCCTTAAGGGGAGTCGGATGGTTTTTTGATTCAAAATTTTTGATTTTTAATTTTTTGTACTTTTTTTGTTAGGCATATATTTGGGTTTAAATTGATACCAAATTTATTAATTTATGTTGAGTGGTTTCCGTTTTACAAGCGTTTTAGTCAAACCCTGCAATCCACACTTTTCATGAACTCGACCTTCTTTTTACTCGCTAGTGACTACTTGTTACAGTACAGCTGTTTGAAAGCTTAGTGGGTAACACTGATGAAATACTGTTGGCAACAATGATGAAAACAGCTGCCAATTTACTTTGTTGTTTCCAGTTCTTCGTTTGTGGTGATTGAAAGTGAAGTTGGTTTACGATATTCGTATTTCAGTGTTTAGATCTCAGCAAATAAGTTTTGTATTATGCAAAAATGCCGCGAATTCAAAATAAGAAAACAAAACGTGGGTTCAGTGGGGGGAAGACGGAACCAAAAACAGTTTTTGCATCGTGGTGAATCTGAAGTGGGCCGGCCGTGCGGCCGAGCGGTTCTAGGCGCTTCAGTCTGGAACCGTACGACCGCTACGGTCGCAGGTTCGAGTCCTACATTGGGTATGGATGTGTGTGATGTCCTTAGGTTAGTTAGGTTTAAGTAGTTCTCAGTTCTAGGGGACTGATGACCTCAGATGTTAAGTCCCATAGTGCTCAGAGCCATTTGAACCATTTTTTTTTTTTTTTAAATCTGAAGTGGAAGTTCATTGTGAAGGTGAGCGTAGGCCTAGGACTGGTACTGAAGCTGCTTGTTGTCCAGGCATTCACCAAAGCCAAACTCTGCTATCGGATCGCCACACCATATAACGTGATTCATTACTGCAAGTCACTAGTTTCTAGTCATCCATTGTCCAGCGGTGTCGATGTTCACACTACATCCACCGTCGCTTCGCACTGACTGCACAAATATGCGACTTCTGAGGGGCTGCTGAGCCATTGCGCCCCATTATTTTTAACTCTATACGCATAGTCTGGATTTTTGGTAGCACTTTTAGCCCACGAGCAATTCCTTCCGCTGATTTAATGCGATTTTATCCAACCGCCCTCCGCCATGGTACCGCTCCGATAGTAACAGGCGCGGCAGTGAATTGGGCAATTTGGCAATTCTGGAAATAGCAAGTTACCAAGTAATCAAATGCTTCAAATGGCTTTGAGCACTATGGGACTTAACATCGAGGGTCATCAGTCCCCTAGAACTTAGAACTACTTAAACCTAACTAACCTAAAAACATCACACACATCCATGCCCGTGGCAGGATTCGAACCTGCGACCGTAGCAGTTGCGCGGTTCCGGACTGAAGAGCCTAGAACCGCTCGGCCACCACGGCCGGCGTTACCATGGTAATCAGAAAACGGGAGTGGTGCAATGATGGACAACAAACCTTTACCATTCATCGTGATATCGATGTTCCGTCGAGATGGCGTTGTGAACCGATGAACAATGCTCTGTTCCCGTAAAGGCGTTTTACAAAAATTACAGCTGCGCGGCCGCGCAGCGTGTATTTCGTGCTCATTACAATCTCTCACGTCATACCCCAGCCCCATCGGTAGATGCTATCAAAGTGTGAGCACAGAACTTTGAGGAAACGGGCGATACGGTGCGAAAGATGGGTGGAAGCGCAAAACGTGTCTGCATACCAGAGAATATTACAAGAGTGGAAAAGGCCTTCGTCTGCCTGGCCTTGGCTTACTGTGTTCCTTTGTTCGCGTTTCCACCTCACAGTCAAGTTCCCAACGGTCGAATTGGGCAGCTTTAGATGGGTTGAAATGCATCTGATGGACTTGTTACTCAGGTGACACCCGGTGACAAGTCCATGTCCTAAGACACTTAGTTCTCCAGAGCGACCAATATTGCTATTACTGCTTCTGTACTGACAACGCAATACACTCCGACTGCTTTTGTACTGGCCCTAATGACAACATTTATTGGTTAATTCCGAATTACACAGAGGTGACCCCGGATGCTTTTGATAAGATAGCGTATGTGAATAAGTACTTTTTCTGATCTGTAATATCACTAGATTCGTCAACGATGCTAATAGTAGCTTTTATTTAGGTTCAAATGGCTCTGAGCACTATGGGACTAAACATCTCATGTGGTGTCACCGCCATACACCACACTTGCTAGGTGGTAGCCTTTAAATCGGCCGCGGTCCTTTTGTATACGTCGGACCCGCGTGTCGCCACTATCAGTGATTGCAGACCGAGCGCCGCCACATGGCAGGTCTAGTCTATAGAGGCTCCCTAGCACTCGTCCCAGTTATACAGCCGACTTTGCTAGCAATGGTTCACTGCCTACATACGCTCTCATTTGCAAAGACGACAGTTTAGCATAGCCTTCAGCTACGTCATTTGCTACGACCTAGCAAGGCGCCATATTCAGTTACTATGTCTTCTGAACAGATAATATTGTGACTCATGTACCGTCAAGAGCGACGTTCATCATTAATGGATTAAAGTTAAGTATCAAACTAATTACGTCCGCTTTCTGAATTCTAATTCCTTGTCATGTTCTAGACCTCACGTCAGTATAGTCCTTCCTCCTCACGCCAGCCTGCGTGAGCTAAAACGCGTGCATTTCGGCCTCCTCTAGTAACACGGTGTTGGCTCTTCTGCCAACACAACATCTCAGGTCATCAGTCCCCTAGAACTCAGAACTACTGAAACCTAACTAACCTAAGGACATTACACACAGCCACGCCCGAGGCAGGATTCGAACCTGCGACCGTAGCGGTCGCGCGGTTCCAGTCTGAAGCGCCTAACACCGCTGAGCCATTTTAGATTGGTTTCCGTATCCTTACAGCGTTTTACTATATTTGTATGTGACCCGTTCAGTCTACTGCAATAAAGCACTTACCTACTACAGTTGCCCAAGAAGAAGGGGAGGATGTCAGATTTCGTGTCTCTAACACGCACAGTGTGTTACTAGCGTGGCTAGCTATTCACATTCCCCATGATATTTACTACCGCATTATTATGTTTGAGTGTCTAATACTTCCGGGAATTTGACAACTGTTTATAAACGAAGATTTATTGGAAATGGCAGATATTTCGGTTTTAGTTTTTTATAGATTACTTACGAAGTAAATATCAAAGACTCTACCTCCTGAAACGGACATTGATGATGGAACAATAATTTCCTACCACTCTGCAACAAAGTGAAACGCTTCTGCGTCGGAGCAGTCTAGCTATTACTGCCGCGTTAACAAATACACTAACGGCAAAAATATCCCAACACCAAGGAGGATCTGTGCGGCATAAATGAAAGTTGGTAGGTGTGTTTCTACATCTGAAAGATGGTATCTATTCAAGTTTCACACCAGTCACGCAAGAGAGGTGCTAGTAGCGCCACTATGGGTATGCAAATGAGGTTTGCTTTAAATACAGGCTGTAGCGGTTGTGAGCATTTGTTAATTTTGAGACGGGACGTGGTTCAAAAATGGTTCAAATGGCTCTGAGCACTATGGGACTTAACATCTATGGTCATCAGTCCCCTAGAACTTAGAACTACTTAAACCTAACTAACCTAAGGACAGCACACAACACCCAGTCATCACGAGGCAGAGAAAATCCCTGACCCCGCCGGGAATCGAACCCGGGAACCCGGGCGCGGGAAGCGAGAACGCTACCGCACGACCACGAGCTGCGGACACAGGACGTGGTGAGATGATGTTAGTCAAGAACGCCTTTAAGAAGACATAGACGCCATTATCTGCACCTCACTGAGTTTGAAGGAGGTCGTGCAATAGGGCTACGAGGAACTGGATGTTCCTTCTGCAATATTGCAGAAAAACTTGGAGGAATATAGCCATTGTACATGATTGATGGCAGCGGTGGTCACGAGAATGTACGGTCCCAAGAACACCGAGCTCCGGACGGCCACGTGGCACTACCTAGAGGGAAGACCATTGACCCGCGCGGTATGACCCCACGGTTAAAGGCGCCATGTCACGAATTGCGCGGCCCCTACCGCCGGAGGTTCGAGTCCTCCCTCCGGCATGGGTGCGTGATGTCTTTCACGTAAGTTAGTTTAAGTAGTGAGTAAGTCTAGGGACCGATGACCTCAGCAGTTTGGTGCCTTAGGAATTCACACACATTTGAACATTATGAAGACCACCGAGTTCGGCTTATGGATCTGGCGCATCGTACTGCATCTGCAGCAGCAGTTGACACCACACTGACAACTGTAATGTTGATGGATTAAGTTGTTCTTAAAGCGGTGCTGATATTCAAGACAATAAAAGCGGGTTAAAAGCTGTGAGCTATCTGGGGAAGTTAATCTTGCATTACTGACCAACTGTTTCACCAGACATCCAGTCTAGCTTATCAAATTCCCAACCAGACTAACATTAATTATAATCTTTTAATAATCAACTTACGACAACTGGTGATCTATATATAAAAAGAGAATTTAAATAAAAAGAAATAAATCAGTTTATATTTGGACATTTATTTTAACATTGATCATTGTTCCGTTAAAATTTCAGCATATTAAACTTGATTCATAACTAAACTGGTGCCTTATTTAGGATTGTGAAGATTTGAGTTTGTAATCTTACAGAACACATCAAATATGAAGCCAAGATTGGGAGACTGCATACAACACTGCATTCATAAAATAACACACGAAGAACGTTGAAACATATGCAAGAGGTAATTAACCACAACCAACCGATTCAATTACCACCCAATGAAGTTACGTTCGTAGCGCAATCCTGTCCGTCATGAAATTACCTCACACTGGTATACTAAATTCATACTAACTCTCTGTGAAATCATCCCGAAAAGAATAGCTGAGGGCTACTTTGATGATTACACCACATGCTTCACGTGGTCAACTTGGTTTACACAAAGAGTGTAACCCCACAATAATTTTGATAATTAAAGTAAATTACATCGGAGCGCAATTTACAAAAGAAAAACCTCGAACTGGTTCCTATCATCTTACTATAAACCTGATGGGTCAAAAAATTGTATAAGCACGTCGTACTGGTTTCACAAAGTACACCCCAAGTGGGTTGAACATAAAGAAAAGTTGCTATATTGAAAAATATTGTCAAGACGAGACGTTATAATCTCACACACATTCGCATTTAAGATTAATGATCTTAGAGTTACTGATCAACACGTGGTTCCACTTTACTCACAAAGTAGTGACAAAGCAACTACTGGAAGATATTCTGAACCTGACACTCGAATTACACTGCGTTGCAATTTAAGATAACATTGGGTATTTTAGATCTAAACCTGAAATAAAGGTGATTAAATTTTCAGTTAGGCTAGACTTAAGAAATCCATTGTCCTACGGACTTAGCAGAGACGCGGTTAGCCGGAGATCTTACCACTTCAGATGCTCGCCACAGACAGACTGGTGTGGGCCCCTACCGAGGGTGCTTCACAGATACAAACGGAAGTGACCAGAGAGGCAGCTTCCTACACCAACATGACAAGGGACGGACAGGACCATACTAAGAATAGAAACCTCTTTGCTTTTAGAAAGCGTAGCTACCTGTTCCGACGTTGGTCCTACTGTTCTCTAGCAGACAGGCTTGTCTGCTACCATCAAGCATGCAACTAGAAATACATTTGCTCATTCATTCTTTCACACAGAAGGGAAGGGGGATGACAGTATCTTGTCATATACAGTATATAAAAGAAAGCAGATGTAGGTTCCGTATGAGACTGTGTGACATGAATTACATATAAACTGTGTTTTAAAGTGTAGTAGTGTGACAGATGGTTCTTGTTTATGTGTAAAAGTAACACGTTCCACTGCTCAGTCTCCTCCCAGATAGAGTCAGAAACACTACAGTAAATTTAGAAGTGGAATGTACGCCGTAAATGACAATAGATTTAAGAAATTAGCATGACAGGAATCCAACAGAGACCTTTCACAACGATCTCTTATAAATTGATTACTACAAGGACAGCTCCGAGCCAGACGCCCTGTAACGTACATTCCACTGACCCCAAACCACCTTCATTCGCAACTGCATTGTGGTCAAGTGAGAGCTCATTGGAGGGCGGAGTAAACGCCTGCTGCGTTTTCTGATGAAACCTGATTCTACCTTGGTGCCAGTGACGGCCGTGTGTTGCTTAGGAGGAGGCCTACAGAGTGCCTGCAAGGAACCTGCCTGCGTGTTAGACAGATTGGATCTATACCTGAAGTTACAGTCTGCAGTGCTATTTCGTATGGCAGCAGGAGCACTCTTTTGGTTATCCCAGGCATCCTGACTGCAAATCTGTACGTCAGTCTGGTGATTCACCTGTTGTGCTGCCGTTAATGTACAGCGTCTCAGGGGGTGATTTCCAACAGGATAACGCTTGTCCACATACCGCTGTTGTAACCAATCATGCTCTACAGAATGTCGACATATTTCCTTGGCCTACTCGATCATCAGATCTGTCTCCAGTTGAGCGCATATGGGACATCATCGGGGGACAACTCCCGCGTCATTTACAAACAGAATTAAGCGTCCCCGTATCGACCGATCAAGTGTAAGAAGCATGGAGTTGCATACCACAAACGGACATACGGCACGTGTACAACGCAGTCTATGCAAGTTTGCATGCTTGGATTCAACCTTCTGGCAGCTAAGAAATTAATCGCGTTAATGTTTGCACTGCGATGTAACAACGCGTACAACTTTAACCTCAGTTTGGCTATACTTAGACACGTGATCAGGTTAGTTCCTGCTACGGACGAGTTACCACTTCGCCTTGCTGGAAAGTTGGGTATTTGCGTCATAATAAGCGGAAGTTTCTGAAGGTTATCTGCGTAATGTATGTAGACTTGTACGTGTAAGTGGAATGCTTTATTTTGCTCCGTGACAATTTAGCAGAGTTTATACGTACATTGACAATCACAATTTGCTGTTCTGTAACATACTGTAGTGGTTATTGTCGTTTCGTTTTTGGTTTATTCTTAAACCCATTTCAAAACGAGCTGACCATTAACCAGTTGTGGAAACAAATAATTTATGCTGTCGTGGTTGTCTTTTTCTTTGATAAATAAACTAGTTGAAAAAATGTCATGTTGGCGTGCAGAAGTATTCGCCGTTCACGATGACCATACAACATGTCATGCTTATTTTACGCGATCTTTTCCATAGATATAAAGCTTGTTCCCTTAAGTCTTGTGCAATACTGAAAAGAACTGTGAATATTTCCATTTGTACACTCCTGGAAATGGAAAAAAGAACACATTGACACCGGTGTGTCAGACCCACCATACTTGCTCCGGACACTGCGAGAGGGCTGTACAAGCAATGATCACACGCACGGCACAGCGGACACACCAGGAACCGCGGTGTTGGCCGTCGAATGGCGCTAGCTGCGCAGCATTTGTGCACCGCCGCCGTCAGTGTCAGCCAGTTTGCCGTGGCATACGGAGCTCCATCGCAGTCTTTAACACTGGTAGCATGCCGCGACAGCGTGGACGTGAACCGTACGTGCAGTTGACGGACTTTGAGCGAGGGCGTATAGTGGGCATGCGGGAGGCCGGGTGGACGTACCGCCGAATTGCTCAACACGTGGGGCGTGAGGTCTCCACAGTACATCGATGTTGTCGCCAGTGGTCGGCGGAAGGTGCACGTGCCCGTCGACCTGGGACCGGACCGCAGCGACGCACGGATGCACGCCAAGACCGTAGGATCCTACGCAGTGCCGTAGGGGACCGCACCGCCACTTCCCAGAAAATTAGGGACACTGTTGCTCCTGGGGTATCGGCGAGGACCATTCGCAACCGTCTCCATGAAGCTGGGCTACGGTCCCGCACACCGTTAGGCCGTCTTCCGCTCACGCCCCAACATCGTGCAGCCCGCCTCCAGTGGTGTCGCAACAGGCGTGAATGGAGGGACGAATGGAGACGTGTCGTCTTCAGCGATGAGAGTCGCTTCTGCCTTGGTGCCAATGATGGTCGTATGCGTGTTTGGCGCCGTGCAGGTGAGCGCCACAATCAGGACTGCATACGACCGAGGCACACAGGGCCAACACCCGGCATCATGGTGTGGGGAGCGATCTCCTACACTGGCCGTACACCACTGGTGATCGTCGAGGGGACACTGAATAGTGCACAGTACATCCAAACCGTCATCGAGCCCATCGTTCTACCATTCCTAGACCGGCAAGGGAACTTGCTGTTCCAACAGGACAATGCACGTCCGCATGTATCCCGTGCCACCCAACGTGCTCTAGAAGGTGTAAGTCAACTACCCTGGCCAGCAAGATCTCCGGATGTGTCCCCCATTGAGCATGTTTGGGACTGGATGAAGCGTCGTCTCACGTGGTGTGCACGTCCAGCACGAACGCTGGTCCACCTGAGACGCCAGGTGGAAATGGCATGGCAAGCCGTTCCACAGGACTACATCCAGCATCTCTACGATTGTCTCCATGGGAGAATAGCAGCCTGCATTGCTGCGAAAGGTGGATATACACTGTACTAGTGCCGACATTGTGCATGCTCTGTTGTCTGTGTCTATGTGCCTGTGGTTCTGTCAGTGTGATCATGTGATGTATCTGACCCCAGGAATGTGTCAATAAAGTTTCCCCTTCCTGGGACAATGAATTCACGGTGTTCTTATTTCAATTTCCAGGAGTGTATATACAATTATCTGAAACTGTACGAATCCCGTGTTATGTAACGTCCATTTCTTAATGAAATTACAAAAATGAAAAGTATCATAACTTTAAAATGAAGTTCAGTCATAGAAGATCTTATTTTTGCACGTAAGACGTTAATACTAAATTCAGGAAGAAAACTGATTCTTTAGAAGCAGTTTGTTGAATTGAAACAACCTACTTTCTAGTTGTTGATTAGTTGCTTATACGTGCGTAGATTACTCACAAAATGATATCAGGCAAGCTATTTTAACTAAAAAATGAAAAATAGGAGAAGTAACTAATTCATGCATGCAGTAATGTTATATTTTATTCTGGGCATAATATTTTACAATAACATTCATTAAACAGTCAGTTCCCTATAGATTTACCTCGTTTGGACAATCTGTGGACCACAGTGCTTTTATGTTAGCTGTGCTATTGTTTACCATTTCTGGTGTTCTTGGTGAAGTATAGCATCTTTTTCTTGTTAGTAAACTGAGATTTTCTGTTAGACCACCATTCCTTCATTTTCCTGCTGACCTATCTCTTGTGTTCCACGAACTATTTCCTTGTCTCATAGGGGTTAACTTCTGTAATGGATGTTAGGAACGGCCTGGTTTCAATAGCTAAATGAGAATCATTGCTGTTAGCTATTATGCCTTGCCTAATATAAAGATTTGCAAGGTCGTTCTCTATTTGATTGATCCACAGCAAAACGGGGTACCCTTGTCGTCTTCTTTGAATATCGTATAGTATAGACTTTGGGGGTACATTCAGTACAGGTAGCCATAGAAAGCTAGCCATCTTCTTATGGCATCGTTGCGGTTTTTAGTGTTAGTGGAATTTACGATTAGGTTTGTACTATCGTCTCCCACCTGGCACGATACTTGGTCCCACTATCTTTCGCATGAATTTCCTTTCTTGTAATATGACGACTCGTCTGTGATCTTCATAGCTGGGGATAGGCACTCTCCTGCATGAAGGACCGAAAGTCTGACTACAGTGCTATAGTGTCTTAGTGTGACATTCATCGACAGATATCTCGAGGATTACATTTCTCTGCGAACGTGATATCCCCTATCTAGTTTGATTTTCCTTTTTCGAGAGCTACCGCGTCACTGACAACATCTGAGATGCTTTCTCCAAGGTACTTTCGTTTTTTGGCTCTCTTGATATGTTTGGTAGAGCTGAATCTCATTGTTCTATGGACGTCTTTTTTGTTGGTAATGAATTCGATCTGTCGATGTTGATCAATAGTCCTGTTTTCTCTGCTACTGATTACAGCGCTTGGAGCTGTATCGAAGCCTCTTGGATGTTGTTTGCCAATAAGATCAGGTCACGATCAAAACCCAGGCACGGGATCCTTCAGTTGTCTGCTTTGATCACTACCCTTAATCCGGTGTTTTCTGGTAGTGACCTGGTCGTTTCTCGCAGTACCGGAGAATGGTCTTTAGCTTTTATGTTTGTTCGTACAAGTATTCGATGTTCTGAAACATGCTTGATATTGCGCTAACTCATTTTCCAACTGTCTCGTTAACGTGCCGTCCGAGGCTCTTGGGAAAGATTTTGTTCGTGACTGCAAGAAGCGATAATTTGTGAATTGGGAGGATAACGGAAGAGGTCGAGTCCCCTGGGAGGTTCTCGCTGGCCCCTACGTCCAGGATTACTGTATTTATACGCCTGTGTACTGTATGTTAAAAAAATGGCTCTGAACACTATGGGACTTAACTTCTGTGGTCATCAGTCCCCTAGAACTTAGAACTACTTAAAACTAACACATCCATGCCCTACGCAGGATTCGAACGTGCGACCGTAGCGGTCGCGCGGTTCTAGACTGTAGCGCCTAGAACCGCTCGGCCACTCCGGCCGGCCTGTATGTTTCCTCCGGCTAGTTTCAGCACACTTGCCATTATCGTATCTTCCCCAGAAGCGTTAGTGTTTTTGAGATTTACAATCTCTTTGACTTCCTCGTATGTAGGACAGATAAGCAAAATTTTGCGATTAGTGGGTTCTGTAACAGGGAATCATTGAGTGGATTCTTTGGCATCTAGAAGTTTCGGGAAGTAGTCAGCTAGAGATTTAGAGATCCATCTGCTCACTGAAGATGTGAAGTAGGAGACGTGAAGTGGGTCATCTGTTGTTTGAGATCCTCGCTGTTGTTCCTTTGCAATTTCTCCTCTGCTTGTTGAATCAGTTGTTTGTTGTTCTTTGTCTTTGACCCTCTTATGATGCTGGCTACAGTCTTCCTTTGTGTAATGAAGGCTGTTTGCTATGCTTAATTCTTGTGCTTGTTCCATTTGACCCACGCTAATCGTCTCGCCCCTATAGTATTATTGCATTCACTGGACCACTAATGGTGCCTCCTTCCCCTTAGCTCTACTGGGGATTGTCTCCTGAACTGTTGACACTATGGCATGCCTAAGCTGGTCCCAGTTTGTAACGGTGTTCATTCCGTTGGTATTTTGTGTTAGTTTCTCTTAGTAGCTAGTAGTGTCGTTTTTAAGTTTCGTGGCATCAAATCTACGAATATTCTTACTCTTCACTGTCATATTATTGGTCCTTTTCAGTGGCATTAGATTAATCTTGACAGCGATAGGTAGTGGTCGGAATTGATGTTACCTCTCCTAAGCACCTCGACATTCATTAAGTCACAGTGGTTCTGCCTGTGTATTGCTACGTGGTCTATCTGGAACTCACAGAGCATGCAATTTGGTCTGTACCACGTCTTGACCTTCGTTGTAGACGTTTAAAAGCCCGTGGACATCAGGAATATTCCATACTTGGTGCACAGGCTGAATAAGCTTTCGCCATTCTTGTTAATTCTCTTATGGACAGGGCGTTTTCCGACAATCTTCCGCAATATCTGTTATCTCCTAATCAGGGCGTTGTTATCTCCTAGCAGTATAATCGTATGGTGAAGCGTGGCCTCACCCAGGAACTCCACAAGGGTATCCCAGTACTGGTCTGTGATCCCTGAGTTTTTCCTCATTGATATGAGCATAGAAGTTTACCAAGAAGTACACCCTGCTGCAGGGCCTGATGGGTATTAACGAGGGTCTGTCGTTGGGTGAAGAAAATGGTTCAAATGGCTCTGAGCACTATGGGACTCAACATCTTAGGTCATAAGTCCCCTAGAACTTAGAACTACTTAAACCTAACTAACCTAAGGACATCACACACACCCATGCCCGAGGCAGGATTCGAACCTGCGACCGTAGCAGTCTCGCGGTTCCGGACTGCAGCGCCAGAACCGCTAGACCACCGCGGCCGACTTGGGTGAAGAGAAGCCAAGTATGCTTGGAAGCTATTTGTGGAGTACTGTATTGCAAATCCAGTCCCCAAGACGGGTAGATTCTCCATGTCTCACTTACCAAGTGCCAGCCGGTGTGGCCGAGCGGTTCTAGGCGCTTCAGTCTGGAACCGCGCGACCGCTACGGCCGCAGGTTCGAATCCTGCATCGGGCGCGGATGTGTGTGATGTCCTCAGGTTAGTTAGGTTTAAGTAGTTCTAATTTCTAGGGGACTGATGACCATAGATGTTAAGTCCCATAGTGCTCAGAGCCATTTGAACCATTTTGAACTTACCAAGTTTTCATTTATACATTCTGTATCTTTGTGATTCCATGGCATCTTCATTTGGGAATCTAGTCTCTCGGGGTGCTGCTGTAGCGATGCTCTTGTAGTTCAGGACTTCCTGTGTATGTTTAAGTTCCCCGGTTTTTATGAGTGAGTTTGTATTGGTTGTAGGAAGGTAAGTGAGGTTCCTTAGATGGCCACTCTTAGTTCAAGCTGGGACATACTTGAAAATGTAGGTCGCCCATTATTTGAAGACATCCAGACATCCATGTTGCGTCACAAGCAAGGGGGGGGAGGGGGGAAGGAATGCATACCAGCTGACGTTCTTTCAATATTAGGTTTGTGTTTCATGTTGGATGTAACTTATCACACAGGTGTACAAATTTGCTTACCTGAAGGTACCAGGTTGTTCGCTATCAAGGTTGTAAGTCTTGAAGCTGTGTATAATTTCAGCCACTTCTAACATGGAGGACAGTCGCTCGATGAGAGTCAGAAGCTTCTGAAACTAGTTCTTCCTCCTTCTTCGTCATTGGGAGCTGCAGTCTCCATCTGGCGTTGAAGTTTTTGACCAGATTCACTTGTAACCCAGGCAGAAGCCCTCACTAGGTACTATCAGACGGACCAGTTGAACCTAGGCTTTTTAACGAGGTTTCTCAGTAGGACCGGATATGGGGGAATTTGACAGTTATTCATAATTAACTAATGCTAATTTCTTACCATTCAATACTCTGTATTATATAAATACTCGTAGTCCTCAACTCTGTAGTATTAATTATTTGAGAGATATGTTTTAACTGATTTTTTTAAATATTTTGATTTTACTTGTTTCTTTAATCTCTTTATTCTGAGAAAAACCTGCTTTGTAGCTTCTTTGCGCACTCTTGGTAAATGTAATTTTAGTCTAGCTCTTGTGCCATATCATTAATGCTGCTGTTGGCGACACAATTGCTAACGCCCTTTTTGACGTGCCTAACAGATAGGTAGAAGTATTGGCCTGGTGCCTTTATAATCCGATGCTGTTTAAACAGATTTTTACACAGAGCTCGCTTACTATTTTTAGTTATTTCAGTTATTATGCCAATGGCCATTTTCTGTAGTCTACTTTGTGTTTTGACCAGAAAAACTGATTTTGTAGCTAGAGATGGAGTGTATGTAAGAATGGTATTTTACAATAAGGCATTTGTGTTGTGTGTGTGTGTGTGTGTGTGTGTGTGTGTGTATGTGTGTGTGAGTGTTAATTTCACTTCTGGTAAGAGTCAATATTAATTCCTAAAGTTTTTGAGTTCCCACAAAATCTATGAGATTTTCATCTACATTTAATTTTACAGTTTTATTTCCTCTCTTCAAATAGAAATTCAGGTCGCTTGTTTTCTTTCTTCATTGTAAGTTTACGACATTACGATCAATTATAGACATTGCTTAGACTTTCTCTACTAGGAGTTCTGGTGTTCTGTCTGTGATTACAATGTTGCTGTCATTAGCAAAAAGAATCGTTCACCGAATCAATGTTTAGCTTTAATCGTTACTTCCATATGTTTGGTGTTAGAATTTGGGAGTTTTATTATAGGTCTGATATGAGGTCTCAAGGCACGCTACAAATACTACGCTGAATTTAGACAAAATTGTGGGGCTGCCTTAGGCTGTCTTAATGCTTTGTAACACAACCACATCTTACTCATCATGCCAGTGCGCCTTGCACCATTATAGCGCTGCAAAACAACAGTATGCCTGATACATTCATTATTTCAGGAAGAATCCACTTATGATTCAGTGGTCGTACTTTGCTTTTTAAAGTACCGAAACCATTTCCATGCTTTATCACTGGAACTAAAAGTCTGGATTGTACCAGCACATTTTTTGTCACATTATGTGGAAATGCGTTCAGCATAATTTTAAGGCCAGTGATGAGCTTTCTCCAATAACCTTCAGCTTAAAAAACTGACTACATCGTCACAAACACAAGGCGCCTTATCTGATTCACCTTAACAATTCCTCATCTATTCAAAACTAAACGTAGAGATACCTATCGTCGTGGACGCCGTCCTTAGTCTACATGCTTAAAAAAGAAAGCTGTTTGTAGATCAGCAAACATTTTTTAGCCTCAACACGATCAGTAAGGGATAGCTTTTGTTTATATCAATAGCGCAGCCGAATCTTTCGTTTCTTTGAAGCGCCGTCTGATCGGACAGGGCATTAAGCTTAATCATGGACACGCTGTATTCCAAACGGACAATGTTCTCGTCCATGTTAACAGGAATGTCCAAAGTATATTCCCTGACGTGTCTTGGATATCCGTTCCAGCCTGTGTCTATCTGTCCCTCCAAATCCTTGATACTGTTGGCACCCAGCTGTATCTAAACGTAAGACCCAACTCCATCGCTTCTGGAATTTCATGCTTCAATTCTAACCTGAGATCAGGGTCAAGCTGGGTTTAATACTTGCGCCGCAAACTGATCCCTAAGAAGTAAGAGGTGATCCTTGTATGGCACCGGTGTTGAACAGTGAACATTTTCGTGAAACAGTGGCTCCCATACTACTTAATGTATCCCATTACTCTATCAAAAACAATAAAAGATTTCCGCGTATTCTTAGATGAGTACCTAAACTGGGTAGAACAGGCTGTCAGTACATGTAGAAAGTCACTCTCATGCCTACAAACAATATTCAATAATCTGTAACAACGTTTCACCCTAAAATAAAATAATCAATAGTCCTGTCCTATCTCCAATACTGTAATATATAAACCATGGAATAATGTAGATAGAGAGGTAAAAATTGACACACATGCTTGGAATGACATGGGGTTTTATTAGAACGAAAATGCAGGATGGCGTTCCACCTTATATTGCTAGACGCGTGAAAGATCTCTTGCGCGCGTCGTTTGGTGATGATCGTGTGCTCAGCCGCCACTTTCGTCATGCTTGGCCTCCCAGGTCCCCAGACCTCAGTCTGTGCGATTATTGGCTTTGGGGCTACCTGAAGTCGCAAGTGTATCGTGATAGACCGACATCTCTAGGGATGCTTAAAGACAACATCCGACGCCAATGCCTCACCACAACTCCGGACATGCTTTACAGTGGTGTTCACAACATTATTCCTCGACTACAGCTATTGTTGAGGAATGATGGTGGACATATTGAGCATTTCCTGTAAAGAACATCATCTTTGCTTTGTCTTACTTTGTTATGCTAATTATTGCTATTCTGATCAGATGCAGCGCCATCTGTCGGACATTTTTTGAACGTTTGTGTTTTTTTGGTTCTAATAAAACACCATGTCATTCCAAGCATGTGTGTCAATTTGTACCACACTATCTACATCATTCCGTGATTTATTCAGTTTTCAAATTTATACTGACTTTTTGATCAGCCGGTAGTTCCGCAGTGTGCAAACAGTGAATCTAGAGGACTGCAGCTAGCCATGAACGCTTATGCCATGTATCTGAGTGAACATTCAGTTTTTTGATCATGTTACTACTTCTTATATTCAAATGCGCTGGATGCGGCCGGGTAAGTGATATGATTTTCCATACGCTGTCTGTTCTTCATATTTTTCTTAGTGAACTCCGTTCTCCGTATATCAGATACGTACCTATCATCATCACTTAATCTTGATTACGCTCATGCATTATTTTACATTTTTCATCCCCTCCTCCATTTTAGCCATACCTCTGTGGAACAAAATTCCCAGAAAAATAGATCTGATTAAAACGCACACAGGATTCGAGTGAAGGCTAAAGTTTTTCCTGTTACCAATGACGTTGACGTAGTTACCTTGTCTGCAAGTCCCAGTTTTCTTCCTCCTGTCCGTCAGCGAACTAGTACCTCTGTCCATTTCTGAACATACTTCCAGATTTCCTCATCCTTACATGCGTTTCTTTTTTTCGCTTCATTAGCCACAGCTTTTCTTTTATTATCTCAGAAACGAACATTTTCATATTATTTCTCCCTTTTCTCTGCACGAATTAACTTTTCCTCCATATCCAATTCTTTCTGCTGTGCTGTCACGCGTTTCTGTTAGTATATCGCTACTACGAAGTTATATGAGAGATTTACTTATTACGTTGTTAACAAAGCTGACATTTTAAAGTAATTATGTTCATTCAAAAATGTTTCAAATGGCTCTAAGCACTATGGGACTTAACATCTGAGGTCATCAGTCCCCTAGACTTAGAACTACTACCTAACTAACCTAAGGACATCATACACATCCATGCCCGATGTAGGATTCGAAACTGCGACCGTAGCAGCCGCGTGGTTCCGGCCAGAAGCGCCTAGAACCGCTCAACCACAGCGCCCGGCTATTGTGTTCATTACAATAGCAAATATTGTTATGTGTAAGTCATTTCCTAAGCACGTTGCTATGTCGATCGTAAAGAGGACCCCCCCTGCGGGTTCGGGGGTAAGAATAGGCCCGAGGTATTCCTGCCTGTCGTAAGAGGCGACTAAAAGGAGTTTCAAGCGTTTCGGCCTTCTATGTGATGGTCCCCCTTGGGGTTTGACCTCCTTTTTTCAAAATTCTACGGAAGTACGAGCCTTTTGGGGAAGGACGCCTTACGTGGTGTATCATTGGTCCTCAGTGCACTAAGTCCCTGGCACTCAGCATTGTAACGGCGTTGTAACCACTCCCATTATTCCTCAAATTGGGCCTAAACGCCTGATGGGTTGCACAAGTTACGCCCATAGTGCGTCCCCATCTGCACCTACGATCATGATGGACTTTCCATGGCACCCGAAATCCAGCAAGGTAGCCAGCCCGTTGTGGTGTGGTCGTCATGTACCCTCTAGGTTGTAGCCCCCTGACAACACAGGGATCGTACTGCCAATACCTGAGCTGCACCCTCCCCACGTCGGCCAAGGAGGGAGAGCCCCTGGTCGGAGTGGGTGGTATCAGGGCGGACGTTTCGCACATGAAACGTCAACATGTATCAGGTCGCTCTGCGGCCGAGTCTTTTAAAAAGAAAGGTACTGTCTCTGGTTCTGGTACTCCTGCCCTTTCCCCCTTGGCCACTCCCAGGGAGGAAGGACAGGCCCGCCGGCTTGAGGCGAAGTACTTCGCCTGCTATTTAGTCTGTTCTTGGACCGATGGGGGCACATTCGCCACCTCCAAGCCCATGTTCTTTGTCCAGCACATCGAGGACATCTTCGGGGAAATCGAGGCTCTCAGTAAAATGCGTTCGGGATCCGTTCTTATAAAGACCACCTCTGCCACACAGTCGGCGGCGCTCCAGGCGTGCGACCGACTAGGGGACATCCCAGTGTCTATTGTGCCGCATCTGGCTCTGAATAGGACGCAGGAGGTTATTTTTCATCGGGACCTCCTGCTGCAATCTGATGAGGAGCTCAGGGCCAACCTGGAGCGCCGAGGCGTGCATTTCGTTCGGCGAGTTCAGCGCGGCCCCAAAGACCGTCGCATCGACACCGGAGCCTTTATCCTCGCCTTCGAGGGGGACGTTCTCCCAGAGAAGGTAAAGGTGATGTGCTACCGGTGCGACGTGCGTCCTTACGTCCCACCTCCTATGCGCTGCTTTCGGTGTTTGCACTTTGGGCACATGTCGTCACGGTGTGAGGCTGAGCCCCTTTGTGGCGATTGTGGACGTCCTCTTCGTGAGGAACATACATGCACCCCACCACCTCGGTGCGTCAATTGTCCTGGCATCCACTCGCCTAGATCTTTAGACTGCCCCGCGTATCAGAAGGAGAAGAAGATTCAAGAATTAAAAACTTTGGATCGTCCCTCTTATTCTGAGGCCAGGAAGAAGTATGACCATCTCCATCCCGCGACGTTGACAACTTCGTTTGCCTCAGTCGTGTCCACTCCTTCCACAGTATCCTCACCCCTATCCTGTCCCCCCTCCACCTCCTCACCCCATCCAGGGTCTATGCCTCTGCCTCCCAAATCCCTCCCTTCCCAATCCTCCTCCCTCGTGGCCCCTGCCCCCTCTGCCCTGGGGGCCACTCTTCCTCCTCCTCCCCCTCCGCCGCCTGAGAAGCGATCCTCTTCTCAGGCATCCATCGGGGAAACGTGCCGGACCCCGGCTTCCGAGGTCCGGCGTTCCAAAACGGACCCCGCGCGTGAGGACCTTCTTCGGGTCCAGCCCACCATCCCCGTGCCTCATCGGCCTTCCAAGAAGACCTCCAAGAAGAAATCTTTATCCCCCTCTCCACCCCGGCGCGTTTCGTCTGACGCTCCATCCGTGAGTCACTGCTCCCGGCCGTCCTCAGTTTCGCCGCGACACTCTGCTGCCAGGCGCTCGAATGGCCTCTCTCGGCGAATGATGCTGCCCCTCCTACGCAACCCGGGAAAGCGGCCGCCGCTGGCGACGATTCGATGGAACAGGATCCGCCTCCCGCCGGTTGTAGCGTTGTTCCCTCGACACCTGGCCCTCCTCGGCCGTCGAGGTGACCAGCTCTTCACCCGTTTCGTTCGCCCTCTTTTCTGACTAGCGATGGCTTTGTTACATTGGAACATAAGAGGTATTCGATCTAATCGGGAGGAATTACAACTGCTCCTCCGCCTGCACTGTCCGCTCGTCCTTGGTCTCCAGGAAACCAAGTTGCGCCCAACTGACCGTATTGCTTTTACCCACTATACCTCGGAGCAGTCTGACCTCACCCCAGTGGACGGTATTCCAGCTCATGGTGGGGTCATGTTGCTCGATCAGGACGATGTCTATTACCATCCCCTCCCATTGACCACCCCACTCCAAGCAATAGCTGTCCGTATTACTCTTTCTGCCTTTACTTTTTCTGTTTGTACCGTCTACACTCCATCGTCATCTGCAGTTAGTCGGGCCGACATGATGCACCTGATTGTTCAGCTTCCTCCGCCGTTTTTATTGTTTGGTGACTTCAATGCCCATCACCCCCTTTGGGGCTCTCCTGCATCCTGTCAGAGAGGCTCCCTCTTGGCGGATGTCTTCAACCATCTCAATCTTGTCTGCCTCAATACCGGCGCCCCGACTTTCCTCTCGGACTCTACTCATACCTACTCCTACTTGGACCTCTCGATCTGTTCTACCACTCTTGCCCGTCGGTTCGAGTGGTATGTCCTTTCTGACACTTATTCGAGCGACCACTTTCCCTGTGTCGTTCGTCTCCTGCACCACACCCCATCCCCACGTCCTTCGAGCTGGAACATACCAAAGGCTGACTGGGGACTTTACTCCTCCCTGGCGACCTTTCCGGACCACGATTTTCTCAGTTGTGACAGTCAGGTCGAATACCTCACGGCTGTTATCATCAATGCTGCCGAACGTTCCATTCCTCATACTGCCTATTCTTCAAGTCGCGTTTCCATCCCCTGGTGGAATGAGGCTTGTCAAGACGCTATCCGTGCTCGACGACGTGCTTTACGCACCTTTCGCCGCCATTCTACGTTGGCGAATTGTATTGGATACAAACGACTCCGAGCGCAATGCCGTAGAGTCATCAAAGACAGCAAAAAAGCTTGTTGGGCCTCTTCCACCAGCTCCTTTAACAGTTTTACTCCCTCTTCTGTCGTCTGGGGTGGCCTGCGCCGGCTGTCGGACATTAAGGCCCACTCCTCGGTACCTGGCCTGACTTCAGGTGGTGAGGTCCTTGTTGATCCTGTGGATATCTCCAACGCCTTCGGCCGCTTTTTCGCGGAGGTTTCAAGTTCCGCCCATTACAACCCTGCCTTCCTTCCCAGGAAAGAGGCAGAAGAGGCTCGGCGACCTTCCTTCCACTCGCTGAATCTGGAAAATTATAATGACCCTTTACTATGCGGGAACTCGAACGTGCACTTGCACTGTCCCGGTCCTCTGCTCCGGGACCAGATGCCATTCACGTTCAGATGCTGGCACACCTTTCTCCGGCAGGCAAAAGCTTCAATCTTCGTACCTACAATCGCGTCTGGACCGAAGGTCAAGTCCCCATGCGTTGGCGTGACGCCGTCGTTGTTCCTATACCCAAACCCGGGAAGGATAGACACCTTCCTTCTAGTTACCGCCCCATTTCTCTTACAAGCTGTGTCTGTAAGGTGATGGAGTGCATGGTTAACGCTTGGTTAGTTTGGATTCTTAAATCTCGACGGCTACTTACCAATGTTCAATGCGGCTTTCGTCGCCGCCGCTCCGCTGTTGACCACCTTGTGACCTTGTCGACATTCATCATGAACAACTTTTTGCGAAAGCGCCAAACGGTCGCCGTTTTCTTCGATTTGGAGAAGGCTTATGATACCTGTTGGAGAGGAGGTATCCTCCGCACTATGCACAGGTGGGGTCTACGCGGTCGCCTGCCCCTTTTTATTGATTCCTTTTTAACAGATCGAAAGTTTAGGGTACGTGTGGGTTCCGTATTGTCCGACGTCTTCCTCCAGGAGAACGGAGTGCCTCAGGGCTCCGTCTTGAGCGTAGCTCTTTTTGCCATAGCGATGAATCCAATTATGGATTGCATTCCACCTAATGTCTCAGGCTCTCTTTTTGTCGATGACTTCGCGATCTACTCCAGTGCCCAGCGAACATGCCTCCTGGAGCGCTGCCTTCAGCGTTGTCTCGACAGCCTATACTCATGGAGTGTGGCAATTGGCTTCCGGTTCTCTGAGGAGAAAACGGTTTGCATCAACTTTTGGCGATATAAAGCGTTCCTTCCGCCATCCTTACATCTCGGTCCCATTGTTTTCTCATTCATGGAAACAACTAAGTTTCTAGGGCTCACACTGGACAGGAAACTTTGTTGGTCTCTGCATGTCTCTTATTTGGCTGCTCGTTGTACACGTTCCATTAATGTCCTCAGGGTTCTTAGTGGTTCATCTTGGGGAGCGGATCGCACTGTTCTGCTTCGCTTGTATCGGTCCATAGTCCGATCAAAGCTGGATTATGGGAGCCTCGTCTACTCGTCTGCTCGGCCATCGCTCTTACGCCGTCTCAACTCCATCCACCATAGGGGGTTACGTCTTGCTACTGGAGCTTTCTGCACTAGTCCCGTCGAGAGTCTTTATGCTGAAGCTGCCGAATTACCATTGACCTACCGGCGCGACGTACTGCTTTGTCAGTATGCCTGCCGGCTGTTGTCAATGCCCGACCACCCCTCTTATCAGTCCTTCTTCGCCGATTCTCTCGATCGTCAGTATGGGTTGTATGTGTCTGCCCTGCTGCCCCCTGGAGTCCGCTTTCGTCGCCTGCTTCGACAATTGGATTTTGCCCTCCCTACCACCTTCAGAGAGGGTGAGAGCCCGACACCACCTTGGCTCCAGGCTCCGGTTCATATTTATCTCGACCTCAGCTCGCTCCCGATGGAGGTTACTCCGGTTGCAGTGTATTGCTCACGGTTTGTCGAACTTCGTGCGCGACTTGCTAGTCACACCTTTATTTACACCGATGGCTCCAAAACTGACGATGATGTCGGCTGTGCCTTTGTCGTCGGGGCCGTCACCTTTAAATACCGGCTCCTCGACCACTGTTCCAGCTTTACGGCCGAGCTTTTTGCTCTCCATCAGGCCGTTCAGTGTATGCCCGCCGCCACCGCCATTCATCGTATGTACTCTGCTCTGATTCACTCAGTGCTCTTCAGAGCCTTGGAACTCCATATCCGGTCCATTCCTTGGTGCAACGGATCCAGCAGTCCCTCCATTCTTTTGCTGAGGGTGGCTCTCCTGTCAGCTTTCTGTGGGTTCCCGGCCATGTAGGAGTGCCTGGGAATGAGGCTGCTGATGCTGCAGCCAAGGCTGCAGTCCTCCTGCCTCGGCCAGCCTCCCATTGTGTCCCGTCATCCGACGTTAGTGGGGTTGTTTGTAAGAGGCTTGTGTCCTTGTGGTGGGATACTTGGTCCTCACTTCAAGGAAACAAGCTCCGGGCAGTCAAACCATTCCCAACTGCTTGGACAACCCCCTCCCGACCATCTCGGCGAGAAGAGGTCCTTCTGACCAGGTTGCGGATTGGGCATTGCCGGTTTAGCCACCGCTACCTGCTCTCCGGTGACCCAGCCCCGCAGTGCCCTTGTGGTCATGCATTAACAGTGCGCCATGTTTTATTGTCGTGTCCCCGTTTTAGTCAATCTCGTGTTGTCCTGTCTCTGCCATCTACTTTACAGGATATTTTAGCGGATGACGCTCGAGCAGCTGCTCGTGTTCTTCGTTTCATTACTTTGACTGGATTGTCCAAAGACATCTAACTCTTTCACTTATTTTATCTGCCTCTTTGTAAGAACTTTCTGGTGTCCCCCCCCCCCTTGAGTTCTACTAGATTCTATGTGCTCTAACAATTGTGACTGGGTGCTAATGACCTCAGTAGTTGAGCGCCCTTAAACCCCAAAAAACAAAAAAAAAAACAAAAAAGTAAAGAGGATCTGTAAGACTGCTTAGTGGGATGTAACAGAGTATCGGAAGGCCTATATCTTGCCAAGTTAAATATATGGAAAGATAAGTCAACGTACCAGTGTAAAAAATAAATCTATTGCACAGAAATAACCAAATTACTTGTGACACACGTGGCTGAACCTACTAAAATGAACACGACAGTTCCTATGTTTTGTTGCTTTATTTCGAAGTAGTTCACAAATACTGTCTGTTGTATACGAAATTAACTAGAATTTTTATTATATTCGCGAATACGTTTGCTGAAATCAACAAGAAAATTTAAGTTTCTGTTATTTAGGGGAGTACCGAAACGGAATCACTTCAGGTGATTTAAGAAGATTACGAAAAATATAATTCACGATGATTCTTTTGACAGGTGGATCCCATACCTTCCAAATACGACTGAATATTTATCACTACCTGACAGTACCCAACGATGTCACCAATCAGTAATAGCAACAGACATGTTCAAGGTGAATCACCCAAAACTTGCACCGCAAATATTGCTGAAATGGTAAGTGCTATTGACGTGCTGTTTTCACAGAATGAATTAGTACACTACTGGCAATTAAAATTCCTACACCAAGAAGAAATGGAGATGATAAAGTGGTATTCATTGGACAAATATATTTTACTAGAAGTGACATGTGATTACATTTTCACGCAATTTGGGTGCATAGATCCTGAGAAATCAGTACCCAGAACAAGCCAGAGCTTGGATAGCGTGTACAGGTACGCCTGCACATGCAGCTTCAACACGATACCACAGTTCATCAAGAGTAGTGACTGGCGTATTGTGACGAGCCAGTTGATCGGTCACCATTGACCAGACGTTATCAGTTGGTGAGAGATCTGGCGAATGTGCTGGCCAGGATAACAGTCGAACATTTTCTGTATCCACAAAGGCTCGTACAGGACCTGCAACATGCGGTCGTGCATTATCATGCTGAAATGTGGGTTTCGCATGGGATCGAATGAAGAGTAGAGCCACGGGTCGTAACACATCTGAAATGTAACGTCCACTGTTCAAAGTGCCGTCAATGCGAACAAAAGGTGACCGAGACGTGTAACCAATGGCACCCCATACCATCACACCGGGTGATACGCCAGTATGCCGATGACGAATACACGCTTCCAATGTGCGTTCACGGCGATGTCACCAAACACGGATGCGACCATCATGATGCTGTAAACAGAACCTGGATTCATCCTAAAAAATGACGTTTTGCCGTTCGTGCACCCAGGTTCGTCGTTGAGTACACCAACGCAGGCGCTCCTGTCTGTGATGCAGCGTCAAGGGTAACAGCAGCCATGGTCTCCGAGCTGATAGTCCATGCTACTGCAAACGTCGTCGAACTGTTCGTGCAGATGGTTGTTGTCTTGCAAACGTCCCCATCTGTTGACTCAAGGATCGAGACATGGCTGCACGATCCATTACAGCCATGCGGATAAGCTGCCTGTCATCTCGACTGCTAGTGATACGAGGCCGTTGGGATCCACCACAGCGTTCCGTATTACCCTCCTGAACCCACCGATTCCATATTCTGCTAACAGTCGTTGGATCTTGACCAACGCGAGCAGCAATGTCGCGATACGATAAACCGCAATCGCGATAGGCTACGGTCGGAAACGTGATGGTACGCATTTCTACTCCTTACACGAGGCATCACAACAACGTTTGACCAGGCAACGCCGGTGAACTGCTGTTTGTGTATGAGAAATCGGTTGGAAACTTTCCTCGTGTCAGCACGATGTAGGTGTCGCCACCGGCGCCAACCTTGTGTGAATGCACTGAAAAGGTAATCATTTGCGTATCACAGCATCTTCTTCCTGTCTGTTAAATTTCGCGTCTGTAGCACGTGTTCTTCGTGGTGTAGCAATTTTAATGGCCAGTAGTGTAGTCAGGGTCTCATAATGTTAGACATGCTAGCATTTCAGCGATGTCTGAGCACGCTGCTGTAATCCGTCGTTGCATATCTTCGGGTGTAGTTGGTATGTCCTTGTAGACAGGGTCTTCAGTTTTACCAAAGAAAAAAGAGTAGAGGCGTCAAAGTTGGGGAATGGGCCGGCCAAGGTACAGGTACTCTGTGTCTAATCCAAAGATTGGGAAACAATTCGTGAAAACTTGTAGTACTTCCTGCACTGTGGACTGGACAGCCACCATGTTGGTTCCACCGGTTCCTCCTGGTCTGCAGAGGAACGTCTTTCAGCATCCGTGGAAGATGGTCTGTTACGAGGCTGCGATAGCTGTGCGCGTTCGGTATTCCGTCTATGAAAAACAGGCCTATGAACTGATGATTCACTATTCCACGCCACCCGTTTACGCTCCATAAACGCTAAGGTTCCACCTGACAAAGTCAACGGGGATTGTCAACAAACCAGTAATGCACGTTTCGGCGGTTTATCTGATGATTGGTAAATGTGGCTTTCATTACTAAACAAAGTGTATAATACATATGGAATATCCTGTCTTAATGCCCATGTACAGAAGTTAACACGATTCTTATAATCATTTCCTTGCAGTTCTTGATGGATAGAGGTGTGATACGGATGGCACTTATGTCGGTGGTGTATTCGTAGGACACTTGCCTGACTCATGTCACTTCCTCGTGCGACTGCGCTGGAGCTAACGTACAGATTAACTACAACTGTAGCAAGAACATTAATTTCTCCCCTTCTTCTGTCGTCACTTTTCTTCTGTTAAATTATCTAGCTGTTATATTCCCACTTTCACGAAACTGGTTGAAGAGGTTGATAAATAGTTGTGGAGGTGGTTTGACGTCTATCTGGATATCATGCCGCATACACCGTACTAGAAAGAATTGCATTCTTCGTACTCTCTCCATACGTGTATACCGTGAGCATGTTGGCTTTTTCTGCATTGGAAAATCTCATCGTCCACTGACGACCTGCTGTTTTGACTGTCACCCACTAACTGACTAGCAAATCGCAATCGACTCGAGGAAGGCACACGCACAATGTAAAGAAACATAAAAACATCGTACCTAGCACCTACGCAGGTTCCATGGCACAACAAAATGGCTCTGAGCACTACGCGACTTAACTTCTGAGGTCATCAGTTGCCTAGAACTTAGAACTAATTAAACCTATCTAACCTAAGGACATCTCACACATCCAAGCCCGAGGCAGGATTCGAACCTGCGACCGTAGCGGTCGCTCGGTTCCAGACTGTAGCGCCTAAAAACGCACGGTCACTCCGGCCGGCCCATGGCACAAGTGTCGGCGTGGAAACTTTGCACTGTACGATAGCTCGTAAACGACTCGCACTAGAATTCTGCAACGGACACCACTTATACATTCTAGTATACCCTATGTTTACTCTTAATATCAACAGGCATTATTCGATTTAAAACGTGTATGTTTGCACAAAAAATTCACTTTCTAAGTATTATTACAGTATTTTTACTGGCTAAAAATACTAGCCCCTGACTACCAATCCATTGTGTGAAAATCGTACATCAGTGGCACTTTCCACTTTTAAAATATTTCCGGTCCACGTTTAGGGTGATTCACCATCTATAGTACCGTTTGAACGGATAACAAAAATAGACAAAAAAGTCACTGCAGTTTAGTGTTCCATGGAGGTTCAAAATGGGTGAAATGGCTCTGAGCACTATGGAGCCGGTTAAGGTGGCCGAGCGGTTCTAGGCGCTACAGTCTGGAACCGCGCGACCGCTACGGTCGCAGGTTGGAATCCTGCATCGGGCATGGATGTGTGTGATGTCCTTCGGTTGGTTAGGTTTAAGTAGTTCTAAGTTCTAGGGGACTGATGACCTCAGAAGTTAAGTCCCATAGTGCTCAGAGCCATTTGAACCAAGCAGCACTATGGAACTTAACTTCTGAGGTCATCAGTCTCCTAGAACCTAGAACTACTTAAACCTAACTAACCTATGGACATCACACACATCCATGCCCGAGGCAGGATTCGAACCTGCGACCGTAGCGGTCGCGCGGTTCCAGACTGTAGCGCCTAGAACTGCTCGGCCACCCCGGCCGGCGTTCCATGGAGGCAATGGAAGTTCCACTACTGATTTGAGTATTCTCACGGTCTCGCGTTGCAGAATTTCGATAGCAAGAAATTAAATCCAAACAAATGTAAGATTATCGACCGAGGACCATTCTGTTTTTCTTGGATTATTTTCTGTAACTAAATGTGATTAATATTAGTAAATGATTCCAGTAAATGATACCAGTTTGGCTATTCATTGAAACTTTTTAAACACTGCTGCGTACAAACAATACCAGAAAGTAAGTCTGTCCACGGAGACATATGCTAAATTTTTAGTACTGTAGTCCTTGCATTTTACTAATGTTTTTCTGTAACTTATGACCCGTTGACGAACCTTCCCAGAAGTATAGCTGGCAGAGCAGCTATTTATATCATCGAATAGTTATGGCAGAAATTAGACGTCGGTTAACGTAGTGGCGTATTGTAAACATTACAGGGAATGCTGAAGAGTTACAAGAGAGCATGAGGGGCCGAAAGGGGGACACATGTGGCGCGATATAGGCAATATCCGCCACGTGGCGCTGGTTGGGGGACGGGGGGCAGGGAATGGAACGTGCCGGTCGCTGTGCAAACACGTGTGAATGTCCAACACGACGCTTTCGGCACGTGCAGCACGTGTGATTCTCTTCAGTTTTATTATGCATTCGCACCTGCCGCAAATGGACGACAGCTAGATATTTAACTTGCAGTTCAATCACGAGAAGTGTCTATTTAATCGGACAATGTTTGGTGGAAAGAAATAGAAGGCACCATTTATGGCGAAATCATACATTTGTATATCATCCTAACACTGTCATGTAATAAGCTATAGCAGAAGGTCAAATCGTTTAATACTCTTCGATTCCAACAGCAGCGCTGTCAAACCATATAAAGTCCTCGGGAAAGGAGCTTTTGGCACACTCGATGCGATGGTGCAGTCAGTCAGTCCCTGTTTATTGACATCTTCCCTTAACTGCACATAAGCAGTCTAAGAGTGTCGAGCCATTACGTATAAAGCGGAAGCCCCACTATCGAGCATGTTGGACCTCCAACAACATGTGGGCCAACATTTCACAAATTTTTCCTCCTGTCCTTTAAGTGTAAAGTGTCACCAGGAAATGCAAGGCCTGGTAAGCATGGTTTTTTCCTACAATGTGGTGTAAGAGATGGTAGATCTCGCAGTTTCTGTCACCGAGCACAGCGGTACGGTGGTTAAGGCATTGAATTTACTTTCAGGAGAAGCGGATTTCAAATCATCTATCGATTATTCAGATTTATGTTGTCCTTGGTTTCCATAGAATCTTTAATGCATATGGAGGGTGTCACAGGAGGAATGGAAAGAGTTAAGGGATATGACAGGAACGATCATTCGAAGCAAAAAAGTGTAGTAAACATGATTTCTACAATGCGTACCAGAGCTAAGAGCACTCCTCCATTTTCAATGCTGTTAAACAAACCTCCTCTACAGCAAGCTCTTTGCTTTCCATATCCTGTGGCAGAATCGACAAAAATAAATAAATAAATAAATAGAATCCCAGTAAACATAGGCTTTAAAGTACATACCTTAAGAGCCATGAGCACTTGTTCATCTTCGCTACAGTGAAACACGTCTCTTCTACTGAACAATTGGTCCTAGCTCTTACGGTATTCATTTTAGAACCCATGTTTACTAGACAATTTTGTTTGGTCCATACTCTCTCCTCGCAAAATATGGAAACCAAAGAGTTTCCAGTAGAAAAGATTTGTTTCACAGTATGGAAGACGAAGAAGTGTTCATAGCTCTTAAGGTATGCAGTTTAGAGCCCATGTTTACTCCCTGAATGTTGATCATTCCTCCTGGGACACCCTGTATTATGCTCCAGGCCTTAAAATTGCAGCACCGTGAAGGTGGCATACAAGAAACGACAGACTGCGATGAACTGCCCTACATGCTTGGGTACGAAAACGATTAGTGTTTCAGTGCAACGCTATCTACATTCTCGTTGTTGCACGTTTGTTTGCGTAAAGATCCTGCCATGCCTCGTGTAAGAAGAAGTAACTTCTACCCATCCAGAAGTTAATAGCTGCGGGATTGTGGCTGATGGATACTACGGTTTATCGTTCCATGATATTGCCGCTCGCGTTATAGCGATCGCACGACTGCCATGCGAATATGGAATCGATGAGCTCAGGATGTCAATGGCCCTACGCGGCTCGCACTCTAGACGACAGACAAATTGTTCGTTTGGCAACAGTGGGTCATAATGCCATGTCAGGTCCCTTGAGCCAAGAAATGGGTTTGTTTGCTGTAAGGAAAATATCCCCATGAAGTGTGTGGTGATGTGCTACGCGACTAGCACCCGAGAGGACAGACATATTGTTCGCTCAGTAATGTGGAGTCGTACAGCAACATCATGTCCCTTGAGTGAAGAACTGTGTTTCTTTGTAGTAAGACAAATATCCACATGAACAGGGGGATGATTCCCTACGCGACTAGCACCCGATAGGACAGACATATTGTTCACTTGGCAGTGTGGGGTCGCACAGCTACACCATGTCCCTTGTGTCAAGAATTGGATTTGCTTGCAGTAAGACAAATATCCACACGGACAGGACGATGATATCTTGAGCATCATGCACTGTCAACATGGCGACCAGTGTTGTTGTTTCCCCTGACGCCGCGTCAGAAAGACGCTTGCCACCAGTGGTAAGCCCAGCGACAACACTGTACACAGGAATGGAACTACGTTGTCTTTTCTGTTGAGTCTGGGATCAGCATACAGTATCACAGTATCCTACGGCCACAGTGCTTGACGTGATGGTACAGGGTGCCAATGGGTATACAACTCAGTAACCTCTGGTTCGTGTATCCGTTAATTTGGACAGCAGGCCTTGCTTTTCTAATGTGTAAGTGACCACGGCGGTGTCCTAAATTCGAGGTCTCTGTGACAATATTTCAACAAGATGACGCAAAATCGCATGTTGCCCATCCTCTCCTAACCTTTCTCGATGAAGATTGCTGTACTGTTCCTCTGGTCAGCACATCCCTCAGATCTCTCACCCACTGAAACGATTCGCTCATAGGTTATCGAGAGACTGCCACACCAACACTCGTCAGCTTCTAGGACTAATTAATTCTATCGTTGAGTTGAAGCATCATGGAAAGATATACCAAATCTTTCAACCAAACTCAGTTTGATTCGATTTTCGTCCGGTTTACGGCTGTTATTGCTGCCAGAGGTGGCAACTCTATCAACTGAATTTCGCACCCTGTGTACCCCCAGAACATTTACGAATCACATTATGTTTTCATCCTAATATACTCTCTATAGACAATAAGTAAAATTTCTTTATTTTCTATGCTTCCTGGTGTTACAACTAGAGGTCGGTTTGAAAAACGCGGAATTTGTTGTGGGGCACCGTGGAATATTCCCGCTTCAGTTACTATAATCTCATGATGCTCCGATGGGTGGCGGCGCTGTGCATAGACTTCAAAATGGCCTCTGTATCAGAGGGTTGGGTTGGGTGGGGTTGATTTGGGGGAAGAAACCAAACAGCGAGGTCATCGGTCTCATCGGATTAGGGAAGGATGGGGAAGGAAGTCAGCCGTGCCCTGTCAAAGGAACCATCCCGGCATTTGCCTGCAGGCAATTAGGGAAATCACGGTAAACCTAAATCAGGATGGCCGGACGTGGGATTGAACCGTCGTCCTCCGGAATGTGAGTCCAGTGTGCTAACCGCTGCGCCACCTTGCTCGGTCCCTCTCTAACAGAGGCGCTTTCCAAGCAAAGAGCTGTAACTAAGTTTCTTTTGGAGGGAAACCAGGGCATTGTAGATATTCATAGGCTCTTGCTGAATTAACCTGGCAGTGACCAAAATCACGGTGAGCCGTTGGCGAGGCATCTGTCATCATCGCAACAAGGTCTCGCAAACTTGTCCGATCTCCCGCGTGCCGGCCGGCCATACACAGCTGTGACTCCTGCAGTGTGGGAACGTGCGGACACTCTCATTCGAGGTGATCGACGCATCACAATCAAACATCTCGCTGCTCAACTCGACGTCTCTGTTGGTAGTGCTGACATACTCGTCCACCAGTTGGGTCCTCAAAGCTGTGTGCCCGCTGGGTTCGTCGCGGCCTAACGGAAGACCATAAGGAGCACCGAAGGACCATCTCTGCGGAGCTGCTTGCGTGTTTCGATGCTGATCGTCACAATTTTCTGTCGAACATCGTCGCTGGCGATAAAACATGGGTTCATCACTTCGAACCGGGAACAAAAAAGCAATCCGTGGACAGGCGCCACTCCACCTCCCCTCCGAATAAAAAGTTCAGAGCCACACCCTCAGCCAGTTAAGTTAGGACGACAGACGTCTGGGGCTGTGAATGGGCTATTCTGTTTAGTGTCCTTACTCATGATGCAACGATGAACCCTGAAGTTTACTGTGCTACCCTCCGTAATTTATACGGACGACTTCAGCTTGTTCGTCACCACAAAACTTCAGCGGCTATCCTACAGCTAGGACCTCGCACCTTCAGACTTCCATCTTTTTGCACCAATGAAGGATACACTTCACAGGAAGCAGAACGTGGATGATAGGGAGGTTGTTGATGCAGCAAGAGGTTAGCTCCGATGTCGATCAGTAGAGTGGTACCATGCAGGTACACTGGCCCTCCCAGTAAGGTGGTGTAAGGCCGTTGCATTGGACGTAGGTTATGTTGAAAAATAGGGTTTTGTAGCCAAAAGGGTGGGGAATAATATGAAGTATTGGAATCCTCAATAAAATCAACCTGCTTTTAGAAAAAAAGTGTTGCATTATTTATTGAACGTCGCTCGTATTTTAACGGCCCGTAGTGTAGAATGGTTCCTTTGAAAAGGACACGTCCGTTTCTGTCCTTATCTTTGTCCTATGCTAATTTCTATTCCTTCTGTAGCAACCTCGCCGTTGACAGGTCGTTAACCCGAATCTTCCGTCTGACTTAATTGCAATTTTTTGACGAGTAATAATATTCTGTAGGAGCGAGAATTGACATATTTACGCGAAGCAGCAGCCAGACGTCTTAGATTCATTGGCTCGATGTGGACACGTACGGGTAGGCACGATAGTTGGCCTTGGGCTCAAACGCGTTGTCGCCTTAATGGCGATACCCATTTCAAAATTATGAACGATGTTAATCTACGCAGAAGGACAGAACCAAGAAAAAAATCTGTGTGAAATCTTACGAGACTTAACTGCTAAGGTCATCAGTCCCTAAGCTTCCACACTACTTAACCTAAATTATCCTAAGGAGAAACACACAGACCCATGCCCGAAGGAGGACTCAGACCTCCGCCTGGACCAGCCGCACAGTTCAAATGCCGATTTGCTAAATTTTCTCTGTAGTGTTCAGCAAAAAGAGCATCGTCTTTCTTTAATTTGATCAGGTGGAGATCCAAACATTCTATCACTACTCACGAATGGGTCACACTAGTGTTCTGTGCGCGTTCTCCTTTACAGGTGAACCACAATTTCCTAATATTCTCCCACTAAACCAAAGTCGACCATTCACCTTCCCTGCTACAGTCATTAGGTGGTCGTTCCACTTTATACTGCACTGCGACGCTACGCCTAGATATTTAATCGACGGGAATGTTTCAAACAGTACGTTACTAATGCTGTTCTCGACCATTACAGGATTGTTTTTCCTAATCGTCTGCATTAACTTACATTTTTCTACATTTAGAGCAAACCGCCGTTCATCACACCAACTAGAAATCTTGTCTAAGTGATCTTGTATCCTCTGCAGTCACTCAAATTCGACACCTTCCCGTACATCACAGTATTATCAGCAAACAACCCCAGATTATGCCCACACTGTCTCCCAGATCATTTGTGTATCTAGAGAAAACGAGCGGTCCTACCACATTTCCCTGGGGCACTCCTGATGATACCCTTGTCTCTGATGAATTGACGAACACTCGTTGTCGAGGACAGCGTACTGATTTCTATTACTTAAAAAGTCTTCGAGCCACTCACATACCTGGGAACTTATTCCATTGGCTCGTATCTTAATTAACAGCCTGCAGAAGGGCATAGTGTCAAAAGCTTTCCGTAAATCTAGGAATATGGAATCTGACGGAAGTATTTCATTGTGATGAAAGGTAAAACTTTCTACTTTCACCGCTCAGCCACACGGATCAGACCTCTGAAGGTATTTGCCTAATGCAATACCTACCTGTCGTCACAACAATGTATTTGGTTAGAGGTATCATCTAATGAGAAATCACTTTAATCAGTTCACTGAAATATCGTTGAATTTATTACAGACTTTCTTACTAGTCTATATATGGACCTGAATCGTGACTTCCTTTAGCACAAACCAAATAAAAGAGTTGCACGTACCACACGTCATCTTTCAGGATTCTCCTGAATATTTTCTGGATTCCACAAATCGCATTTCCACACTCGTAAATAACGGTAAGTTCGAAACACCGAATAAGTCTTCAACTTTTGGATTTTCGTCGCACTGCTAAATAATAATAGTATTTTAGTGAGTGATGAAAAAATTATTATAGTTCATAAAATTGTTAGGGGTAAATGCCAGTTGTAACACAATCCAAGTCATTTGAAACGTCTGGAATTATTCGGATTAATTTAGATTAAAATAGAGAGGGTTAAACAGGGGATTGATGTAAACACTACAACGGTTTGTTACCAATGTTCTTACTGGAGGTGGTGCTCCCTTGCCTTCCTCAGACCTATCAATTTAGGTAGTTTTTGGAGGACCAAGAGTGTAACGAGGAATCCGAATTATCCTTCATTTGATACTTTTCATATGCTCAACGCATTACCAGAGGTGAAAGTCACCACAAAGGTGCCACAAACATTCCTGAGACTGTAGAAAACAGTGCAGAAGTAACACAAGATGTGAGTACTCTGCAGGCCCACACAGACATGATGCCTGTGGGAGGACCGATCAACCAATCTGTATTCGTTGTATAGGTGGTAACAGAGCACTGTCTCTAACCTGCCCAATGTATCTCAAACACAACGAAATTAACAAAATTCTGCCTCTTAATAGTATTACTTTTCGACAAGCAGAAGCTGTGTTCGAAAACAGGGCTTACGTGAAAGTATTTCAAATGGTTCAAATGGCTCTGAGCACAATGGGACTTAACATCTGAGGTCATCAGTCCCCTAGAACTTAGAAGTACTTAAACCTAACTAACCTAAGAACATCACACACATCCATGCCCGAGGCAGGATTCGAACCTGCGACTGAAAGTAGTTACTTTCCCCTCAAACATCTTATCTTTGTGGTCTTTCCGCGAAATGTAAGTTGGCGGCAGTAAAATTGTACTGCAGTGAGCCTCAAAGGCTGGTTCTCTAAATTTCCTCAGTAGCGATTCACGAAAAGAACGCCTCCTTTCCTCTAGAGACTCCCACCTGAGTTCCTGAAGCATTTCCGTAACACTCGCGTGGTGATCAAACCTACCAGTAACAAATCTAGCAGCCCGCCTCTGAATTGCTTCTATGTCCTCCCACAATCCGACTTGATAGGGATCCCAAACGCTCGAGCAGTACTCAAGAATAGGTCGTATTAGTGTTTTACATGCGGTCTCCTTTACAAATAAACCACATGTTCCCAAAATTCTACCAATGAACCGAAGACGACTATCCGTCTTCGCAACAACTGCCATTACATCCTTGTCCCACTCCATATCGCTCTGCAATGTTACGCCCAAATATTTAATCGACGTGACTGTGTCAAGTGCTACACTACTAATGGAGTATTCAAACATTACGGGATTATTTTTCCTATTCATCTGCATTAATTTACATTTATCTATATTTAGAGTTAGCTGCCATTCTTTACACCAATCACAAATCCTATACAAGTCATCTTGTATCCGCCTACAGCCACTCAACGACGACACCTTCCCGTACACCACAGCATCATCAGCTAACAGCCGCACATTGCTATCCACCCTATCCAAAAGATCATTTATGTAGATAGAAAACAACAGCGAACCTACCACACTTCCCTGGGGCACTCCAGATGATACCCTCACCTCCGATTAACACTCACCATCGAGGACAACGTACTGGGTTCTATTACTTAAGAAGTCTTCGAGCTACTCACATACTTGGGAAACAATCCCATATGCTCGTATCTTAGTAGGGGTCTGCAGTGGGTTTATCGAGTCAAACGCTTTCCGGAAGTCAAGGAATATGGCATCCGTCTGATACCCTTCATCCATGGTTCGCAAGATATCATGTGAAAAAACGGCGAGTTGCGTTTTGTAGGAGCAATGCTCTCTAAAGCCGTGCTGATGCATGGACAGCAACTTCTCTGTCTCAAGGAAATTCATTATATTCGAACTGAGAATATGTTCGAGAATCCTGCAACAAACCGATGTTAAGGATATTGGTCTGTAATTTTGAGGATCCGTCCTTCTACCCTTCTTATATACAGGCGTCACCTGCGCTTTTTTCCAGTCGCTCGGGACTTTACGTTGGGCAAGAGATTCGCGATAAATGCAAGCTAAGTAAGGAGCCAATGCAGAAGAGTACTCTCTGTAAAACCGAATTGGAATCCCATCACGACCTGGCGATTTATTTATTTCAACCCATTCAGCTGCTTCACAACACCAGGTATGTCTATCACTATGTCCTCCATACGGGAATCTGTGCGAGTCTCAAACGGTGGTATATTTGTACGATCCTCCTGCGTGAAAGATTTCTCAAATGCTAAATTTAAAATTTCAGCTTTCGTTTTGCTGTCTTCCGTTGCCAGGCCAGACTGATCAGTGAGTGACTGGATGGAAGCTTTCGACCCGCTTACAAATTTTACGTAAGACCAGAATTTCCTTGGGTTTTCAGCAAGATCTCTTGCTAAGGTATAACGGTGGTAGTTGAATGCTTCACGCATCTTTTTACAGCAGCACGAGCATTCCGAGGCAGGGCACAGAATTCCTAACCCTCCCGTCCCAACAGCGGCTCAATGCATATATCAGCACCGCCACCTCTGATCCGCAGCAGCCATCCCATGTCATGATGACAATGCCGCAGACGTCAGGAACGGTGCACCAGTAAATTCAAAGCCGATACTGCCGCCCCCTCCTCTAATACAGCATGCCCAACAATACCACCAGCAACGCGTAAATTCCATGGAACATAGAGGACCCTACCAACGCACGGTCCGCCGGGTTCAGTTGTACCACCCAAAAGTCTGCCTTCCTCTTGCTCCAGTGGATCCCAACCTCTACCCACCACAATACCACAGACTCAAGCAACAATGCGATGTTGGGAACTACTTCGTTAATACTTTATGTATAATTATGGCTGTGATGAATAACACATGGCACCAGCAGGACTCTAATCGGCCCACTCCAATACTACAGACAGGTTCGATCAGAATGTCGATCAAAAATGGCTCTGAGCACTATGGGACTTAACTTCTAAGGTCATCAGTCCCCCAGAACTTAGAACTATTTAAACATAACCAACCTAAGGACATCACACACATCCATGCCCGAGGCTGGATCCGAACCTGCGACCGTAGCGGTCGCGCGGTTCCAGACTGTAGCGCCTAGAACCGCTCGGCCACCCCGGCCGGCAGAATGTCAATCCAAACTATGTTGACTCCACTCCTTACACCTCAAAGTGGCCTATAAAATCATTCAATGGAAAGCAAGATCGGTCAGGATAAACAAAGACAGCCTTGTGATTCTTGAGTTTCTCCCAGCGTATTTGATAATCAAAATATCCACGGGTGTGCTGCCGGTCTATAGTGTCCAACGGGCACAATATTTCGGCGATCATACATGTCGCCATCATCAGGTGAACTGACGGACTGAGCTCCTGTGAACGTGCCGGTACGGAGATCCGTACGCTATGGCTGCTCAGAGGGAACTGGCTTCGGTCGCGGCGGCGTGATGGCTCTGTCCGCCGTGGTCGTCACGGCGGACAGAGCCATCACACCGACGTCATCTCAGACACCGTCGCAATCTGTTCCACCGCGCGACCATGGCGCGGGGCGCGGACGGCGGAGGGAGCGCGCCGCGGGCGGAGGGTTTTTAAATCGGCCGCCGCCGCGACCGAACCCAGTTCCCTCTGAGCAGCCATAGCGTACGGATCTCCGTGCTGGCACGTTCACAGGAGCTCAGTCCGTCAGTTCACCTGCTGATGGCGACATGTATGATCGCCGAAATATTGTGCCCGTTGGACACTATAGACCGGCAGCACAGCTGTGGATATTTTGAAAGACAGCCTTCGTTACGTTCCTGCTCGAAACTAACGTAGGCTTTTGTGCCATCACTGAAATATGATTAAGACCGAACAAACTGTTCGCCCTCCGGGCTACTCCGTAATTAAAGATAGGAATGTTGGCAACAGCGATACAGCGTTACTAGTAAAACAAGATATTCGCTTTTCCGTTGTCAACCATGGCACTCAGCGTGATACATTGCGAATGATAGGTATCCGCCTGTGGATCAAGGACCTCCATCTAAATTTGGTCTCAGCATACAAAGCACTTCACGACCGTCTTTCAGACCAACAGTGAACAACAATAACTGACTCCATCGCGAAACTTCTTCTGCTACTAGCCGACTTAACGGCCGCCTTACATTGCGGGGCTGTAGAAACGCTAACGCGATGGATAAAATACTAGTGGATGTACTACAGTCGGTAAACATTATAGTATTAAATGATGGCTCCTCAATGCGAAAATTCTGACCAAATGAAGTCCCGACGGCAGTAGACTTGAGCATAGCATCCTCCGCAATGGCTACCGGAACGACGTGGGAAGTTATACCAATTACGTTAGGTTCTAATCACATTGCAATTCAAATCATAATAAACGCACAACCTAGGGAGACTGTCAAATACCCAATCAGCTGGAAATGAAACACAAACAAAGCCAATTGGAATCTATACGAAGCCCTAATGGAAGGAAAACTGGAATCGGTCGCCTAAACTGAGGATCCTAAAAGAGATTACGGGGTATTGGAATCACTTATCAATGAAGCTTATCAATACCTCTAAAAGAACTCAAACCCTCTTGGTGGAATTCAGAATGCGACGCAGTCCTCAAGGAACGAAGGGAAGCATGAAGGAAATACAAAACTCTCTAATGATACAAACTTTACTGCTCTTACGGAAGCACAAGGTACAGCCAAGAAAATATTCAAGTGCAGAAAAAGAAAATCGTGGAAAATGTTCTGAACTGCAGACTGCAAAGAAACAGGACTAACTAGGATTTGCAGTGTAATAAGCAATATGACAACGGACATGCACACACGTCCGTCATCCGACGAATTTTCCTAATCTATCTTGAGTATGATAGCCCATTTGACGTAACGGACAAAGACGACGAGGTGGATTATGAAGAGGACAACAGTGTAATTACACAACCCTTTTTTCTGGAAGAAGAGTAATTTGCGCTCACCCAAGGTAAGGGCACTACACATGGCTCGAATTATACTGATTACCCAATGCTAAGACACACCCTACATAAAGGCAAACTGCTGATCCTCGAAATTTACAATAGTGTATGAACTCAAAAGATCAAAATCGATTCGTTGAAAACATGTCGTGTCGTCCCCATCCACAAATTGGGGAAAATACTTGATAAATCTGAGTCATATTGGCCTACCACCTTACTACCCTGTTCGGCGAAGGTAATGCAAAAGATTATTAAGCGGCGCTTACAATGGTGGTGTGAAAATACATAAATATTACCGGAAACTAACTTGGATTTCGGAAAGGAAAAATGGTAACTGAAATCCTTCTACGGTTAGTTACCGACGTACAAACGACTTCCTCTCCGATAGTTATTTGATGGTTCAGTTCGTCCATTTGACTAAACCATACAACATCGTCGTCTTGTCAGTCTTAGGGGAAAAGCTGGAATAACTTCAGATTCCAAGCCCACTCATGCGTAACACTGTATGCTTCCTAAGTAGTAGGAAGACAATCATTTTGCAACACGGAACTACACACATGAAAAAAAGTTTTGCATCACCCCAGTACCCAGAACTCCTGAAGATAGACGTTGACTGTGGAAATTGTATCAAAGACACAGTCCCTATGACTGTTCAGAGATGTCACTAAATCCGCCCAAAGATGTAAACAACCATGCATGAGCAGCGCCTATTAGACGGAGTGGGTCCGACAGCTGATTATTTCCAGTCATTCGACCAGGGTCCGACAGCCGATTAGTTCCAGTCATTCGACCAGGGAGGAGGTACACGGCTCGTGTCGTCTGTAGTTCAATCATGCCAAAACAGTCAATACCGCTAATCGACATCGTCCGCATTATTACTTTGTGCCAGGAAGGGCTCTCAACAAAGGAAGTGTCTAGGCGTCTGGACTGAACCAAAGCGATGAAGAGAAATGTGTGTGAAATCTTATGGGACTTAACTGCTAAGGTCATCAGTCCCTAAGCTTACACACTACTTAACCTAAATTATCCTAAAAACAAACACACACACCACTGGAACCTCCGCCGGGACCAGCCGCACAGTCCATGACTGCAGCGCCTGAGACCGCTAGGCAAATCCCGCGCGGCCAAAGCGATGTTGATCGGACATAAAGGAGATACAGAGAGACAGGAACTGTCGATGACATGCCTCGCTCAGGCCGCCCAATGGCTATTACGGCAGTGGATGACCGCTACCTACGGATTATGGTTCGGAGGAACCCGGACAGGAACGCCACCATGTTGAATAATGCTTTTCGTGCAGCCACAGGACGTCGTGTTACGACTCAAACTGTGCGCAATAGGCTGCATGATGCGCAACTTCACTCCCGACGTCCATGGCGAGGTCCAACTTTGCAACCGCAACACCATGCCACCATGCAGCGCGGTACAGATGGGCGCAACAACATACCGAATGGACCACTCAGGATTGGCATCATGTTCTCTTCACCGATGAGTGTCGCATATGCCTTCAACCTGACAATCGTGAGAGACGTGTTTGGAAGCAACCCGGTCAGGCTGAACGCCTTAGACACACTGTCCAGCGAGTGCAGCAAAGTGGAGGTTCCCTGCTGTTTTGGGGTGGCATTACGTGGGGCCGACGTACTCCGCTGGTGATCATGGAAGGAGCCGTAACGGTACGTGGATGTCATCTTCCGACCGATAGTGCTACCATATCGGCAGCATACTGGCGAGGCACTCGTCTTCATGGACGGCAATTCACGTCCCCGTCGTGCACATCTTGTGAATGCCTTTCTTCAGGATAACGACATCGCTCGATTAGAGTGGCCAGCATGTTCTCCCGACATGAACCCTATCGAACATGCCTAGAATAGATGGAAAAGGGATGTTTATGGACGACGTGACTCACCGACCACTCTGAGGGATCTACGCCGAATCGCCATTGATGAGTGGGACAATCTGGACCAACAGTGCCTTGATGAACTTGTGGATAGTATGCCACGACGAATACTGGCATGCTTCAATGCAAGAGGACGTGCTACTGGGTATTAGAGGTACCTGTGTGAACAGCAATCTGGACCACCACCTCTGAAGGCCTTGCTGTATGGTGGTAGAACACGCGATGTGTGGTTTTCATGAGCAATAAAATGTCAACAAAAAGGGCGGAAATGATGTTTATGTTGATCTCTATTTAAATTTTCTGTACAGGTTCAGGAATTCTCGGAACCGAGGTGATGCAAAACTTTTTTTGTGTGTGTACATTGTAACCCACAGAAATTAGCACAGGGCTCCCGCAGGAGTCAATCTTGGCTCCCTTATTATTCAGTCTCAATCCTTAGTGACCCCTTTGCCAGTGACATTCAAATATTACAATACGTAGACGACCTTTGCATATATTCCGAAGACAGTACTGCTCAGACTTATCTGAAAATGCATATCCATCTCATACCTTGTCTGATTGGTGCAGAGAAAGTGGCTGCGAAGTCTTCGATAGCAAGTCTACGCTAATGATCTTTACTCGTCACAGGACTTCACTTCCCCAAACAATGCAACTGGGGCCACAAAATTTTCCAGTTGCGAAAACAACACAGTATCTTCGGATGATTATCGATGATAAACTAATATGGGCTCATCATATCCAACATATCATTATTAGATGTGAAGAAGCATGCAGTCTCACCAGAGCTACGATTGAAGAATGGTGGAACTCTTATAGGCGAACAGTGATGATTTTATATTGACCCCTATAAACACACTCTTTGATTACGGTCACAGGTACTAGTAATCATCACCAGACAACACCTTCCAAAGACTCGACACTATGCAGTACACAGTCTTGTGGCATTCGTATCAACCCCAACGGTTTCATATCTGGCTGAAGCGAATGAACCACCGTTAAAGCTGCGACGAATATTCCTCCGCAAGAAATGCATCCTGCAGCTCTTTTTCGACGAATATGGGCCCCTTGATGAAAATTGCGGGAATTAACACCCTACTGTGTGTGCGGAAGATATTGGCTAAATAAGCAATTCACCAGGTTTTGAAATCACTGCAAGATCTGGTCTAAGCTCAACATAATAACGACAAATACTGGAGGATGGGCTGACTAAATGAAAAAACAGTGATTAACGACTTCGTCCAGCTGTGAGTGTGTTGCAGAACGATAAACTCTTTAGCTTATTATGCGTGCATGCCCAAAATGATCATTTCCTGGCGATCCGGAGGAATTCCTGATGGGAACGAGGACTTCAATTGAATATGAGGAAGTCATGAAAAATTAAAATACTGAACATATAACAGTGGAATTAGTACAGATAGTAGCCTGAACTGACCTCTACACAACACTACCGCCCAACGTAGTCATCATGCATTTGTACATATTCGTGCCGTCTTTGAACTCAAGCAACAAAAAAAGTTTGGAAAAATTCAGGAATTGCTTCACACTTTGTGATATGCCAAGTGATATCCATAGCTGAGTGGGTTCCCAAGCAAGCTTCATGACGAAAGTGCAAGTCCCCTCACGTAATTTTTTACAACCCAAGTGACTGGAAAGGAATGGGCTAGTGAGTGGTACCTCAGACACCCTATAGTCCTGATCTGGTCCCGTCTGACTTTTGCCTGTTTGCACCTATGATCCTATGTGGTTATAGATTCAATGACTTGGAAGAGGTTAAAATTGCTTGGGTTAGGAAGCAGACCCCTGAATTTTCCAAACTGATTTTGATGTATGGTTCAGTGATGGTGCAGATATGTACAAATGCGTGGTGACTATGTTAAGCTGAGATTGATTTGGGGTAGGAGACTGTAACGCCCCAACGACCACCTTAAAGTCAATTAAGAAAGAACGTGAAGTAGGGAAAGTTATCTTGGCAGCTACGACATCTTTTCCGATGAGCTAACACGAAAGAGTTTTGTCAACAACTACATTGTACACCACTGAGCATATTTGTTAGTGTAAGAGAAAGAAGAAACATCATATTTCAGCAATGGACAAATATCCATGTGACAAATGTGAAATTAATATCTCGAAAGCCGCGGTGGCCGTGCGGTTCTGGCGCTGCAGTCCGGAACAGCGGGACTGCTACGGAAGCAGGTTCGAATCCTGTCTCGGGCATGGGTGTGTGTGCTGTCCTTAGGTTAGTTAGGTTTAAGTAGTTCTAAGTTCTAGGGGACTTATGACCTAAGATGTTGAGTCCCATAGTGCTCAGAGCCATTTGAACCATTTTTTGAGTTAAGTCCAAAGTAATGTCATCAGAGATAACTTTTATGTGGAAGAGAGTTGTAAGCTCAACGAAGAAGTTCAATGCGCATACATTGCTCTTCCACAGAAGAAGTCGCTTGCTAGAATTTATACAGTGTTGACGTACGAGAGCAGTTCTGATCTCAATTATTGAGATTGCGGATCGTGACGAGATTGTTTTCGAGTTTAGAAGTGTTTGTTGCGTGACGGCATTCACGGCTTAAGAAACTGATTTTATAAACTGAGACAGGAACAGATAGATTAATTTAACCGTGCGCTACGGGTTAATTGAAATATAATAACGGAATTAGTGAACACTAGACTTGACTTTTAATTAGTTGGACCTTAAGGAGAAGTGAACATTCTATGAAAGAATGCACGCAGTTAGTCTTGAGTAGGAACAAAGTACACGACATCATGAAGATAAAACAATTACGCTAAAGTGTTGAGTTGTGGTAATTGCCAAGAAACTATAACTCAATCGCACTGACTTAACTAAACTATTCTGTGTGCGTGTGGTGCGGGAGTTATAGGTATTTAGTGACATAATAACAATAAACTGTTCGTTACCAGTTAAATACCCTGTGTGGACTACATCATTAAATAGTTTGATAAATGACTAAATCCACAACTACTCATGAAAGACTATTTCATTGAAGTGCAAGTATTCACGTTATTAGTTGAGAAGTGAACTTTAAAATATTTTCGTATTACTACGCAATCTTACAAAGACTGAATCAAAGAATATCTCTGGATCTCGCTGCATACCAGCACAACAATTCTATAGCAACGAGAGAACAACGTAAGAAAAAACTGTTAACTAAAATATTTCCTCGCAATCAGTGGTGTGTGCTATGCGAACGAGAGAAGAATTAATAACTACTGCAAATCCGGGCAATTAACAATACAATATTAATAATAAAAAGCATTAATTATACGAGTTCGCATAAGTGGAAACACTGCGGACTTGTAATTGAGATACAACGACTACGCGAGGAACACCTTTTCGAAAGTTTTTCAGGTTTTTTCTCCCGTTAATCTACGGGAACTGACGTTATATCGCATCGTGTCTCTACTCTGCCGCGAGATCTGTGGCAGTAGCAACTCTACGGCGTCGACTACATCAGCACGCTGTTGGAGTCCGGGGGCACGCGCCACAAGACCAAACTGAGAGGTCATCGGTCTCATCGGATTAGGGAAGGAAGTCGGCCGTGCCCTTTCAGAGGAACCATCCCGGCATTTGCCTGAAGCGATTTAGGGCAATCACGGAAACTTAAAGCAGGATGGCCGTACGCCGGATTGAACCGTCGTCCTCCCGAATGCGAGTCCAGTGTGCTAACCACTGCACCACCTCGCTCAGTGACAATGTTAAGCGATTGTGTTGGGCAGAGCAGTGATTCTCAAACTGCGGGGCATCATCCAAGGGGGGCGCGAATGGCGTGCAAGGGGGGAGCATTATATTAAAAAAACTCTTAGTATGAAACAACTGCGTTTATTTTTTCCTTCGAACAAAGAAACTGTCGATGATCTGGACTGAATTTACACGGCGTCAGTGTTACGCCAGATGCGGTAGACGACAATGTAGCCACGGTCGTATTTTTAGCATTGTTTGAAATAATCGGGCGAGGTGGGCGACCTCGGCCGTCGGTGAAATAGACCGTTGGCGGCTGCACTGTCACCGATCCTTAACTATCGCGAGGTGTGCAAGGTTTGGCTCTTGTATATCGACGCGTCCTTACAGCCTTTCAGACTTCGTGAGGAAGAATTGACTGCAGTATGAAGCGGTTCCTGGTTGGTGACAGACATAAAGACACCAGTTGTTGATCAATTGATAAAGGTGAGGGAGACACTCCAGAGGCGAAAACGAGAGAGTATGATGAGAACTATTTATTGCTAGGCTTCACGAAAACTACAATCAATGGTGAAGAATGTCCGCAGTGTGTAACTATAACCATTTTAGCTGTTGATAGTACGAAGTCTAACGAGTTAAAGAGACATCTCGAGACAAAACATCCCGAATTAACAGGAAAACAAAAACAATTTCTTATCAGAAACCTAAATGTGTTATTGTCTACCCAGAAGAACTCTGCTAAACCGACGAATCTGAATTCATTGGCCCTTTTATCCTCTTATCGGATTTCGCATAGGACTGCTAAATGCAAGAAACCACACACTGTTGCAGAAACTCTATTTTACCAGCAGCGATTGATACAGTATCAACATTATATAGCCGGCCGGTGTGGCCGTGCGGTTCTAGGCGCTTCAGTCTGGAACCGCGTGACCGCTACGGTCGCAGGTTCGAATCCTGCCTGGGGCATGGATGTGTGTGATGTCCTTAGGTTAGTTAGGTTTAAGTAGTTCTAAGTTCTAGGGGACTGATGACCACAGATGTTAAGTCCCATAGTGCTCAGAGCCATTTGAACATTATATATACTAAGATGGTATCTGTTCTTTCGGACATGTCCGAAAGAACAGATACCATCTTCGTATATATAGAGTTAAGGCTCACCGGTCACTTGACCATCTTCTTCTTCTGTGCGAATGCACAAACAGTGCCCGAACTCTTACGGGAATCGGCAACGCGCCGCGAGTAATGAGTATAATGGGCGGGGGCACTACGAATGTAGTGCGGGACAATACGTTGAGAATGTGGGTTTCGCGGGAGGCGTGTCAGAGATAAATCCCTGCAGTCGTGCTATCCTCTGTGTCCCCGGTGGCTCAGATGGACAGCCGGCACAGTAGCTCAGCGTGTTCGGTCAGAGGGTTAGCTGCCTTCTGTAATAAATAACTGAGTTAATAGATCAACAACGAACTTCAACGGATGTCTTACGACGTCCGCACCGAGCACAGACAACGAACAAAAGCGATCAAAATGAGATTAAAAAAAAAAAAAGATGGATACAGCCCCTGCCATGTAAGCAGGAGATCCCGAGTTCGAGTCCCGGTCGGGGCACACATTTTCATCTGTCCCCGTTGACGTATGTCAACGCTTGTAAGCAGCCAAAGGTGTTCATTTCATTGTAATAGTTTCAACATTGTTTGTGACTCATTTTCTCAGCAGTTGAAAAGTATTCCTGCCTCTAATGACACAGTGCGCAGATAAATTTTAGACATCTGTGACGATATACTCGAGCAGTTAATCGATAAATTGCGTGGTGTTCATGAAGATGCTCCTATGATTGCTTATGATCGTTTCGTTAATGAGTTTAACATTCGAGAGGTGTTGCTTTTTTGTGAGCTGACACTGAAAACATCTACAGTTCAAAGCCTTTTTGACACAATTAGTATTTTTTTAAAGTAGGTGCATTGGAGCATGCACAGATGGAGCTCGCTCAGTGTCAGGAATTCATGGACTGCAAGTGAAAGTTCAGTCCGTAGTTCCTAATGCAGTATGGACTCACTGCATGATACATCGGGAGGTACTGTCACTAAAGAACTTAGCCCACCCCATCATGAAGTGCTGCAAACGGCTATACGAACTGTTAATACTATTAAGCCAAAATCTAGAAATACAAGGCTTTTTAAAGTGCTTTGTGGAGAGATGAGCGCTGAACACAATTAACTACTCTTTGTTAGTAATGCTCGATGGCTTTCAAGGGGAAAAGTACTAAAAAGAATGTGTGTACTGAGGAAGAAGGTATTCTGTTTCTTAAAGGAGAAAAATCAGTCTCTCGTAGACTGTATCAGCAACGGAAACTTTCTAATGAAAATGGCTTAACTCACTGACCAAATATTGTTAACACTTCACTTATAGGTTATCACGCGACTGTACTACCTTGGAGTGAAGAAATAAAGGTGTTCATGAAGAAATGAGACCTGTGGCAAAACCGAGTGTAAAGTGGCATACTAGATATGGTTCCTACTCTAATGTCACTGTTAGAGGACACAGATAATCCGACACTTCCAGTGGAGAAAAAAGCCTGTTTTCGTCATCGTCTTGCAACACTAAAAATTCACTTTCAACGACGATTTGGATAAATTTAATTAGATCAAAAATCCACTCCAAAATGCTACTGGAACACAACGTCTAAATATAAAAGAAGTAGTTAAACTTATTGATCTCACTTGTGGTACTTAACTGAAGAGTCAATTTAAACAGGCGTCTTAGTTGGAATTTTGGATACATATTAGCAAAGAATTCCCAATACTGAGCCAAAATGCAATGACGATACTGATTTCTTTTGCAACAACAGAGTTGAGCGAGAATGGCTTTCCAGCTTTGGCAGCTACGAAGTCGAACTACCGTTCAAAGCTGAATGGAAACAAAGAACTTGGTGTTTCTGTTTGTGCCATTACACCTTTTTCCTGTCAAAAGCAAACTCACCATCATACTGAACTTAGTAATTTAAATTTTTAATGCTCTTGTAGTCCTTCTTTGCTGAACTGTAAATACTGTTCTTTTCATAGTTTCTGAATAAATAATAATGTGATAAACAATTTGTTCTAAATTTTCGATAGAATAATTCACGCAGTTTTGGTTTTCGTTGCCTAAAATCGTTCTAAATTCAATTGCGTGAAACAGAGAATAAATTAGAGAAAATCTAAAAAAAAATAACTATTCTTATTAATAAAATAGGCTCGCGATGGCTGATACTACCTTTCCTAGTGAAGGGAGGTACAGAGGAAAAATGTTTCAGATCCACTGGTGAAGAGCACAGTTCTTACTGCACTAGTTCCGTTGTTATACGTTAATTATGAAATATTTTGATCCACCCTCGTATATTCAGAGCTGGGTATATGCCTGTGAGCTTCTATCCTTCGTAAATACTGTAAAAATAATTTAATTATATCCATTGCTGTCAGCGTTTCTTCCGAGACTGTATTACTTTCGCAAAATAAAGAGCAAGTGCCTTCAATCACAGTAGCGTTCTCGCTTCCCGAGCACGGGGTCCCGGGTTCGATTCCCGGCGGGGTCAGGTATTTTCACCTGCCTCGAGATGACTGGGTGTTTGTGTTGTCCTCATCATTTCATCATCATCCAGGAAAGTGACGAAATTGGACTGAGCAAAGGTTGGGAAATTGTACGGGCGCTGATAACCACGCAGTTGAGCGCCCCACAAACCAAACATCATCATCATCATCATCATTTCAATCACAATCGTGATTTTATTCCAAAGCAGAATGCATTTAGAGCCCTGAGCTCATCTTCAGGTGCTTTGACAGTCTACATCGATTTTTTCCAGATTCAGGTCAGTGCTGGTCCTGGTAAGATTACAATGGTATATTACAAATCGGACAAATTGTGACTGTAAGTTTACAAAACTAATACAAATCGTAAAACAGCTTGCTGTTTCCAGCGGTGAATACATGGTTTCTAAGCACATTATGAGTAAACGTGTTTATGTACATATGTACACTTTTAATTCTACAGCGCATTTTGCAAATGGTTCAAATGGCTCTGAGCACTATGGGACTCAACTTCTGAGGTCATCAGTCCCCTAGAACGTTGAACTACTTAAACCTAACTAACCTAAGGACGTCACACACATCCATGCCCGAGGCAAGATTCGAACCTGCGACCGTAGCAGTCGCGCGGTCCCGGACTGAGCGCCTAGAACCGCTAGACCACCGCGGCCGGCCGCATTTTTCAAACACAATTCAAAACAAGCCAAAGAATGAATTTTATCCATAGTGAATACTGTTGAGCTCCGTGACTGTTCCTTTATAGAGTGTAGATAAATTTTCGCTACCAGTCACAATAAAAGATTATTTCTTCGTTACACGACCGGTTTCGGGCTTGTGCCCGTCCTCAGGTGTTTATACATTCATGTACATGTTTATATTGCTGGAGATCACTGTATAAATACAAAGAAAATTATTTGCTGGTGACTAAAGAGTTGCAAGTGGAACAATTTTAAGTGGCAAGACAGCATTTGTCGAAAATGTATCTGTACTTACATAAAGATGAAGCATCATTATTATAATTACGCTGCGGTGACAGTTTTTCCACTTTGACTATAGCCTACATGTTTGTATGTAAACACAGTGTATATCACGAATGCACGACGCAAAAGTGAAATATGCAGCTAAATTTTATAAAACTGAAAACTTGGACGTGAAAATAATAACAAATGTGTAACTAAATGGAAAAACTGTCACCACTGCGTAATTGTAATAACGATGCTTCAGCTTTATGTAAGTACAGATATATTTTCGTCAAATGCTGACGCCGGCCGGGGTGGCCGAACGATTCTAGGCGCTACAGTTTGGAACCTCGCGACCGCTACGGTCGCAGGTTCGAATCCTGCCTCGGGCATGGGTGTGTGTGATGTCCTTAGGGTAGTTGGGTTTAAGTAGTTCTAAGTTCTAGAGGATTGATGACCTCAGAAGCTAAGTCCCATAGTGCTCAGAGCCATTTGAACCAAATTCTGCCTTTCCACTTACAATTGTTTCACTTGTACCTCTTTAGTCATTCTTTGTATTTATACAGTGATCTCTAGCTATATAAACATGTACATGAATGTATAATCACCTGAGGATGGGCACAAGCCCGAAACCGGACGTGTGAAGAATAAATAATCTTTCATTGTGACTGGTAGCGGTGTTTTTCTACGCCCTACAAGTCAAAGAATTTCAAATGTGAAAGCTGTATTTCTACAAATATGCAGGTGTTATTATTTCAAAGAACATATAGAGCTTTTACATTTCTAGTTATGCAGGACGTCTTTTACTAAACAAATATTTGTGAGTATTTTAAACTCGAATTACATTATCAAATCGTTACAATGTTAATTATTTGTTTCCTTAGGAAACAATAAACTTTTAACATTACTGAAAAAGCTGTGGCTGGTTTGGAATATGACACTGTAATCTTATCGATACCAGAATTAACCTAAATATGAAGCAAAAAATCGATGTAGATTGTCAAAGCACCTGAAGATGAGCCCCGAGGTTCGAAAAGCATCGTGCATTGAAATAAAATTACGTTTGTCATTGAAAGCGGTTGTTCTTTATTTTACGTAGAAATAATTAATTCGTAATTACGAAATTTTGTGTGTGTTAAATATGTGTACTCTATTGTTAAAGAAAATAAGGTTTACTTGTGTGATTTGATCGTAGCCATACGCTAAGTAAATGAATCAGTGAGGCTTCCCATTTCTCGTAGGAAGAGGAAGAGGAAGAAGTTGGAAGGGCGCTCGGAGAGACAGAGAGAGAAGCAGGAGGAGGAGGCAAGGGCGTGCGACCTTGGTGGGGCTGGCACGCCAGGAAGACAGGTCAGTGACCGCGCGGCCGAAAAAGTCAGCGCCACTTGTGTCCTTCGCCTCGCTCGCCTTGCCTTCCCTTCGCACCACACAGGCGGCGGCTGACCTTCGGCCACTTTGGCTGACCTCGGGAGCCGCTCGCGCGTCCCCGAAAGTTGCTCGCGACGTCACAGCTCGGCCCGGAGAAACTCACACCGACTGCTTCTCGAGACTGTTAGCGCCAACTGCACGACTTTCGTCACGATACTAACCTAGAGTAGATCAATGGATTGCATTAACCTTGTCCATAGCAACAGTAATAGCCACCAACTAAAGTATAAGCTGCAACTGTTGTCTGTATCAATTTGAAAATGGTTCAAATGGCTCTGAGCACTATGGGACTCAACTTCTGAGGTCATCAGTCCCCTAGAACGGTGAACCACTTAAACCTAACTAACCTAAGGACGTCACACACATCCATGCCCGAGGCAGCATTCGAACCTGCGACCGTAGCGGTTGCGCGGTTCCAGACTGAAGCGCCTAGAACCGCTCAGCCACTCTGGCCGGCTATCATTTTGAGGTAGTGGGTTATTTTGTATAATTATCATTGTATAGTATCAATAAAGTTGAAAAAAATCTAGGCTGTTGCCGGAGGAATGTTAATCCTCCGTTACTCGCACGGTAATTCCCAACACGCTCACTCGCGCGGATGACAGGTATCATCCACAACATCCACCGATTAGCCAAAAGGTTATGACCACCTGTTTAATATCGTGACATTTCACTTTTCAAACACAATAAACAGAGATTCTGCTTGGCATGGGTTCTATAAGTCCTTGACAGGATTCCGTTTTTCATATTAGATGCATTGTGCTGCCTCCAGCTGCCAAAACACCATATCAGCGACCTCAGTAGCCGTTAGACATCGTGAGAGAGCAGAATGTGGAGCTCCGCGGAACTCAACGGACTTCGAACGTGGTCAGGTGATTGGGTTTCACTTGTGTCATACGTCAGCACGCGAGATATCCACACTCCTAAGCATTCCTAGGTCCGCTGTGATAGTGAAGTGGAAGCGTGAAGGGACACGTTCAGTACAAAAGCGTACACGCCAACCTCGTCTGTTGATTGACAGAGACTGCCGACAGTTGAAGAGGGTCGTAATGAGTAATAGACAGACATCTATCCAGACCAAAATGTAGACTTTCACGGCCGGAAATGTCATGTCCATTATGGTAGCCACCATATTCGTTTTGAGGAGACGCAAGTACTAGCGGCCGCAAGCGGATATTACTAAAGGCTCTACAGGGAGGCAATCGAAATCGCCAAACACCCTAACAATTTCAATCGAAAGGAGGAGGGTGTGAAATTAAACGGTATATGGATGCCGGTTTTGAAGACGATGTGTACCACTCGTCCACTACTGGGTGATGGCAACGGCGATCGACGGCAGCGGACAGCGGCCAATTGTACTGACGTTTTCTAAACACGTGACGTCACGCCTCGGCGCGGGAGCGCGCGGACATGGTATTTAGCGGCAGTCAGTAGCGAGCCAGTGGGTGTGTTGGACCTTCCATCGAGCTACAGACCCCCTTGAAGATGTCCTCCACAGACGGGGACGAAACGTTGGGAATTGACACAGTATTCATCAACCGACAATGGCATAACAGCCGGATAATTATAGTGGACATCTATCCAGAGCATCACATAGGAATTCCAAACTGCATCAGGATACACTGAAAGTACTATGTCAGTTAAACGGGAGGTCAGAAAACTTGGATTTCACGGTCGAGCGGCTGCTCATAAGCCACACATCACGCCAATAAATGGCAAACGACGCCTCGCTTGGTGTAAGGAGTGTAAACATTGGACGACTGAACAGTGGAAAAACGTTGTGTGGCTTGACGAATCACGATATACAATGTGGCGATCCGATGGCAGGGTGAGGGTATGGCGAATTCCCGGTGAACGTCATCTGGCAGCGAGTGTAGTGCCAACAGTAAAATTCGGAGGCGGTGGTGTTATGGTGTGGTCGTGTTTTTCATACAGGTTGCGTGCATCCCTTGTTGTTTTGCGTGGCACAATCACAGCACATGCCTACATTGATGTTTTAAGCGTCTTCTTGCTTCCCACTGACGAAGAACAATTCAGGGATGGCGATTGCATCTTTCAACACGATCGAGCACCTTTTCATAATGCACGGCCAGTGGCGAAGTGGCTACACGACAATAGCAGCCCTGTAATGGACTGGCTTACACAGAATCTTGACCTGAATCCTATAGCACACCTTTGGGATGTTATGGAACGCCGACTACGTGCCAGGCCTCACCGATCGACATCGATACCTCTCCTCAGTGCAGCACTCTGTGAAGAATGGGCTGCCTTTTCCCAAGAAACCTTCCTGCACGTGACTGAACATATACACTCCTGGAAATGGAAAAAAGAACACATTGACACCGGTGTGTCAGACCCACCATACTTGCTCCGGACACTACGAGAGGGCTGTACAAGCAATGATCACACGCACGGCACAGCGGACACACCAGGAACCGCGGTGTTGGCCGTCGAATGGCGCTAGCTGCGCAGCATTTGTGCACCGCCGCCGTCAGTGTCAGCCAATTTGCCGTGGCATACGGAGCTCCATCGCAGTCTTTAACACTGGTAGCATGCCGCGACAGCGTGGACGTGAACCGTATGTGCAGTTGACGGACTTTGAGCGAGGGCGTATAGTGGGCATGCGGGAGGCCGGGTGGACGTACCGCCGAATTGCTCAACACGTGGGGCGTGAGGTCTCCACAGTACATCGATGTTGTCGCCAGTGGTCGGCGGAAGGTGCACGTGCCCGTCGACCTGGGACCGGACCGCAGCGACGCACGGATGCACGCCAAGACCGTAGGATCCTACGCAGTGCTGTAGGGGACCGCACCGCCACTTCCCAGCAAATTAGGGACACTGTTGCTCCTGGGGTATCGGCGAGGACCATTCGCAACCGTCTCCATGAAGCTGGGCTACGGTCCCGCACACCGTTAGGCCGTCTTCCGCTCACGCCCCAACATCGTGCAGCCCGCCTCCAGTGGTGTCGCAACAGGCGTGAATGGAGGGACGAATGGAGACGTGTCGTCTTCAGCGATGAGAGTCGCTTCTGCCTTGGTGCCAATGATGGTCGTATGCGTGTTTGGCGCCGTGCAGGTGAGCGCCACAATCAGGACTGCATACGACCGAGGCACACAGGGCCAACACCCGGCATCATGGTGTGGGGAGCGATCTCCTACACTGGCCGTACACCACTGGTGATCGTCGAGGGGACACTGAATAGTGCACGGTACATCCAAACCGTCATCGAACCCACCGTTCTACCATTCCTAGACCGGCAAGGGAACTTGCTGTTCCAACAGGACAATGCACGTCCGCATGTATCCCGTGCCACCCAACGTGCTCTAGAAGGTGTAAGTCAACTACCCTGCCAGCAAGATCTCCGGATCTGTCCCCCATTGAGCATGTTTGGGACTGGATGAAGCGTCGTCTCACGCGGTCTGCACGTCCAGCACGAACGCTGGTCCAACTGAGGCGCCAGGTGGAAATGGCATGGCAAGCCGTTCCACAGGACTACATCCAGCATCTCTACGATCGTCTCCATGGGAGAATAGCAGCCTGCATTGCTGCGAAAGGTGGATATACACTGTACTAGTGCCGACGTTGTGCATGCTCTGTTGCCTGTGTCTATGTGCCTGTGGTTCTGTCAGTGTGATCATGTGATGTATCTGACCCCAGGAATGTGTCAATAAAGTTTCCCCTTCCTGGGACAATGAATTCACGGTGTTCTTATTTCAATTTCCAGGAGTGTATATGCCTGCGAGAGTGGAAACTGTCATCAAGGCTAAGAGTGGGGCAACACCATATTGAATTCCAGCATTACCGATGGAGACCGCCACGAATTTGTAAGTCATTTTCAGCCAGGTGCCCGAGTACTTTTGATCACAATGTATATGGGGCACCACATGTTCACCCACAGGTCAAGCAATTCCAGCAAATTACGGGGTGGTGGTTTACTTGCACGCAGCTGGCTCCCATTGTTTGTTCCAGTGAGTAAAGATTAGGCCCATTTGCTGGCCGAGACATCAGTGTGAGTTGAGTATAATGTCCCTCAAACCACTGCAGCACGTTTCAGACCTTACAGCACGTATAGTTATTCTGCTGGAAGATGTCTTCGTCGTACATGGAGACTTGAAGCATCAAGCAATGCATGTGGTCCGCAATAATGTTCACGTAGTTCACTGTCACGATGTCTTCGATTACCTCCTCAGATCCCGTGGAAGCCAAACACAGACTACGCCATAGCGTAATTCTGCCCTCACCGGCCTGCATGGGTGGGGCGGTGCATGTTCCGTGCAGCCATTCACCTAGAAGACAGCGTGTAAGGACCCAGCCATCAACCTGGTGTAACAAGAAATGCGATTCATTCGACAGGCGAAACGTTCCTATTCATCCACGATGCTGTGCCCACTGCAGTCATAATTGACGATGTCGTCGTGTCAACGCAGGAACACGGAGGAGTCGTATGATGTGGGGCTCCATGTTCAGTAACGTCCTTTGAACGGTGTGCTGTGAAATACTTGTGCCTCCACCAGCACTGTACTCTGTCGTCAAATCTGCCACAGATCGCTGCTTATCCTGGATTACACAGCGAGGTATCCTCTGACCTTTACGGTTAGTGATGAGACGTGTCGTCCAATACGACAGGGCCTACTCGTTATTTCACCATCCTTCAACCACTTTGCACAGGTGCTTACGACAATAGTATACCAAAAGCGACCAGCTTCCTCGTTTCAGAGGTTCCAGTCGCAGCGCCACAACAATGTGCCCTTTGTCAAAACCGCTTATATAAGTGGGTTTTCACATTTGCGACCTATATCTTCGCTATAATAACTGCCCACTCGTCTCTCTTACGCTTATTCTTTTCTTACTTCATCATGTGCCCGCAACACAGCCAGGAGGCATTAAACCCTGCGGTGGGCAGTGGACATAATGTTTAGGCTCGTCAGTGTAAGCGGTGTATTTGGACACTATGAACGGTGTGTGTGAATCATTTTAAGAGTGTTTTATTTTAAATATAATACACTTAGGACACAAATACAGTTAGGTATACAATAGGTGATAAATAATTTTTGTAACTGTTGGTAAATAGCTCCAGTATCTCCCTGATGCCAGCCAGCTTTTCACTCTCTCCGCGAACACCTCTATCAAGGCTGCTACCAAATTTCAGACATCTCAAGCCCAAGCACAATCGGTTTTCAATAACGCATAAGTAGCATGATTCAAGTCCGTTACCCTCTGATTTATCCTGCAACCTCGATAAGTTCTCTCTGGAACGTCTCAGAGAACCACACAGATATCACAAATCAATGAATCTCTATAACACCTGTTTATCTATGTACAAACATACAGACATACATTTATCCTTGTTCCATAGATCATGAATATGAAATTTCTTAATGATGTGGAACGTGTCACTTTAACGTAAGCTTACCCTACACAAAATATTTTTTTTACCGTTACAACATAATATCTAAAAATTCATTGTTGAGCAGAAGGAATTGTAATTCAGTAATTCTTTTAATTCACTTTTAAATGTTGGTTGGATATCCGTCAGACTTTTAATGCTATTTGGCAAATGACCAAAGATTTTTGTGGCAGCATAATTCACCCCTTTATCTGCCAAAGTCAGATTTAATCTAGAATAGTGAAGATCATTCTTTCTTCTAGTGTTGTAGCTATACACTTTACTGTTATTTTTGAACTGGGGTGGTTATTAGTAACAAATTTCATAAGTGAATATATGTATTGTGAAGGTACTGTGAATATCCTAAGTTCCTTAAACAAATGTCTGCAAGGTGATCTTGGATGGGCTCCAGCTATTGTTCTGATTACACGCTTTTGTGCAATGAATACTTTTTCCCTTAATCATGAATTACCCCAAAATATGATACCATATGAAAGCAGTGAATGAAAATAGGCATAGTAGACAAATTTACTGATATGTTAATCACCAAAATTCGCAATAACCCTAATAGCATAAGTAGCTGAACCTAACTGTTTCAGCTGATCATCAATGGATTTCTACTAATTCAATTTCTTATCGAAGCACACACCCAGAAATTTTGAATATTCTGCCTTAGCAACAGATTTCTGTTCATAGTCTATATTTGTCAATGGTGTTCTGCCATTTACTGTACAGAATGTATAAACTGCGTTCTCTCAAAATTTAGTGAGAGTCCATTTGCAGAAAGCCACTTAATAATTTTCTGAAAGACATTATTTACAATTACCTCAACTGATTCTTGCTTGTTGGGTGTGATTAGTATACTTGTATCATCAACAAAAGGAACTAGCTTTTCATCTTCATGAGTATAGAGTGGCAAGTCATTAATATATCTTAAGAACAGTAAGGGACCCAAGACTAAACCCTGTGGTCCACCATTCTTGATATCTCCCCAGTCAGAGGACTCTGCTGATTTTTGCAGACTATCTGCACTGTTAATTTCAGCCTTCTGCATTCTTCCAGTTAAATATGAATTAAATCGTTTGTGCACTGTCCTACTCATACCACAATACTTAAGCTAATCTAGAAGAATTTCATGATTCACACAATCAAAAGCCTTTATGTGACCACAAAATATACCAATGGGTGATGTTTGGTTATTCAATGCATTTAATATTTGATCAGTGAAAGCATATATAGCAATTTTCTATTGAAAAGCCTTACTGAAATCCAAATTGACTGTTCATAGTCTATTTATACAGATATGTGCTGCTACTCTGAATACATTACTTTTTCAAGAATTTTGGATAAAGCTATCAGAAGTGAGATTGGGCAGTAGTTTTTAGCATAAGACCTATCCCCTTTTTTATGCAATGGTTCAACACTAGCGTATTTCAGTCTGTCAGGAAAAATGCCCTGTTTCAGTGAGCTACTATATATGTGGCTGAGAATCCCATTTATTTTTTGGGAACATGCTTTTAATACTCTGTTGGAAATGCCATCAATTCCATGTGAGCTTTTACTTTTGAGTGAATTTATTATTTTCCTAATTACAGTAGGGGAGGTGGGTTGAATTTCAATTTTATCAAATTGTTTAGGTACTGCCTGTTCCATACTCTGCATTGCATTTTGTACTGAGTAGTTGGATCCTATTTTCTCTACAACACTTAAAAATGTTTTCTACTTCTGATTTCTTGTTAACAGATTTTTCATTGAGTCTGATAGAAATACAGTCTTCCTGTGCTCTCGGTTGCCCTGTTTCCCTTTCAACAACTTTCCAAATTGTTTTAATTTTATTATCAGATGTACTAATCTCAGACATAATGCACATTCTTCTGGACTTTTTAATAACATTTCTTAATAGAGTGAAGTAGTTTTTATAATGTTTCACTGTTTCAGGGTCATTACTCCTCCTAGCTATAAGATACATTTCCTTTCTCTGTTTACAAGATATTTTTGTCCCTTTAGTAACCGTGACTTTTTACATGGTTTCTTACAATTATATTTCACTGTTTTCTCAGGAGAACTGTTTTCAAATGTACTCACAAAGGGATCATGAAATAGGTTAAATATTAAATTAGCATGAGGTTCCCTGTACACCTTACCCCTTTTTAATTGTTACAAGCTTCCCCTAAAATTTTGAATTGTTAAATCGTTAGATGAACGCACTATTTTCGAGGGCTGTTTTGCATTACTGTATGGAGCTATATCATACACTGTAACTAGCTTTGCATCATGATCTGGCAGACCATTCTTAACAGGAAAAGTTTTTATTTGATTTCTTGCCCTATAAAAGTTACTACTAACGTCACTGATATAGATATTAGTACATGCTGCAATAAGGGATATTATATTTTCATCCAAAAATAACCTCATAATACCTATTTCTGTCTTTGTCATAGGAGCATCATTTTTTGGTCCAGGTAAATGCGTAATAATACTACAATATCTTATTCAATCATTGCTAGTATATTTAGTTATCCTCCATTTAACTATTCCATCCTTTCATAGAAGAAATACGTCCTCTTGAATTGCTTCCGCCTGCAGTTCATATTCGTCACTTGCTGACACCTCTTGTTCTGTTCCTGAATCATGACTACTTTCGTGTACACAATCCTCGTCCGCTGAATCAGCAATATGACTGTCAGGATCTTCTTCACTCTCAGCGCATGGAACCATTTCAGCCACACATTAGCAGCTCTGCTACACACTGTTCCAGGTTTCTGTTTTTGCCTTTGACATTTCTTTCACAAACTAAAAATGTGGAGAATATTTACTTCTTACAGGTAAGTATTCTAGGTAAAACGCAAACTAACTGTAATTAGTTTTGATACGGCACTTGAAAGTTAGATTGAATCTAGGAAACCAGTAAAGTAACACACTCTTACTTTGTTTCAGATGGTAGCAGTAGAGCTAGCGCGGATAACAGTGTACAATGTGCGTCTCAATACGATCACGGGAGGTATATGGCGTAGTAGCTATCCATGAAGAAGGTTCCCGTTTCTACCTGCAGGGCGTGCTTTTGGAGATATAAGGGCTGGGAAGTTTCACCCTCTAGAAATTTCTAGAACATTGCCGAACATTTGAGAGTATTCAAGAACATTCCAGAACATTCGAGAGTATCTGAGAGCATTCCACAACATTACAAATCGTTTCACAATGATCAGGGATGTTCTGGAATGTTTGGGAATAGTTTGGAACATTCGAGAAGATTACAGAATGTTCGGGAACATCCCGGAACATCCAAGATTATTGCGGAACATTCCAGAACACACTCAAATGTTGTGGAATATTCTGGAACACTGTGGATCATTCGAAGCCTTTTTCGTATGTTCTGGAATTCCCCACTGGTGGGGCTACCTATTGGTAGGGGTATATAGAGTAAGACTCGTCGTGTGTTCGAAAGCCATTTTCTTATCAGTGACGAAGGGAGGAACCGAAAAAGTAGTGTGGTGAATGAATAAAAACAAACAGTGAAGTGTGAGTAGTGGAAGTGATACAGTGACCGAATACAAATCGAAAATGAACTGTGGAAAGTGTATGACGTATACTCCAAGTATTTGTTAGTAAAAATTTGATTTGATTTATAGTTTGGACAATTCTCAACTGTGAAAGAGGGGGAGATCTTGACAGTTCTGAAGCAAAACGATGAAAACAAAGAGAACACGAAAACACGAAACAGACGAAGAGCGCGAAGTACGTTTAAGTTCCTAACGAACGGTAATGATCACCGGGAGAAGCAGAGAAACCGAAGAACAAGGAAATGAACGGACTCAGAAAATGTTTTCAATAATTTTTTTACCTCTTATACTTCAACAAGTATTGTAAATAGTTAGAATATATTTTCAGTAAAATTCTTATACCTGTTATACTTTAAAATTTATCCCATTATTCCTACTACCTCACAATCTCATATCAACTCCCGGAGTGTAGCCGGTACCCCAGCTAGTGTTTCATAAACAACGCAACTCTGAGTTGCTGAAAGCCAGTGATGGCTGAAGCTAAGGTACTAAGGTACTGAAAATGGCGCCAACTGAATTAAGCACAGTCAGACAAAACAGAGCGGGACATTCATATGGATGACAAGTGCCATCCGCACGAGTAACCGAGGGTTAAATATATTTCAGCAAATGTGCTGTATGATTTAGTACTTTTTTGAGGTTATGAAGTGTTCAGAATATCTTGTTGTAAAATTACTGCAAGTCTGTGCCATGTATGCTAACTGTTAAGAGTTATATATAAGCTCATTATGAGAGATCAGAGACATGTTTTCTCAGATCAACATCCTTTTTCTCAAAACACACTAATCGTACAGGGATGAATGAGGTACCGTTAGAAAGTTTTTTTTTTTAACCGGCTTATGACACTGCATACAGATTTTGCTCTAAAACTTACAATTTGTGGAAATTTTTAATATAAAAAAGAGTTTCAACTATCATAGGCAAAAGGGTATCATGAATGCCCAGCTTCATGCGTATATTTGACGCAGTTAAGTTATTAATCACTAATAACATACTCCCTTTTCATATTGTCTTATTATAAATGCTGTTTTACTTGTTTTAAAGTATTTATTAACTGGACAGTTTGTAATACAACTTTGTCATAGATAATAACAGTGACCATGAAAGGGTACAGTACCACCCGACATTGAAAATAGGTACAACATTCTTCGTTATTCTTGTCAGTACAACATATTTTTCCTAATAATAACTCAATTTCAATTAATACAGTGAAGTCGGATACCAGTGTGGGAAAGAATGGCAATTTATTTATTTAATTGATCACATGTGCACTCCCACAAAATAAATCTCTACATCCAGTTTGGTGAGATCTGTGAAATGAATGAATGTATGGTCGTCTGCTAACCACAGATAGTGAATGTGAATATAAGATCATCTTTGTGACGATCCTTTGGTCACCTTTGGTGGAACCAAAGAGATGAAATTTACCGGAGCTTTGAGCGCCTGAAATGTGGTTGACCAATACGGTAGCATGGTGCTCCCCCACTTCGGCAGAGGTGCGAGAGGACCTGAAGAATGGCCATGTTTTCAGCTCTCTGCCGCTGGATCTAGTGTTAGTAAGACCTGTCTTAGGTGTGCTCCGTAAAGACAAAAGAGTGGAGACATGGTATGCATGTGAGATACTTAAGAGTAGTTTGGAATAATAATTTCTCTATTTCAGGAACTTTTGTGGGGAGAATTAAATGTCAGGCAGGTAATATTAAGGGGATCGTAGTAATCTTCGGAAGTGACCAACGGTCACAATGAAACCACGTGTAGCAATAAGTTGAAATACTTCCGAGTGCTTAAGTTAAGCTGAATTACTAGCGTGTGTACTATAAGTTGGAAATATTTAAGAAATGGCGTGTGCAGGACTTGAAATTAGAGACGAGTACTTCCACGTGGTGAGTACTGTGTGAGTCTCAATCTGTGTATGAGACAAAGGATAAAGAGAAGTACTCGTCCATGGTATCAGTTGAGGACTCGCGTCTGTGATGAATATGTTCTTAATATTACTTTGCGTGTTATGTTTCCGTGTGACGCTTGATTCAAACTATAATACTTTGAGACTGAAGCAAGGTGAGTCAGCCATCTATCCAGCAACGCCACTTGGCTTGCATTGCACAGGAAGACGTGCTTATATCCTCCAGAGTTCTTAGTAGGAAAGAAAAGTTACGAAGTGGGGCAGTGTCGTGTGAAACTGGGATAAATACTAATTGAAGTGGGAAAGCTGAAAGTGATGTGATTATAACGTTGTGACTATTCTTTGTATTGTATGTTGCCAGTGTGATGTATTTCATGAAATTTAAGTATGTGTGGTTGGTATGGGAGAGTAACAAGATAGTTTCAGAGGCAGTGGGTTATGCATGTTCCTATTTGTACCACTCGGTCTGAAGGAAATTTTCGTGATGATGGGTGTGAGAGTCAAAGTGTGAGATATAGCAAAAAGATCCACCATCCTATCCAGAAAGTGCACTGTAGCGTTAAATAATTACGAGACCATAAGATAGAGAACCACCAATGTAAAGCTATGCCCACTGGCCGGAATTTTTCATGTGTTATTGTTGTAGGTTATAGAATTTGTGTGTTTAGGTTATAGATTTATCGGAATAAATAAGATAGTGAAAAGAAAAAGATTGGTGGCCTTTTCCTTCGAATAGTATGTTGTCATGATATCCAGAATTTATAATGTGTGCGCCATTCACATTCAGTGCGATGGCCACGTGTTGATCAAAGCCGTTAAATAAGAAAGAAAATGTGGTATTGCCAGTGCGTATTGAACAATCAGAGTTGTGTAAATTACTAATAGTCAGATGTGCGTTTCCGTTTCCGTTGCGTAATATTCAAACAGGAGAATAACTTGTAACTTAATTGTGAGTACTAGAGTTCATGTTACTCGATAAATAAGATTGAATCCACTCGCTTGGCAGACCACTCATCTTGCAGTCCTGACTGTTTGATGCCACAGTATGAGCAAGGCATGTGGGTGCCTCTCAACCACTGCGGTAGTCTGTTTTCCTGCCCATCGTACAAATTGACATTTTTGAACGAATATACTTTCCGAAACGAAAATATATCTGTCATTGTCGCCTTGAACTATGATTTACCTATTGCTACGATGAGCTAACGTGCTTACGTAAAGTACGAAGTACAGCTAGAATCTCAAAATACAGTTAGAGGTTATTGTGGCCCTAATGATTTTCCAGGAGAGAAGCGAATACTACGTTGTAACCTATATTCTTTTCTGTTTTTTATGTTCTTATTTATCAAATGGTTCAAATGGCTCTGAGCACTATGGGACTTATCATCTGTGGTCATCAGTCCCCTAGAACTTGGAACTACTTAAACCTAACTAACCTAAGGACATCACACACATCCATGCCCGAGGCAGGATTCGAACCTGCGACCGTAGCAGTCGCGCGGTTCCGGACTCAGCGCCTAGAACCGCTAGACCACAGCGGCCGGCTCTTAATCCTTAAGCTTCTCGTCAACAACAGATAACTATAAATATGCGGTGGAAAGTTAGAAATTACAAGCAACTGATGGCAGTCAAATATTATCGTGAGAAGTAAATTACAGTTCTTTACTTCTTTTATTTTGTGTTTGTATTTTGTCATTAATTAATAACTTTTACCGACAACAGGGTGCTGAAAATACTGCTGTCATAACTCATAAGCAGTAGACGACAAGTTTGCGATCACAGTAGAAGCTTTCAGTGAGAAGCGTCGCTCCAGAGGGGTGACTGCAGCCCAAACACCTGCTCAAAGACAAAGGCGGCATTCCCATAACTAAGCTTATCCAAACGACTATATTTATTCTAAATACTCTTGCTACTTAAAACTATAAAAGTACGAAAGTTTCGCACGGATACCCAGGACTTTTGGGTTTGTCTGTGGTGTGTCCCTTGTTTTCTTCTTTGTCATGTTGTCTCAGAACACAGGACACATCCACAGGCAATTCAACCAATCACGCATATACCAACTTACATCAAACTCAAGTTAGTCAGTTTTATTTATTTATTTAGTTGGCCTTGGCCATCTAATGGCCATTTAGCAGACAGTACAAATCCTAAATTGATGACATGATTTGAGAACATACAAACACAAGTTTAACAAAGAGCTTTTTAAGTCTACTGTTGATTGACGAGTATGTAAATTATTGAACAAAAGGCCTGGTTAATGTAAAGGAAAAGATAGAGAAACAATATAACAATATTAACAATTAATGGTGGTGATGTGGCACGAATGTAAGTATACAAATAAACGTTAAACAGGAGTATCTGACACGCTGTGAAGAATTTAACATTGTAGTTCGGTGTTGTACCACCGCAAATTTGAGAAATAAAATGAAAAGCAACACAGATGTTCTACATCTACATCTACATTTATACTCCGCAAGCCACCCAACAGTGTGTGGCGGAGGGCACTTTACGTGCCGCTGTCATTACCTCCCTTTTCTGTTCCAGTCGCGTATGGTTCGCGGGAAGAACGACTGCAGGAAATCCTCCGTGCGTGCTCGAATCTCTCTAATTTTACATTCGTGATCTCCTCGGGAGGTATAAGTAGGGGGAAGCAATATATTCGATACCTCATCCAGAAACGCATACTCTCGAAACCTGGCGAGCAAGCTACACCGCGATGCAGAGCGCCTCTCTTGCAGAGTCTGCCACTTGAGTTTGCTAAACATCCCCGTAACGCTATCACGCTTACCAAATAACCCTGTGACGAAACGCGCCGCTCTTCTTTGGATCTTCTCTATCTCTCCGTCAACCCGATCTGGTATGGATCCCACACTCATGAGTAATACTCAAGAATACGTCGGACGAGTGTTTGTTGATGGACTGCATTTTCTAAGGACACTCCCAATGAATCTCAACCTGGTACCCGCCTTACCAACAATTAATTTTACGTGATCATTCGACTTCAAATCGTTCGATGCCTAAATCGAAACAACTGTAAATGTAAAATGCATATTAATAAGAAACGACTGTTAATATACCTCCCAGTGCTGAGTTACTCCTGCAAAGTATTTTGGCAGCTGGTAAAAAATTAAAAAGCTGTGTCAGACGGTATACGAGTGAGTGCTGAAAAGTAGTGGCCCCCAATTTTTTATGTGAAAACTCTTAAAGCTTTTTAAATAAAATTATTAACATTCTTTATTTTGTTATTTATTTCTCATCATTGTCACCCTGCTGACGAACGCATGTCTCTCAACGAGAGACAAATTTGTTGATACCGTCACTGTAGAATGTGTGACATTGTTCACGGAGCCACAACCTCCACCTCTGCTTCCACCGCTTCATTACTATCAAAGTGAAGTCCTCTAAGGTGTTTTTAAGTTTTGGAAAAAGATGAAACTCGGATGGGGTGAAATCGGGACTGTGTGGAGGATGATCGATGACAGTGAACCCAGGGCGTCGGATTGTTGCCTTTGTCGCCGCGCTCGAGTGCGGTCCGGCTCTTTCATGCTGATGGAGGAGGTGCTCCATGTGCGGACGAACTCTTCAAGCTCGTGCTTTCAGTTTTCTGAGGGTTTTTCCTACACCGATAAAGTTACGTTACACACTGCTCTGTTACACTCTACCATTCAGAGCACTCTGGCGGCGAAGGAAAGTAACCCACGTCAACGAAGCAGACAGCAATATGCGTGACACATAATACATCAAACGATTTTGAGAACAGAATGGAAAAATCGGAGGCATTACTTTTCAGCACCCCTTCTTATATAGGACAGACATGAAAAACTTTTAAAACAAGATATCCCGAACAGCGCACAGCTCTAAATGTAATAGCTCATAGTACTTCCGCTCATTACTTAATAGCCCACAACCATCACTCAGAAACAGAATTAAAAATACTAAAATCCAGCCACAGTCTACACACAAAAACCTACCACAGACGAAAATATCCACTTAGAGAAAGCAATAGCAGAAGGAAAACAGACGTTAAAGTAACCTCTGGCGTGCCACAGGGGAGTGTTATGGGACTATTGCTTTTCACAACATAAATAAATGACCTAGTAGATAGTGTCGGAAGTTCCATGCGGCGTTTTGCGGATGATGCTCTAGTATACAGAGAAGTTGCAGAATTAGAAAACTGCAGCGAAATGCAGGAAGATGGTTCAAATGGCACTGAGCACTATGGGTCTTAAATTCTGAGGTCATCAGTCCCCTAGAGCTTAGAACTACTTAAACCCAACTAACCTAAGGACATCACACACATCCAAGCCCGAGGCAGGCTTCTAACCTGCGACCGTAGCGGTCGCGCGGTTCCAGACTGTAGCGCCTAGAACCGCTCGGCCACACCGGCCGGAGTGCAGGAAAATCTGCAGCGGATAGGCACTTGGTGCAGGGAGTGCCAACTGACCCTTAACATAGACAAATGTAATGTACTGCGAATACATAGAAAGAATTATCCTTTATTGTATGATTATATGATAGCATAACAAACACTGATAGCAGTTACTTCTGTAAAATATCTGGAAGTATGTGTAGGGAACGATTTGAAGTGGAATGATCATATAAAATTAATTGTTGGCAAGGCGGGTGCCAGGTTGAGATTCATTAGGAGAGTCCTTAGAAAATGTAGTCCATCAACAAAGGAGGTGGCTTACAAAACACTCGTTGAACCTATACTTGATTATTGCTCATCAGTGTGGGATCCGTACCAGGTCGGGTTGACAGAAGAGGTAGAGAAGATCCAAAGAAGAGCGGCGCGTTTCGTCACAGGGTTATTTAGTAAGCGTGATAGCGTTACGGAGATGTTTAGCAAACTCTAGTGGCAGACTCTGCAAGAGAGGCGCTCTGCATCGCCGTGTAGCTTGCCGTCCAGGTATCGAGAGGGCCACACACCGTTGGGTAACTTGCGGAGTAAAAATGTAGATGTAGATGTAGATGTGAAAACGTATCACCTTGGCACAAAAACGCATTAAAATAGATACACATAAAAGAGAACAAAAACAAAACACCCACACACACACACACACACACACACACACACACACACACACACACACAAACACACACACACACACGTGCGCACGCTCAAGATCGAAAGAGGAAGACAGAAAATAAATAATTTTTAAATAAGGCGCTATAAGTTCACGAAAACAAACTTCGTCGGGGGTCAAGCACAGCTCAGTAACAGACGCTATGCCTTGTGATGTTCAAAGTTTTAAATTATGAGTGTGGTTCAGTAAAAACAGGAAATGTATTTCGGTCTAGCGCACCCAGATGTTGATAAGCACGATAAAAGTAACTGTAAGAATTTACACAATTTCCTTTTCGTTAGTATTTACCCCACCTAGCATGGGCTCCACTATGCTCAGGTTTTGTAAAATATATTTTATTTGGTTTTGCGGCCTGACGCCTTGCCTATCACCGCAGTCACACAAGGGAGAGATGTCGTGTGCGTCATCCCTCTGTCAATTGTGAAAACGTCGTTCAGTGCGTGAACGTATTTTAACTGTTTTCGTACTACACTTTCTAAGCCGAAATGTAAGGACCGGCCCCGCAGGTGCCTAACAGAGCGAGGGTGACCGCCTGAAAAGCATACCGACTGGCCGCTGCACGAGCTACAGTCGTCAATACTCCGCGTGGATTGGATCCGAGTCTGAATGACCTGTCTGTCTGGGAAGCTACCGCGCTGTGCCTTATGCTACACGAACAGGTCAAGTAAGTGCCGAATATACTCACGAAATACACTACTGGCCATTAAAATAGCTACACCAAGAAGAAATGCAGATGATAAACGGGTATTCATTAGACAAATATATTATACTAGAACTGACATGTGATTACATTTTCACCCAATTTGGGTGCATAGATCCTGAGAAATCAGTACCCAGAACAACCACCTCTTGCCGTTATAACGACCATGATACGCCTGGGCATTGAGTCAAACAGAGCTTGGATGGCGTGTACAGGTACAGCTGGCCATGTAGCTGCAACACGATACCACAGTTCATCAAGAGTAGTGACTGGCGTATTGTGACGAGCCAGTTGCCCGGCCACCATTGACCAGACGTTTTCTATTGGTGAGAGCTCTGAAGAATGTGCTGGCCAGTGTAGCAGTCGAACATTTTCTGTATCCAGAAAGGCCCGTACAGGACATGCAACATGCGGTCGTGCATTATCCTGCTGAAATGTAGGGTTTCCCAGGGATCGAATGAAGGATAGAGCCACGGGTCGTAACACATCTGAAATGTAACGTCCACTGTTCAAAGTGCCGTCAATGCGAACAAGAGGTGACCGAGACGTGTAACCAATGGCACCCCTGACGAATATACGCTTCGAATGTGCATTCACCGGGATGTCGCCAAACACGGATGCTACCATCATGACGCTGTAAACAGAACCTGGATTCATCCGAAAAAATGACGTTTTGCCATTCGTGTACCCAACTTCGTCGTTGAGTACACCATCGCAGGCGCTCCTGTCTGTGATGCAGCGTCAAGGGTAACCGCAGCCATGGTCTCCGAGCTGATAGTCCATGCTGCTGCAAACGTCGTCGAACTGTTCGTGCGGATGGTCGTTGTCTTGCAAACGTCCTCATCTGATGACTCAGAGATCGAGACGTGGCTGCACGATCCGTTACAGCCATGCGGATAAGATGCCTGTCATCTCGACTGCTAGAGATACGAGATCCAGCACGGCGTTCCGTATTACCCTCCTGAACCCACCGATTCCATATTTTGCTAACAGTCATTGGACCTCGACCAACGCGAGCAGCAATGTCGCGATACGATAAACCGCAATCGCGATAGGCTACTATCCGACATTTATCAAAGTCCTTACACGAGGCATCACAACAACGTTTCACCAGGCAACGCCAGTCAACTTTTGTTTGTGTAGGAGAAATTGGTTGGAAACTTTCCTCATGTCAGCACGTTGTAGGCGCCAACCTTGTGTGAATGCTCTGAAAAGCTAATCATTAGCATATCACAGCATCTTCTTCCTGTCGGTTAAATTTCGCGTCTGTAGCACGTCATCTTCGTGGTGTAGCAATTTTAATGGCCAGTAGTGTATTTTCGCCCAGTAAAATTACATTTCATCGATAACGTGATTTGTACTCTTGCTCATAAAACTCACAAAAACATTTCGTTGCAGATGACAAGTCACATAATACCGCAGAGAAAGTTCTACAAAATTTGAAATTCTAGAAAAATGTGCCGAAACGTGTTTCCGCATTATAAGGTACAGCTGTATGAATCAGAGGTGGACCTGAATTCTCATAGCTTCATCTTCATACATGGCTGCTATTTGAGCTTCAAATACAAACACTGGCATAAAGCTCTTTGAGGAAATGGTATGGCGTACATACAACAACAACAACAACAACAACAACAACAACAACTTACACTGAAACGGTACAGTCGTTTCCGCTCCGTAAGCAGCAGGTTTCGCTGCACGCTCGCAACGGGAAATACATAGGCGGCATCGCCGCCAATTTTATTGCACGACGCGGCCGGCCGTGGGTGCAACAGAACCGATGTAGACGGGTGGAAAGAAATGTGTCAGGCTTCATAATACGTATTTATATGTGTAGTGTATTATGGAGTTCTTGTACGTGAATGTGAATCTGCACTTGAACTTTCCTAATCCTCCTCACACCTTTCCATAAAGCGTGCCTTTGTCCTGGGTAGGGGATCAGAGAGACAGCACAGGCAGGTAAAAGTCAAAGACGTTCCAGTGTCACAAGATATGGGGTGGAGAGGTTGGTCACGGCCAAGTGGCTCGACCATCCCCTCCACCGGGGCTCAGGAAGACCTCTGGGTGCCCGCGATATTCTGGGAGTGTTACAGAAGACGGGTAAGTGAGCAGACGTGCTCTCAGTGCGTCTGTCTCAAGGTTCACGCATGGAAGAGAGGTATTTGAATATTTGTACTTATTCTTTTATTTCCAGCTTCGGATTGTGTAAGGAAATGAATGTTCTTGTTTACTTTCGGAAATTTGATCCTCTGTGTCAATGTATCTGCTCTCCAGTTTGCCCCTTATCCTCCTCACATAGTGGATGTCCCATGTAAAATATTGGGAGACTTTGGTGGTATAGATTTGGCCAACGCAACTCCGTCTTGCCCGTAGAAATGTGAGTGCAGATATAATACACCCGAGCTATAAGTTGTAAAATTGTGATATCTGCAAACTGTAACAATTGCTGCAATCGCTGTAAAGTAGAGTGATAATGTTTAAAATAAATAGGTAATCAACTGTCATCAATCTTTAACATACCCTAAAAATCACATAGGAGTCAAGTTAAAGGAATTCAATTAAAATAAAAGATATAGAATGCAGGGACCCACACATCAGCGTGTGAGCCCTCCAGCCCCTTTCCTAGTATCGTACAGAAAGGGCACGTTCTATAGGTAGCGTTCTCAAGCTCCCCACCCGAGTTATCCGTTGCGCAATTTTCATTCAGGGCTTGACGACATCAACTTTCATCTGGCGTCCCAAGGCAAGGAGGTGTGACGGTAAGCTTTCAACACAAACACAGGTGACGAACGTCATGGTGTAGCGATATTCACATATACAGATGACGGATACGGACTACCCAAGGTGTGCCGAGAATACCACATTTCACCACGGACAAGGCAGTGGCAGACGGCTTTCAAATGGCTCTGAGCACTATGAGACTTAACACCTGAGGTCATCAGTCCCATAGAACTTAGAACTACTTAAACCTAGCTAACCTAAGGACATCACACACATCCATGCCCGAGGCAGGATTCGAACCTGCGACCGTTGCGGTCGCGTGGTTCCAGGCTGAAGCGCCTAGAACCGCTCGGTCACTCCGGCCGGCGGACGGCTTTCACTTAACGACCGACAGTACCGGATTTGCGTAGCGTTGTCAGTTCTAACAAACAAAATTTGCCGTTAATGGACTACGGTTAAAGATGACCGACAAGAGTGCCTTTGCTAACAGCACGACATCGCCTGCAGAGCGTCTCCCGGGCTCATCACCATATCGGTTGGGACCTAGACCACTGGTGGAGAACAGTGGCCTATTCAGATAAGCCCCGATTTCAGTGGGTAAGAGCTTATGGTTAGAATCTGTCTCAGGACTCAAGTTGTCAACAAGGCACTGTGCAAGCTCGTGGTGGCTCAATAACGGGGTGGACTGTATTTACATGGAATGTACTAGTTCCTCTGGATGTTCAGCTTCTTGGAGGCCATTTTAAGCCATACAGCCATTCATGGACGTAATGTCCAAAGCAGCGCTGGAATTTTCATGGATGACTATGGACCATGTCACCGGAACACTGTTGTTTGCGATTGGTTTGTAGAACATTCTGGACAATATGAGCGAATGGTTTGGTCACCCAGATCGCCCGATATGAATCACGTAGAACATTTATTAAACGTAATCGAGAGATCACTTTTGCAATTATGGACGGCAATAGGGGCAGCATGGTTCATTATTTCTGCAGGAGACTTAAAACGACTCGTTGAGTCCATGCCACGTTGAGTTGCTGCTCTACGCCAGGCAGAAGTGGATCCGACACGATATTAGGAGGTATTCTCAGCCGTGTCACGGCTCAGCTCATTTGATTTACACGCGAGATTATTTCACTTGTTTTTGCCGCAGCGATAGGGGGCGTGATCGCTCAGCACTGTTGGCGCTGGTGCGCGAAGCAACAGTTTTGGGAGGACAGCTCGGTCATAAGGGGACAGGATGGAAGCGGCGGGGGACGTGGGGTCTGGACACCTCCACCATCCTCCACACCTATAAATCCCTCATCCGCCCTATCCTTTGTTATGCCCATCTGGCTTGGATCTCCGCCCCCCCTACCTTTTATAAATCCCTCCAAATCCTTGAACGCCATGCTCTCCGCCTCGCCTATCGCATCCGTCTCCCCTCCCCCATGCGGATCCTGTACGATCTCATCCCCTTCCCCCACCTCCTCCTTTTCCTTGAAAGGATACATATCCTGTACACCTCCCGTAAACTCGATCCTCCTCACCCGCTCATCTCCCCGATCCTCTCCCACCCCCGCCCGCTGCCGTGCCTGTATTCCCACGTCCCACCCGGTCTCCATCTCTCCACCCTCCTTACCCTCTCCCAAGGTGGCTTCCGCCAGCTCCCCCTCCCTGATGATGTCCTCCTCCCCTCCATCTACCCCTCCTACCAACTTAGATCCTCCCTCCCTCTTCCTGTATCTGTTCCTTTGGGCACCCTCCATCCCTCCTCCCCTTCTCCCCACTCCTCCCCCAGGCCTCCCCTCCCCTGTCCTTCTACTCCTCCTCCCATCTCCTCAGCCATTGGCATCTATGTTCTCCCCTCTCCACCTTCTCAACCCGCCCTCACCCTTCTTCCCCTCTTGGCAGGTCCCTGGACTCGCACACGCTACGTGGACTTTCGCGCGCCGGAGATCATCGCCATCAGTGTCTCGTGTGTGTGACGTCGTTTTGTGTTTTTAGTGTCCGCCGTCACGCTTCTACGTTCACTTGTGCCGTCGGATTCATCAGTGTTATGTGCGTCGTGTCAACGTGTTTTCAGTGTCGTTATCGTCGAGTGTGAACGGCTCCGTGTTTTTTGTGTATCTGTGACCACTATTCTTTGCCCGTCACTCTGTTCATTTTAATTCTCCGTTCTTATACTGTTATTGTCACCACTATGGCTGAAGAGCGGAGTGCATGCCGTTGCCAGCCTACCTGATTGTTCAGGTGTTAAAATAACAATAAAGAAAAAAAAAAGCGGCGGGGAGTCAACTGGTGCCTGCCGATTAAGGACTGCGATGAGTATGGCTGTTTGCGAGCATGTGGGGAGGACGGAATGCTCGCTTGCTTAGCGTGGTTCTCCATGACCAGCTGTTGTTTGTTGGGCCTAGCACTCGAGTGTAACAGGAAACTGCATTGGTGTGGTTCTCGTCACCTGGCTAAGGCCTAAATTTTCATATACTTGTATTATATTTAATGATAATTACTTTAATATGTTGTTGGTACTTGTAGCCAACATTTTGTGATTTGAAATACTTCAGAGAATATCATCAGGTGCCAGGTCTCTACTGTGAATAATTCTTAATTTGTTTCATAGTGTATGGCACGGTATCCACTATCATCGATCATTTTATGAAAGTTCTGTCCAAATTATTATTACATTAGACTTTGTTAAAATTGGTGCGTTTAAATTGCAAATTTCTTAATCCTACTAATACTGCTTGGGATAAACCCATCTATTTCTTGATATTGCCATATTTGTGTATTAAGCTGTGTTTCTTCTCGAGACTGATTTTGTAACGCGTGGGGCGAGTATTTAAGTGAAAATTTGCTAGATAACACAACCGTCGTGAAATTGAAAACTTGACGGTGTTAACTCATGTCACCAGTCGTTAATGTTATTTCTGTCTTGTAGCTTACTTAACTGATATAAAATAATTTAGAAATTTTGTGTATTTGTCACGAAAGATGAACTGATGTCACATGAGAGAAAAATAAGTGACATTTGTGTAGGGTTTACGTAAGCTTAAGTGAAATCAGGAGGCAAAAAAAATTTGATTATCATTGCCACATTTTTTTTTAAGCAGGCAGTAGGGAATTTGTTGCACTCTTGCCAAATTGGATTTTTTAAAGGTTTGATTTACATGTAGTACAAATCACAAGTTCGATATTTTTCTGGTGTAATTGTTAATATTTGCCGGCCGAAGTGGCCGTGCGGTTCTAGGCGCTACAGTCTGGAACCGCGGGACCGCTACGGTCGCAGGTTCGAATCCTGCCTCGGGCGTGGATGAGTGTGATGTCCTTAGGTTAGTTAGGTTTAAGTAGTTCTAAGTTCTAGGGGACTGATGACCTCAGCAGTTAAGTCCCATAGTGCTCAGAGCCTTTTTTTGTTAATATTTGTACATGTTGCACTATTGTACGATATAATATACCCTTTACTAACAGTACCTTTATGTAATGTTTCAGAGTGGGGCTGCATGTTCTTCTAGAGAATGTTTTTTTTTTTAAAATTATTGCTAAAATTTCCTTTTTAACTGTTAATTGTATTAACTTGGACGTATAACCAATTATTGACTTTGTGTCAACAAGGCTTGGGCCAAATAAATGTGCCTACTCCTTCCCCATCCTGGCCCTGCTACCGTGAGCACATCACATATTCAGTGACATTTGTCATCGCAGTATACAATAAGAGGGTATATAAGTAATAAGAATTCCGATGATTTTTAACGGACAAAACGGTCGTCATAGTTCATTACTGTTATCATCACATAGTCGCACTACCAAGCCTGACCACGTATGATAGCCTGCGTTGCTTTCAGGGTTAGTGAGCACTGCGAAAAGCCATCGAAAATGTGGTGGCGTCGGTATAAAGACATCTCATGCAAAAGCTGGTACCTCAAGCCGGCACCACAAGTAAAGACAGTTGCTGCAAGACGGAGACGTCGAAGCAGACACTCCCCCAAGTGTATCTTTACGCCGCCGCAGCCAGAAAGTTATTTATGTCCGAGCACATTTCCGCTAATCCCACTCTCAGCGATCAATTGTAATCATCGCTTACTACGGCAGTACAGATCCAGCTGTGTGCGAACAGAGCGGCTATTCCGAACTATATACCAATGAAAGAATACTGTACTCTAACGTGGAACTTTTATTCTGTAGTGAAGGGTCAAATGCTACAACTGTCAGCGACAGTATCAGCCACTTGTCATCTGTGTGAACACTATTATTTTACAAAGTTAGGTATCTACTACGTTCAAATTTTAATAAATTACCAATGATTTGTACTCCGTAAAACTCACTTAAGTGCCTGACGGAAGGTTCATCGAACCACGTTCACAATAATTGTCTGGTATTCCAACCTCAAACAGCGAGCAGAAAAATTACGAACACCTATGTCTTTCCGTACGAGCTCTGATTTCTCAAATTTTATTGCACTGAAGCGCCAAAGAAACTGTTATAAGCATACGTATTCAAATACAGGCGGAATATGGCGCTACGGTCGGAAAATCCTATTTAGGACAAGAATTGTCTGGGGCAGTTGTTAGATCGGTTACTGCTGCTACAATGGCAGCTTTGAGTCTGAACGTGGTGTTATAGTCGGCGCACGAGCAGTGGGAGACAATCTCCGACGTAGCGATGAAGTGGGGATTTTCCTCTACGACCATTTCACGAGAGTACCGCGTATATCAGGAAACTGGTAAAACATCAAATCTCTGACACTGCTGCGGCTGGGAAAAGATCCTGCAAGAACGGGACCAATGACGACTGAAGAGAATCGTTCAACGCGACAGAAGTAAAACCATTCCGCATATCACTGCAGATTTCATTGCTGGGCCATCAACAAGTGTTAGTGTGCGAACCATTTAACGAAACATCATCGATATGGGCTTTCGGAGCCGAAGGATGGACGTGTACGAGTATGGAGACAACCTCATGAATCCATGGACCCTGCATGTCAGCAGGGGACTGTCCAAGCTGTCGGAGGCTCTGTAATGGTGTGGGGCGTGTGCAGTTGGAGTGATACGGGACCTCTGATACGTCTAGATACGACTCTGACAGGTGACACGTACGTAAGCATCCTATCTGATCACCTGCATCCATTCATGTCCGTTGTGTATTCCGACGGACTTGGGCAATTTCAGCAGCACAATGCGACGCCCTACACGTCCAGAAATGCTGCAGAGTGGCTCCAGGAACATTCTTCTGAGTTGAAACACTTCCGCTGGCCACCAAGCTCCCCAGACATGAACATTATTGAGCATATCTGGGATGCCTTGCAACGTGCTGTTCAGAAGAGTTCTCCACCCCCTCGTACTCTTACGGATTTATGGACGGCCCTGCAGGATTAATGACGTCAGTTTCCCCCAGCACTTCTGCAGACTTCAGTCGCTTCCATGCCACGTCGTGTTGCGGCACTTCTGCGTGTTCACAGGGGCCCTACACGATAACAGACGTTTGTACTGGTTTCTTTGGCTCTGCAGCGTATGATGATCGCTTTTCCCTATGCAGGTCGGCGTGAACAAAATATTTTCGCATTCAGAGGAGAAAGTTGGTGATTGAAATTTCGTGAGAAGATTCCGCCGCAACGAAAAGCTCCTTCGTTTCAATTATGCCAATCGCAAATCCTGCAGGATGTCTGTGACACTCTGTCCCCTATTTCGCGATAATACAAAACGTGCTGCTTTTCTTTGAACATTTGTGCACCGCCGCCGTCAGTGTCAGCCAGTTTGCCGTGGCATACGGAGCTCCATCGCAGTCTTTAACACTGGTAGCATGCCGCGACAGCGTGGACGTGAACCGTATGTGCAGTTGACGGACTTTGAGCGAGGGCGTATAGTGGGCATGCGGGAGGCCGGGTGGACGTACCGCCGAATTGCTAAACACGTGGGGCGTGAGGTCTCCACAGTACATCGATGTTGTCGCCAGTGGTCGGCGGAAGGTGCACGTGCCCGTCGACCTGGGACCGGACCGCAGCGACGCACGGATGCACGCCAAGACCGTAGGATCCTACGCAGTGCCGTAGGGGACCGCACCGCCACTTCCCAGCAAATTAGGGACACTGTTGCTCCTGGGGTATCGGCGAGGACCATTCGCAACCGTCTCCATGAAGCTGGGCTACGGTCCCGCACACCGTTAGGCCGTCTTCCGCTCACGCCCCAACATCGTGCAGCCCGCCTCCAGTGGTGTCGCGACAGGCGTGAATGGAGGGACGAATGGAGACATGTCGTCTTCAGCGATGAGAGTCTATTCTGCCTTGGTGCCAATGATGGTCGTATGTGTGTTTGGCGCCGTGCAGGTGAGCGCCACAATCAGGACTGCATACGACCGAGGCACACAGGGCCAACACCCGGCATCATGGTGTGGGGAGCGATCTCCTACACTGGCCGTACACCACTGGTGATCGTCGAGGGGACACTGAATAGTGCACGGTACATCGAAAACGTCATCGAACCCATCGTTCTACCATTCCTAGACCGGCAAGGGAACTTGCTGTTCCAACAGGACAATGCACGTCCGCATGAATCCCGTGCCACCCAACGTGCTCTAGAAGGTGTAAGTCAACTACCCTGGCCAGCAAGATCTCCGGATCTGTCCCCCATTGAGCATGTTTGGGACTGGATGAAGCGTCGTCTCACGTGGTCTGCACGTCCAGCACGAACGCTGGTCCAACTGAGGCGCCAGGTGGAAATGGCTTGGCAAGCCGTTCCACAGGACTACATACAGCATCTCTACGATCGTCTCCATGGGAGAATAGCAGCCTGCATTGCTGCGAAAGGTGGATATACACTGTACTAGTGCCGACATTGTGCATGCTCTGTTGTCTGTGTCTATGTGCCTGTGGTTCTGTCAGTGTGATCATGTGATGTATCTGACCCCAGGAATGTGTCAATAAAGTTTCCCCTTCCTGGGACAATGAATTCACGGTGTTCTTATTTCAATTTCCAGGAGTGTATGTATGGACCCGGAGATCCTTCAAATTTATTATTAGTGCTCGGTAAATGAAAGTCTCACCACTGTGCACTGTCTTCTTCGTCTGATTCATATGAATCAGTTGGCAACCGTATCGTTCGCCGAATTCTTCTTGGACGTATTTCACTATTTTCCGACGATTCTGCTTCACTTTCATTTTTTTTTTAATATCCAGTGTCTTCTTCCCAATTGGCCAAGTCGTCCGGAACGTCAGACAAGACGTCCGCGCATTCATCGTAAATAATCGTATCGCCTCTTCCGTCTGCCATGATGAAAGTGCATAAGTAGTTATAAAAACAAAAAACTTGTTGACGTGTGTAACGTATTGTTACCTAAACAAAAACCCGACAGAATGCAAAAGATACTAAAGTGCTGTTGCCAGTCACTGAGCTATACCATGCACACGACCCCACTGTGGTGTCCCCGGCCGTTGACCGCTATTTCGCGTACGACACCACTGTGGTGTCGCCGGAAGGCAGAGTGTTAATAATAACAACGACGATAAAAACAATAATGATAGTGGCTGGTACGAAAAGAATTAATAGGTGTACAAAATAGATGTTTTCTGATGTAGTGAATTCTGTGGAAGGGAAATTTAAGGAGACTGCACCAGCTAAGAATACCGGAAAATGAGGAATATCTGGTTGGAAGGAAGGGTGTGCAAGGGTAACGAGTGCCAACAGGGACAATGGCAATCCTTATGGTAGCTTTGGTAGAAATTTCATTAACTGTTTTCTGAAACTGGAGATTCAGTTTTCTAATACAGCGCTGCAGGTAATTCCAGAGTCGGGTTCCTGTTACTGAGGACTTCAAGGAAGTGGCTGCATGGTAGAGTGGGACATAAAGGATTTTGTTCTGATGGGAACACGTGTTTCTGGCATGTTGCTGAGACAAGAGCGTGAAGGTAGAGGATAGGTATGAGGAATAGTGTACGTTCATAAGACAGTAGAGAAGACAGAGGGTATGGAAACCTCTATACTTATCTGCACGTTGCCAGGATAGCTGTACGTATGATGGCGAAATATGACCAAAGAGACGAACATCACAGATATAACCAACACAGGAGTTCATAATCAGTTCCAGTTACTGTAGGCTTTCCTGAGAAAAACTGTGCAGGACAACTTCGCAGTAATCAATAACTGGTAATATTAACGTTTGCACAAGTTTCTTTTTCGGGTTAACCGGCGAGAGATTTTTATATTTTTGTAAGGCATGGAGAGATGCTGATGCCTTCTTGCACGTTGCAGTTGCGTGATCAGTCCAGTTTTTACTTTCATCTGTTATTACTCGTAGACTCTTCGCTGAGGGAGAGAAGGTGATATTTGTTCCATTTACGGCTAAAGATAGTATGTATTCCCGATATATCGGTCTAATGAGCATCAAATGACCAACCAATACTACCTGAGTTTTGGATGGGTTGAGCCTTAACCCTATATCCTGCGTCGATTTTGACAGTGCACACAGATCGCAATTGCAATACTCGATAGATGTCGTCATGTTTATTGGTTTTGCACTTAGATGCAATTGGAGGTCATCAGTGTACGTGTGGTATTTGCAGTAAGGCGAAACTGATTACGCATCTTTGACATACAATGAATAGAGTATAGGACCAAATACCGAACCCTATGGAACGCCTGATACTGCCTGCCGCCATTGTTATTTTATGGCGCCAGATATGACGCTTTGCTTGTGAGACGTCAGGTATGAGCGAAACCATTGCACTGCACTTTGCACGGTGCGAAAAACATCCTGAAAACATCAAAGAACCACCTCCAGCCTGAAGTGCAACACACACAACAGGTTAAACGCCTAGTTGGGCCTTTGGTGCTCTCGATGCCAGCAGCGTCATTTGAATGACAAAGTCGCGACTCGTCGGACCACGCGGCACGGCTCCAGTCAGCTACTAGCCAGTTTCTGCGTTCTTTTGCCCATTGAAGGTGAGCAACTTCACGTGCCAACATGAGAAATGAGCTTTCGTGATGTAGTCGACTCCAAATACCCACTGCATGCAGTTATCCTCTCATTGCTGCTCAGACACTGGTTGAGACAGACCCACATTCAATAACTCTTGAAATTCCTTTCTGATTTGAAATCGATTGTCACTGAAATGGAGTGACACTCGTCTCCGGTCCCAGACATTAGGACGTATTTACGAACACTGTTTTGTGGCATGTTACATGGCTGCGAGTGGTGCACTATTCCTTGCAGACGTGTTGGACATCCAGCGTTGATGTACCAACAAATCTAGAGACTTCATTCAGTGTCTGGCTATGGGCACATCGAAACACGATAGCTCTTTCCTGCCATTCTGTCACGTCACAACGTCGGCCCATTTCACTGCTTTGATTTGATATACCCGACTGGAGGAAATAGCACTTGCATGATTTAAATCCGCAGTAAATGGCGCATGACCACCTGACATCAGTCCTACATCATCTACAGCAGAGGTGTCAGGCCCCAGGTCCGCAGGCCGCATGCAGCCCACAGCAAGTATCAGAGTGGCCCAAGAGGTGAGCATCTACCAGACGATTAGAAAAAAATTCCATAAAATACTGTTTATGTAAAGTTACGATAAAGTGAATATCTTCAATATGAAACTCCTGCCACAGGATACTACTGCCTCACTGGTCCATCTCATCCCTGTCCCTTTGTTTTTAAGTGTTAGAGGAAGTGGTACAAACATGGAAAACCATTTTGTTTTTTGTTCATAAATTTCTCAGTTTTTCACGTTAAGCAAACAAAATATCTGTAGCACATACTTTGGGATATAAGACTTCCTATATTTTCGAATAGCTACTACATTAAAAACATTTCTAAATTAGACTTAACACAAAGTAAGACATTTCTGACACTTCAGATTGTGGTCTTATACCGTAAGAAGCAAAGTAGAGGATCTTCTGGTTCGCAGAAGAGCTTCTGTAAAGTTTGGAAAGTAGGAGACGAGATACTGGCAGAAGTAAAGCTGTGAGCACCGGGCGTGAGTCGTGCTTCGGTAGCTCAGATGGTAGAGCACTTGCCCGCGAAAGGCAAAGGTCCCGAGTTCGAGTCTGGGTCGGGCGCACAGTTCGAATCCTGCCTCGGGCATGGATGTATGTAATGTCCTTAGGTTAGTTAGGTTTAAGTAGTTCTAAGTTCTAGGGGACTGATGACCTCAGAAGTTAGGTCCCATGGTTCTCAGAGCCATTTGAACCATTTTGCGAAGACCGCGCGCTCCCGTGAGGCCGTGAATCTGGGGGAAGAAGAGTAGCAGAATCATGGGGGAAATGACACGCACGAATTTGGTTCTGGTGGCGGCGCTGCAAACTATAGGGACCTGCGATCAAGTACATAAAAGAGCCAATGAGTTCCTGGATGACGCCTCGTTCCCGGCGCTCACGGTTGCTATAAACCCTTGTAATGTAACGGACTACTGAAACTACCGATACCACCGGCTGGTGAGGTGTGCGGTGCCGTCAATCAACTTGAAGAAGCAAGTGAACTTTAACTACGTAAACATAAACATATTATTATTTTGTTACAAAACTGTTAATATGAGGACAATCATGAGGTATATTGCCACAGAACTCTATAATAAACACTTTTCATTTTTGATACTATGTTTTTCATATATGTATACGTGCAATGTGTAAAATATCGATATACAACCAAGGTTGGCGGTACTGCACAGTTTGTAAGCTCTGTGAACAGGAGCCGGTGGTTGGCGGGTGTAGAGACAATGGGCAGCTGGTGTTGAGACGTCTTGCATTACGCTTGTTTTGAGAAGGTCAAGGATAGAGGGAACGAAATGATGTATTCGAAAATTTTATGGCGCTGAGCACTATGGGACTCAACTTCTGAGGTCATCAGTCCCCTAGAACTTAGAACTACTTAAACCTAACTAACCTAAGGACATCACACACGTCCATGTCCGAGGCAGGATTCGAACCTGCGACCGTAGCGGTCTCGCGGTTCCAGACTGTAGCGCCTAGAACCGCTCGGCCACTCCGGCCAGCGATGTATTGGAAAAGCTGTTACATTGAAAATTATTGAATATCGTCACGATGAGCATTTATAAAATAAAAGTTGGAAGTTTAAATATGTGTCAGTTTTTACGCAGCGGAATACACACCCTGGACCTCAAATAGATTTAACAAACAGCGGATGGCGAAATTCATCACTGGACCACGAGCGTGCAACAACGACCAATAAAGGTAAGAAAGCTATATTACTCTAAATTCAAATTGTGATGATACCTTTCTTTCTCCATGTCTTCAACCCTGTATGTACTCTGTTAGAGTGAACAGCGTGACGGCTACTTGTGGTCGACTAGGCACACCAGGGAGACCACACAGGTTTAAAATGATAATTTGTAGCTTAATATACTACTACTGATAATAATTAATATTTGTCCCCCGGAGAAAGAGGTGCATTACACCCTGGAAAGAACCAGATCGCGCGACGCAAAGTGAAATTGCGGATTATTGGCGGCGCCGGATGCTGCGATGTGTGTAGCAAGAGTAGCAGCGTCATATGGCGGCGGCCACGCAGAAGTTCCGCCGGTGATGGTCCGCCGCGTGGGTGGCAGCGACAGGAGGCGTGAAAGAGTTGCAGCGCCTGTTCCGTGTGTGGGAGGAGCGAAGCTTGGCCATCTGGTGCTTAAAAGTGCGTACAAAGCGTTCTGCTTCTCCGTCGGACAGAGAGTGAAACGGAGCAGTTGTTAGATGACGAATGCCATTTCGTTCACAAAATACGGAGGACAAAGCTTAAATGGCCCTTCGTGATGTGGTAGAGTTCATAGGTGCCGCAAATGGAAACTTGATAAAAGAGTCTACCACTATGAGCCAACGAGTGTTCCAAAATGGACTTGCAAAGGCTATGTGCACTCGTTGACATGGGGATTGAGTCTTAGGCCTAGCTGAGAATGTCTGTGGCGGAACAAATTGGTTTTCCGCGCATGCGCGACACTGACGTCATCTGTTCAATATGGGCGTCCATGCCCTGACCAGTACAGTATAGTCACGCTAACTGATTAGTGCGAACAATTCTCAAATGCCCTTGGCGGAGCAATTTTAACACATCCTTTTGCAACACTTTGGGAATAAGCACACGCAATTGTCCACTATCATTTTGATCTAGAATCACACCCTGTTGAATTGTAAGATTATGCCGACGTTCAAAATATCGACGCAAACTGAGTTACGGATATTTTTCAATGAGCGAGGCCAAGACGTGCGAATGTACTGCAACAAAATCTTGAGATCTGGGTCTACATTCGCGGCCTGTGCAATTATTCTATAGTGCAAGGGAAAAGATTCCAGCAACTCAGAGTCCTGCCCATCGATTTGGCAACAAGATGCTGCATATACATCAAAATCAGGGTCTGATGATGATGATGATGTTTGGTTTGTGGGACGCTCAACTGCGCGGTTATCAGCGCTAGTACAAATTCCCAACCTTTGCTCAGTCCGAACTCGCCACTTTCATGAATGATGAGGAAATGATGAGGGCAACACAAACACCCAGTCAAAAATCAGAGTCTGGGCCAATCGAATGGCGAGATAGGATGTCTGCATTGCCATGCTTCACCGTAGGTCTGTATACAATTTCATACTGATACTGCAAAAACCACAAAGCCCATCCTTGCAATTTTTGAACAGTCCGTGTGAGAACCGGCTTTGACGGATGAAACAAGGATTGCAAAGGCTTGCGATTTGTCACTAAAAGAACTTGCGACCAAGCAAATAGTGATGGAACTTTATCACGCCATACATAATAGCGAGAGCTTAGTTTTCAATTTGTAAATAATTGTACTGAGTTTGAGTTAACAACTTTGAGGCAAAAGCAGTAGGTCTATCTTGTGCACCAATTCTGTGCGAAAGAACAGCGCCGATTCCGTAGGAAGAAGCATCGACTTGCAAAACTACTGGCTTGGCAGAGTCAAAATTCACTAAACATTTGTCACTAAACAAAGCATTTCTGAGTTTCTGAAATGCGTCTTGACACTCTTTGGTCCACACGAAAGGCACATTTTTCCGACGCAGGTGATGTAATGGAGCCGCGATCTGTGCGGCATTCGGTATGAACCGAATGTAGTATCTCATCTTGCCTAGTACTGACTGCAGTTCTGGCACATGGCGGGGAACTGGCAGGTTACGGATTGCATGCAAATGAGATTGGAGGGGGTGCACATCCTGTCTGTTTATCATATGACCTAAGTACTGTACTCGCACTTTTCGAGATTGCACTGAGTCGTGCTTCTGACAACACTCAAAAAAGAGTACGCATATTGGCAATGTGTTCCTCTGGAATACGACCTGAGGTGACAATATCGTCAAGGTATTTTCAACAAAATCGCACTTTTGCAATCCGTTCCAAGTATCGTTGAAAAATGGCGGGTGCGAAGTACTGCCGAAGGGAAACGCAAATACTTGAACAGTCCTAAGTGTGTATTTACAGCAAACACTTTCTGTGATTCTTCATCCAATGGTAGTTGCAAGTAGGCATCACGCAAATCTATCTTAGAAATGTAAGATCCTGCACCAATCCTGTCCATGAGTTCCTCAGGGCGAAGTAACGGATAGTGTCAACAACGGTCTGTGAGTTGGCTGTAGATTTGATGTCAGCACAAATGCGAATGCGACCAGAAGACTTAGGCAAACAAAACGAGAGGACTTGCCCATTGAATAGCTTGAAAGGAGGAATTACACCATTATCTTGCAATTCTTTCAATTAAACAGCTACTTCGTCTCGTAAAGCAATTGGAACGGGGCAGGCCCGGAAAAACTTAGGCTGTGCATTGTATTTCAATGTAACATGCGCTGCAAACGTGCTGTAATGTGCGCATTCAGTGTCCGCCCACATTTCGCACATGAGACACATTATCCATTCTTCCCCTGTCTCGTTCCGTGACAAGTTGCCTGAGCAAACGAGGCAATTGCCAGCTTCATTAGTGGGTACACTGTTGCCCAGAGCATCTCGTGGTCGTGCGGTAGCGTTCTCGCTTCCCACGCCCGGGTTCCCGGGTTCGATTCCCGGCGGGGTCAGGAATTTTCTCTGCCTCGTGATGGCTGGGTGTTGTGTGCTGTCCTTAGGTTAGTTAGGTTTAAGTAGTTCTAAGGTCTAGGGGACTGATGACCTAAGATGTTAAGTCCCACAGTGCTCAGAGCCATTTGAACCATTTGTTGCCCAGAACGCTACTAAGGGCGGACAAATCATATCTCACGCTAAAAACATCATCAGATGATTCTTGGTTCCTAGGCTTTGGTGGCCTCTGCTTCTTTGTCTTAAGTTTATTTGTTGATGTTGTCGGTACTACCAGAGATCTCTTGTATGGAGACAAGGTTAGGCCTGCTGAAGGACCTACTTTTTTCCCTTCATTCCTGGTCTCTTCTTTATTTGTGTAGTGTGTGAGATTTGTCAAGGCGTAATTTCAGATGTGGCAGCAGATGTTCCTCCCTTGACTTCAACAGTAGTGTTTCCACGTTTAGAAGCCAGAGCTCCTGCAGATGGTTCATTGACTGGATCATTAGGTAAATTCTTAATTATTCCTTCATTGCTGGCAATGAAATCTGCGTCCATGAAAACCCATTGACAGCTCTATCTCCCCTGCCTGGCACTTGAGGTAGACTTCCCCATTCAGTTGCTTGATGTCCATGTTCGTTACTGGCCCCACATTTTCCCTCACCCACACGCGTACCAGGCTTTCAAATGACTCATGAAAGTTCTATCCAGCGGTTGCATCTTGTGGGAGGCATGAATAGGCAGACACAAAGTTTTGACATGGTTCTGCATGCGAGATTTACAGCATCAAAATTTCTGGAGTGGTCCATTTTCTTTTCTCTAACATTTTTAATTGCTATTTGCATAGCAGACTCATCTCACTGTTTTGGAGCTCGTGAAGTCATTTCTGAAGCAATTCCTACAAATAAAACAGGTTGTGAAAGTACGGTACAAATATGGAATACTAGGATACAAGTATGGAATACTAGTGACACAGTCATCATGAAATCAGAAACGCAAATAAAATCAAAATTACATTTGAAGAGGCAACAAACAAGCCATTTTACGGCTTAATGTATTAGCTAAACGTCTGTTTACAAAAAATATTAATAATTCATGTGTTACGACATGAATGAAACTGAAAACCAGTAGTTTGCAACAGTTATGCCTCCCAATGAATTCGTTATAACGGCTTCACTCACTCGTAGTGGCTGTCAACTGTAATACGAATGCATCCCAAAGCACTCTACAGTTGCTAAACGTAGTTTTTAAGCATTTAACCAAAGTACGGCACTTACAACGCAAGATATCATAGTATTCCATATTATTACCCCCATTCCATATTTGTACTTCTTCCTCTAAGCATACTATGTGCAGCTGAATACTCATTTTCTTCCAGTGTGGCCCACGTAAGTTCAAAGGTCGGGCATCCGTAATCTACGACAATCCACAGCTAGTAGTGTGCTCTTTTAAGGGGGTGATTAACATTTTCCCCAGTGAGCTTATCTGTTCTTGCCATCCGGCCACAAGTAATTAACTCAGCATAATACCCTGGTCATCCCGCATCACTGGTCGTAAACTAGTCGTAACTGAGCTTTTGTACAACCGCCGTTAACACCACAATGCAGACAGCTGTGTTTGGAGTGGTACCGTACGCGGGAAACACGCACTGCTGCGTCGTTTTCTGGGATTACTATCGGTCCTACAATGTTTGGTCTGCCTTTCAGCTGCGAGTATGGATGTGTCAAGGAGCGAAGATACGCTCTGAGATGGTTTTGGAAGACATGACTGTTTCCCCCTAGTGTTATGGTCTGGGAAGCCATCGAAAATGAGTGGTGAGACAGAAAAAGTCTTATTTTGTGATCAATTTTTAGTAGATGCAGAGTTACAGTAACTGAATATTATACGCATAAGGGATCTAGCTAGAATTTTTAAGAACACGTAAATAATTTATTGAATCAATTTGATGATGGGAAAACATAAGAATTATTTACATTTTAAATTGAAATTCCAAAAATATCTCTGCCAACTACTACACATTACTCTCTTTGCAACATCATGTGTTGCTCCTCCAAAAGCAAGGTGTACTGTTTGAGGCATAGTACAAACTGACAGTGACAAAATCAGTGACGAAAATGGGATAATCCTTGCAAAGCTAAAGGACGAGTTAATTACAGATAGCTCTCAAATTACAGACTGTTTCAAAAACTTTTTACCTGCTAATAGCAGATAATTTAGGATGAAACAGCAATTTCATGGATAATCTATGTTCTTTGAGAAGAGCTTTCCGAACTAGCTTTCGGGCAACTCATCTCCATCCAACATATCTAAAATGAGTTATTTATATAAATTAGTCTTTAAAAATTAACTTTATAATGACTATGATGAATACAGTTGTTGTTGTGGTCTTCAGTCCTGAGACTGGTTTGATGCAGCTCTCCATGCTACCCTATCCTGTGCAAGCTTCTTCATCTCCCAGTACCTACTGCAGCCTACATCCTTCTGAATCTGCTTAGTGTATTCATCTCTTGGTCTCCCTCTACGACTTTTACCCTCCACGCTGCCCTCCAATGCTAAATTTGTGATCCCTTGGTGTCTCAGAACATGTCCTACCAACCGGTCCCTTCTTTCATTAGTTATGTGATCCACCCATCTAATCTTCAGTATTCTTCTGTAGCACCACATTTCGAAAGCTTCTATTCTCTTCCTGTCCAAACTATTTATCGTCCATGTTTCACTTCCATACATGGCTACACTCCATACAAATACTTCCAGAAACGATTTCCTGACACTTAAATCTATACTCGATGTTAACAAATTTCTCTTCTTCAGAAACGCTTTCCTTGCCATTGCCAGTCTACATTTTATATCCTCGCTACTTCGACCATCATCAGTTATTTTGCTCCCCAAATAGCAAAACTCCTTTACTACTTTAAGTGTGTCATTTCCTAATCTAATTCCCTCAACATCACCCGACTTAATTCAACTACATTCCATTATCCTTGTTTTGCTTTTGTTGATGTTCATCTTATATCCTCCTTTCAAGACTCTGTCCATTCCGTTCAACTGCTCTTCCAAGTCCTTTGCTGTCTCTGACAGAATTACAATGTCATCGGCGAACCTCAAAGTTTTTATTTCTTCTCCATGGATTTTAATACCTACTCCGAATTTTTCTTTGGTTTTCTTTACTGCTTGCTCAATATACAGATTGAATAACATCGGGGAGAGGCTACAACCCTGTCTCACTCCCTTCTCAACCACTGCTTCCCTTTTATGCCCCTCGACTCTTATAACTGCCATCTGGTTTCTGTAAAAATTGTAAATAGCCTTTCGCTCCCTGTATTTTGCCCTTGCCACCTTTAGAATTTGAAAGAGCGTATTCCAGTCAACATTGTCAAAAGCTTTCTCTAAATCTACAAATGCTAGAAACGTAGGTTTGCCTTTCCTTAATCTTTCCTCTAAGATAAGTCGTAAGGTCAGTACTGCCTCACGTGTTCCAATATTTCTACGGAATCCAAACTGATCTTCCCCGAGGTCAGCTTCTACCAGTTTTTCCATTCGTCTGTAAAGAATTCGTGTTAGTATTTTGCAGCCGTGACTTATTAAACTGATAGTTCGGTAATTTTCACATCTGTCAACACCTGCTTTCTTTGGGATTGGAATTATTATATTCTTCTTGAAGTCTGAGGGTATTTCGCCTGTCTCATACATCTTGCTCACCAGATGGTAGTAAGATACTCAAAAGTTGTTTACCTGAGGTCTGTAATATACTAGCTAAGTACCACACATTGCCCAGTTATACACAATTCCAATTTTCTATTCGTTCATTTTCTCCTCCCCCTCCCTCCATCTGCTGCTTTGCCGTCAGTTCGTCTCCTCCTCCCACTCTATCGCCTCCTCAACCCCTCAAGGACCACCTCCTCCTCCCCCTCTATCGCTTCCTCAACCCCTCAAGGACCACCTCCTCCTCCCCCTCCAACGCTTCCTCAAACCCTCAAGGACCACCTCCTCCTCCCCCTCTATCGCTTCCTCAACCCCTCAAGGACCACATCCTCCGCCCCCTCCAATGCTTCCTCAACCCCTCAAGGACCACCTCCTCCTCCCCTTCTATCGCTTCCTCAACCCCTCAAGGAACACCTTCTCCTCCCCCTCCAACGCTTCCTCAACCCCTCAAGGACCACCTCCACCTCCCCCTCTATCGTTTCCTCAACCCTCATGGACTATCTCCTCCTCCCCCTCCAATGCTTCCTCAACCCCTCAAGGACCACCTCCTCCTCCCCCTCTATCGCCTCCTCAACCCCTCAAGGACCACCTCCTCCTTCCCCTCTATCGCTTCCTCAACCCCTCAAGTACCAACTACTCCTCCCCCTCCAACGCTTCCTCAACCCCTCAAGGACCACCTCCTCCTCCCCCTCTATCGCCTTCTCAACCCCTCAAGGACCACATCCTCCTCCCCCTCTATCGCTTCCTCAACCTCTCACAGACCACCTCCTCCTCCCCCTCCAACGCTTCCTCAACCCCTCAAGGACCACCTCCTCCTCCCCCTCTATCACCTCCTCAACCCCTCAAGGACCACCTCCTCCTCCCCCTCTATCGCTTCCTAAACCCCTCAAGGACCACCTCCTCCTCCCCCTCCGATGCTTCCTCAACACCTCAAGGACCACCTCCTTCTCCCCCTCCAATGCTTCCTCAACCCCTCAAGGACCACCTCCTCCTCCCCCTCTATCGCTTCCTCAAACCCTCAAGGACCATCCCCTCCTCCCTCCATCTCTGCTCATCTCCTCCCCCTCCTTTCCACACGGCCGGATCCTCCTCCCCCTCTAACCGTCCAGCTTCTCGTCTCTGTTCTCGCTGTCCACCTCTAACTCCACCGTTTCTATAAATATCCCCTCCCCCTCTCTCGGTCCATCTCCACCCCTTCCCTTTCTGTCCATTTTCCCCTCCCCCTTCTCTGTTAATCACCTCTTCCCTCCTGTGTCCATCTCGTCTTTCCCCTCCCTGCCTATCTCCTCCTCCGCCATTCTCTCTCCACGCTATCATCAACTACTCATTAGGAGTTTGCTGGTTCTTATCCCCACAGTATTTCTTCCCAGAAGTAATATGGTACCAAGCTTGGTTGAAGTCAATCCACGGGTTTAGGACGAGCTTTACACTCGTGCCTTTGCCAACGTACACATAGCTCACATATATTTCACCCATGTTTAACATATTTAACACATTTTTGTACACATATTTCAGTTTTATCTCTAGCAGATTTCGCCTTGTAGTATCTGTTTCACCCAGCTCACTGTTTGTGACGTCGTATCTCCTGATCTATAGGTCGTACAATGATATATTTTTGCAGCTGCATTCAGTGATATATGTGAATACTGTTTGCAAAATGTCTTGCAAATAAAGTTAGTAGTAAAGAAGGAATAAATTAAAAGGTCATTCCTGATGCGGAAGTCTTACTGCATCAACGGCGAAAATGTAATAGGTGGTGAACTTATCCCGCTTCATCATTTCGTGGGAAATGTCAGCAAGAAAAAGTTTCGCAAAGGTTTGAAATTATGAGTAAAGGCAGTTGAAAATCACTAAGCGCTCTCATTCTCAAACACTGGACGAATAGAGTCTGGCTATTTGTGCGTCTTGCGTCTTGTGCTACGCTCCTTTTTCACCCCTTTGATAGGTAGGTGGTTTTTACCCCCAAAGTTGTTCTTTCCAGACAGTGAGTGATATGTGTACCAATTTTGGTTGAAATCTATTCAGTTGTTTAGGAGGAGATGTGGAACGTACATACATAGATACACTTTTATAATACGCATGGATGTGGATTAACTTACTTATGTAATGAATCTCTTTGTAATGACAGTTCCCAAAAAGAATATAATATGATGTTGTCAAGTATCTTCTCAAATACAGAAACAAGATAATAGGTAAGAACTTATGATCTATTTGATCGTTACCAGTACTGTGAATAGACATAAAAGTAGTTCGAAGTCAAAACTTACGATAAGTTTTTCATTCAGCCTCACAGCCTCAATCCATCTACATCCTGTGACGTAATAAAAAGTTTACTTCCACTAATAAACTGCCTAACGGGAAACATATCTTTAATGTTGTTGCACAGTTGTGACATTAAAGTCAACTTTCGGGCAAAAAAAAAAAAAAAAAAAAAGGTTAAAAGCAAATGTCTACCTGCTCCCTTTTCTACATTGGTAGCATTAATAACAGTTTATCTGCCGTCACGGTTAACTGTAAGGGATTACTTTTTGATGACCACAGATGTTAAGATGTTTGTCTATATCGAAACTGTTATTATAAACGAAATCGTTATTAATTCAGTCAGCACTGCAAAATTGTTTTACATTCATGCCTTCATGTTACAGAATTTTCAGCAGAATTATAAATCGTTAATAACGTTTGTTGGACTGCTACCCGTAATAACACGAGACAGAAAATACGAGATCTGAATCGCTTTTCCTCCACTAAAAACAATAATAGTTTAGTACCACCTAAGCACAGTGTAATCTAATTGTTTATTTGGTCTATTCACAACCACCTCAAATATCAACCCTTAGGATGACGGACAATAAGGACTGTTAATCGTTTCCTTCGTTCGATGGTGGGACTCTTCCAGCAGCTTTCAGAATTCTTATACCAGACATTACTATACATTTTTTTCAGAACACAGACTGTTTTACGGATACATGCTCACAGCAGAACGATAGACATCAGCTATTAGTCAGCCCTATCTCAAACGACTTAGCTGCTAAGGGGATGGTAAACCCTATCGGAAAAATCTAAGCCTTTACAATACGATTTTTTAAAAATTTATGCTTAGTTTCCTAAACCCCAATTTCCACTAAGTTATCTATGTTCATCCAAACTATATTCCTACTTGTAGCGTCATAGAGAGCCTTAGACAACCACATTTTACGTGATCTATATGAAATCGTAAGAGAAGTTACAGAGCACAAAACTGTAGCTCAAATCATCTAACACTGAGTTCATCTGATGGCATAAAAGAGCTATATTCCAAAGGTAATTAATGGTATCTGTGTACTTTAATGTGGTAATATTGTAACAAAGTCACTCTTTACGTAGAGGAAAAATTTTACTTGTTTCGACCACACCGAAATCAAAGTGGTATAAGTATAATGCAACAGCAGTTTCTAGGCGTCGAACGGATTGGCTGACATCTGTTAAACAGCTTGGTGTTACTGCACTGCCGTGAATCAATGGACAGCGAAATATGGACAATAAAAGCTGAAAATAAGCGCAGAATACTAGAGGTGGCGATGAGATTTCTAAGAAGTGAAGCTGACAGAAGGCTATCAGACGGTATGAGGAACACTACAGTCAGAGACAATTAGAAGTTAAAAGAGTAAACGATCAAATTAGTAAGTATAGAAATAAATGCAGAAACCACACCACAAGTATGACAGAAAACAGAATACGTAAAATAACAGTGAACTACTGAGTAATGAGGAAAAGCTCATTATCAAATCTCCGATGTGATAATGTCTTGTGTATCGGTACTGAGAATGTTACGCCATCAGTAGTGAAATGTGTGATTTTTTTAATTTAGCACAGTATGTTTCGGGACTACGTTATCCCATTATCAAATGCTATAAAACAAGGCAACCGGTCAATAAATCACAATACAAGACGTACTACCAATCATATAAAAATATTTATATCATTCTGTAGTAAAACATACCATAAAGCTCCTGTGCCATTAGGCACCATCAAAAGTGGCAGTAATAGATAGTAGCAACGTTGGGGGCTGTGACATGAGTATTGCATACCGGTACTATCTTTGTTGGTTGAAAGCGGCTGCCTTTAGTTCATAATTGCGCCTTGAGAGAGTAACACGCCAACGTGAGTGGTTCTAAGATAAGTTTTATGTTTGGCAGAGCATGGCTGATGCTCTTTGCCACAAGAATTTTCCGCCTCTGTAAATTCATCTTGAGGCGCTGACTGGTTACCACATAAAACAACACTAATTTCATTTTGATCTGTCGAGGCACCCTCTGTGCGATTCCAGCTGCTTACGTGGCTACGAAGCGAGACTGCCGAACAAGCAGTCATTTTGAATCTTACCTGCTATTTGGCGTGTCCTTCACGATAAACATCGGCGTTTGAAGCTGTATTTCGTGCATCACTGTATGAGTCCACAGGATTTAGTCTTGTACTGAAGATGATCAGTTTGTGTTTGAAATCGATATGCAATAATAATAATAAAACGGTTTCAGATTTATAGGACCAATGCTGGAGTTTCACTTGTTTACACCACTACTGAACAGCAGCAGAATGGTCCAGTAGTCGTGTCGGGAAGGAGCTAAAATGGTGATTGTGTATGACCAAGCAGCTCCAGGCAAGTGTTTCGCCAACACGGTGTAAGCTAAAGTACGATTATGCGCATCCTCCATAACAACCGCTACTAGCCCTATTACCGGCAACACACAACGAACGCACAGCGTGTGGTCGGAGGAAGTGTCATTCGTCAGGGCCACCTACTGTGGCAACAATGCATTTCCATACACATGTGCATAGGACCTTTTTCCCTCCATTTCTAGTCAGGAACCCATCCCTGCAGTTTGTCAGTGTTATTAGTGTACACCCTGTACATTTCCCGAACACTAGTTTAGGTTTCACTGCTGCTTGCTATAGAAATAAAAACTGTATTAGCTTATTTTAATGTAATATCTCACAAGTGAATTGTAAATATTCAAAGTCAACAGCGTTTAAAGAGTGACACTGTGAAAAACTGTACTACAACTATTCCAATCTTCCTAGTGTAAGTACGTTAAAAATATCGACCTTATGTGTAAGAGCGCTGCAACAACTGCTGAAAAGCAATGTGCTGCTGAAATAGCAATAAACTATTTCCTGTTTATTCTGTGACGACTACGTGCTCTTATAGGAGCAAGGACGAACGTGACATAATCGTCCATAAAGTAAATTATAATTCGCCTTGAATATCTTGGGATATGACTTGTTCCTGTGTTAAATTCATAACTGATACTACTGCATACTTTGTATAATACTCCCGTTTTAGATACCTGGAAATGACCTAAGGTCGAAATTGTACAACTATCAAATGAAGAGAATGGCAGCTGAAGGTACCACGAAATAAGTCAAAACATATTAAAGTTGTTGAAAACCATGCAAGTGCATTAAGGTCAACTGAAAAGTGTATTTAAAAAAGATATAAGTGCACCAATGTGTAAGATTTACTTTTTACAAAAAATGGTTCAAATGGCTCTGAGCACTATGGGACTTAACATCTGAGGTCATCAGTCCCCTAGAACTTAGAACTACTTAAACCTAACTAACCTAAGGATATCACACACATCCATGCCCGAGGCAGGATCCGAACCTGCGACCGTAGCGGTCGCTCGGTTCCAGACTGAAGCGCCTAGAACCGCTCGGCCACTCTGCCCGGCTACTTTTTACATATTTCTTTACTGTATAATGATAACTACTTTTTGTAAATATTGTGTATATAGATTATTTACTTTGCTTTTCTGTTAATAAACATTGTCTGAATTCTAAAAAAAGGTACGAACTACTATAACTGGTACGCATATTTTTACGATGTAAAGTGGCCATCTTGCATCGCTATCTTGAATTTGAGGAACTATATGACACTTTGGACAGGATCATCATATTAGGATACATGACATCTGACAACTGTGCAGGTTGCACACATATTCCCAGTACACCATACTGGATATTGACATAATAGCACTCGGGAAATCTGACCAGCATGCAGGCTGCACCTATATTCTCAGGTCCACCATCTTCGATCGCTATTTTGGATTTTTTGGATCTCATACCAACAGAACAATGCTTCATCTTGTTTCTTTTGAATATCCCTCCATTGTACACTTGACAACTAGCTTCTGAGCTGTGATGTCACAGGAGTCGAGAAAACCCTACATAGGGCCACATGTGAAACAACACATGTCATTTATCAGCTGACATGGCTGCACTGCACACCGTTTTACATTGGTATGACGACAACTAAACTGGCTGAGCCCATGAACGGGCACAGACGAACTGTCTGCCTTGGAGATGTCCAATACCCAATAGCAGAGCATGCCCTCCAGCAAAATTCTAGGGACCTAGGAACCTGCTACACCATACGTGCCATTTGGCTTCTCCCACCCAACACCCGCCCTCGGAACTGCAGAGATGGGAACTTGCACTCCAACACATCCTTTCATCCCGCCATCCCCCGGACTGAACCTACGTTAACCAACCTCACTCCCATTTACTCTTCAGTCTTCTCTTTCCCTTTCCTCTACCATATTTTCATCCTAGTTGTGTTTATCTTTATACTATATACCTCTTTACTTCTGTATGCATCCTCTTTGGTTGAAAGCTGGCACAGTACTTACAGTAGAATATCTTTGGCTTCCCTCTGACACCCATGCCTCCATCTTTGCTACTCTCCCTTTTTACCTTTCCCCTGTTGCTTCATAACCTGGGTTATGAGTAACTGAATCCACTTTCCCTTCTACCCCTTTTTTCCCCTCTCTCCTCTCTGACGATGGAACAAACTTCCGAAAGCTAGGATACATAAATTTTCTGTTCTGTTTTGTGTATCTATCGGCTGTACTGAGCTGAGGTAAGTATTAGCCAGCCGCTCTATCTCTTTGTTCGTATTTGTTTCACATCTTTATATGAGATTTTCCATTAATCATATATATATATATATATATATATATATATATATATATATATATATATATATATATACTCCTGGAAATTGAAATAAGAACACCGTGAATTCATTGTTCCAGGAAGGGGAAACTTTATTGACACATTCCTGGGGTCAGATACATCACATGATCACACTGACAGAACCACAGGCACATAGACACAGGCAACAGAGCATGCACAATGTCGGCACTAGTACAGTGTATATCCACCTTTCGCAGCAATGCAGGCTGCTATTCTCCCATGGAGACGATCGTAGAGATGCTGGATGTAGTCCTGTGGAACGGCTTGCCATGCCATTTCCACCTGGCGCCTCAGTTGGACCAGCGTTCGTGCTGGACGTGCAGACCGCGTGAGACGACGCTTCATCCAGTCCCAAACATGCTCAATGGGGGACAGATCCGGAGATCTTGCTGGCCAGGGTAGTTGACTTACACCTTCTAGAGCACGTTGGGTGGCACGGGATACATGCGGACGTGCATTGTCCTGTTGGAACAGCAAGTTCCCTTGCCGGTCTAGGAATGGTAGAACGATGGGTTCGATGACGGTTTGGATGTACCGTGCACTATTCAGTGTCCCCTCGACGATCACCAGTGGTGTACGGCCAGTGTAGGAGATCGCTCCCCACACCTTGATGCCGGGTGTTGGCCCTGTGTGCCTCGGTCGTATGCAGTCCTGATTGTGGCGCTCACCTGCACGGCGCCAAACACGCATACGACCATCATTGGCACCATCATTGGCACCACCCAACACCATCACTAATAATTTCGTCGCAACCGGAACGTTAAATTCTAACCTTCTTTTTACATCTGAGCGAAATAGTTGCTAAATATGCCAAAAAATTGAGAAAAGAAATATATTCTACCACTTTCGTCCTACAACTTGTGGGAATCACCTAGCTGTCCCAGTAATTCGAATATGAGATGCCACGAAGTTTGGTCCCGCGGCTCGTTCCGTCGGAGGTTCGAGTCCTCCCTCGGACATGGGCGTGTCTGTTGTACTTAGCGTGAGTTAGTTTAAGTTAGATTAAGTAGTGTGTAAGCCTAGGGACCTCAGCAGTTTGGTCCCGTAGCAACCTAGCACAAATTTCCAAATTTTCCAATATAAGATGACTGAGGCAGGCATCGAAATTAAAACTGGACAGGTGAGAGTAGGAACCGCGAACACTTGGTTCCGTACAAATTTTATTATGGATATACAAAGTTCATCCATTCCGTGAATCGAGAATTTCTACCATTTTTGCCTCTTATCCATTTTGATACTGGCAAAATATCGGTCCCAGGGATTCCAAGATTTTCGAGAATGTTTCAGTTTAAAACTGTGAGAAAGTCATGCAAGAGGCAGGCGACCATTATTATAGTAATCATTAGTTCTTCATTAAGGCTGACTGGGTCACAATAGTAAAGTGTGGAACCTTGTTTCTTCCAAAATTTCGTCAATCTAAATCATCGGGAAGTACACTACTGGCCATTAAAATTGCTACACCACGAAGATGACGTGCTACAGACGCGAAATTCAACCGACAGGAAGAAGATGCAAATGATTAGCTTTTCAGAACATTCACACAAGGTTCGTGCCAGTGGCGACACCTACAACGTGCTGACATCAGGAAAGTTTCCAACCGATTTCTCATACACAAACAGCAGTTGACCGGCGTTGCCTGGTAAAACGTTGTTGTGATGCTTCGTGTAAGGAGGAGAAATGCGTACCATCACGTTTCCGACTTTGATAAAGGTCGGATTGTAGCCTATCGCGATTGCGGTTTATCGTATCGCGACATTGCTGTTCTCGTTGGTCGAGATCCAATGACTGTTAGCAACATATGGAATCGGTGGGTTCAGGAGGGTAATACGGAACGCCGTGCTGGATCCCAACGGCCTCGTATCACTAGCAGTCGAGATGACAGGCATCTTATCCGCATGGCTGTAACGGATCGTGCAGCCACGTCTCGACCACTGAGTCAACAGATGGGGACGTTTGCAAGACAACAACCATGTGCACGAACAGTTCGACGACGTTTGCAGCAGCATGGACTGTCAGTTCGGAGACCATGGCTGCGGTTACCCTTGACGCTGCATCACAGACAGGAGCGCCTGCGGTGGTGTAGTCAACGACGAATCTGGGTGCACGAATGCCGAACGTCATTTTTTCGGATGAAGCAAGGTTCTGTTTACAGCATCATCATGGTCGCATCCGTGTTTGGTAACATCGCGGTGATCGCACATTGGAAGCGTGTATTCGTCATCGCTATACTGGCGTATCACTCGACGTGATGGAATGGGGTGCCATTGGTTACACGTCTCAGTCACCTGTTGTTCGCATTGACGGCTCTTTGAAGATTGGACGTTACATTTCAGATTTGTTACGACCCGTGGCTCTACCCTTCATTCGATCCCTGCGAAACCCTACATTTCAGCAGGATAGTGCACGACCGCATGTTGGAGGTTCTGTACTGGCCTTTCTGGACACAGAAAATGTTCGACTGCTGCCCTGGTCAGCACATTCTCCAGATCGCTTACCAACTGAAAACGTCTGGTCAATGGTGGCCGAGCAATTGGCTGGTCACAATACGCCAGGCACTAATCTTGATGAACTGTGGTATCGTGTTGAAGCTGCATGGTCAACTATACCTGTACACGCCATCCGAGCTCTGTTTGACTCAATGCCTAGGCGTATCAAGGTCGTTATTACGGCCAGAGGTGGTTGTTCTGGGTGCTGATTTCTCAGGATCTATATACCCAAATTGAGTGAAAATGTAATCACATGTCAGTTCTAGTATATTTGTCCAATGAATACCCGTTTATCATGTGCATTTCTTCTTGGTGTAGCAATTTTAATGGCCAGTAGTGTACCTTACAGGTTTTAATGAGTGAGTTTTCGAGTATCAAAATATGTCACATAAATGGCGTATGATTACACTGACTTACAAGTTTCTTTGTTTTACGCAGCCAAGGGACCATAAGCTTTAGTACGTGACCTAAATTTCAACTTTATACGTCTACCGGTTCCTGAGAAAAAGGGATGGACTACAAAGTGATCCTACTAGGGTTCTGTTTTTACCGACTGCAAGAAACCCTACAAAATATATGTATTACCTGGAACAGTCATGTAAACAAGTTTTATTCACACACGAATACTGAGAAGAATTGCAATGCGAATTCATATTGCCACTAAGTTGCTAAAGAAAGTTCAGTACTACGACAGCAAAAGTAAATCACATAGTTTTATGGATAAGCAACGGTCGTCATGAACTTTTTTGTCTGCCGCTGGACTGCTATATGCGATACGGTGGTGCACAAAAGCGACGTCCTTTACAAAGGACACTAATAGCAATAAAAGCATAATCACATCCTTTGGGGTTAGCTTCGGTGTGCGGTAGTGCTGAGATATCACGTCATCATACACAGTACCCAGCGCATTAATATTTGATTTCTTTTCAAAGCTTTGCGTCTAGTAGAGCTTTCAGCTGCCACAGCAGCAAGATGCACTGCTTATATTGTGCACAGCATGAGTTCGCCAGACAGCATGACAACGGTATCTTGCAAACTATCTGGTCCCACTCTTTCCGAGACTAAAACAGACGATATTTTAAGAATGCTTTCGAATTAAATAATTATTCGTCAAAATTCCATGCAGATGTATATTTAAATGGTTATTCGAAAAACTGAGAAAAGTTACTGTATCTGCGCCAATAAAGAATACTTTGGACATGAGATATGGTATAAAATCTAAGTTATAAATTTGTCAAGGACTTACAAAGGACAAAGTAAAACTAGAGGTATGCCGAAACAACAATCATATGCAACGCTTCTCATCCCCAAGCACTCGTTTAGTGGCTCCAAGTGAGCGAGGTGTAACGCAAAGAATTTTTCGTAAGAAAAGTATAACATTTTAAGTCCCATCATGAGACAAAGAGCAATTGAAGTTCCTTGGTTTTACAGACCTTTTTAATACAAGAACCAGTCAAAATTTCCCTCTAAATCAAATTATTTTAAAAACTAATGTTACCAGTTTCAAATGTCAACAAGCGTCATCGCATGGCAAAAATGCCTCTCTCCCTCTCATATCGCATTGTGTCTTTTTGAAGATACTTTACCCTAATACTAACAGAAATCAGCAGTTTCAAATGGGCGAAAATGAAAATTTTAAGACTAACATGAGTTTCAAAACAGTTACAATGCGACTTTCGTGAGTTGATCATATGGAATGTTACAGTTTTTTTCGTATTCTAGCAACTGAAAACAGTTACTTATTAAGTACGAGAACGCAACTTTAGCACAACAGAAGACAGATTCGTCTGAGAATATTTTATGTTACTAATATGATACGGGTCTTGGCGCCCTTAAGATTCACCGCAAAGGACCCAAATGGAATGACTGGTTCCCAGGGATTTTCTTTTCAACAACATTCACCGTCTGATAAAAAGCACAAACATGTCTTTACTACATAAATACGAAGGGCTAGCAGTTAAAAAGTACAACTGATTAATAAGAAAATTGAAAGGATCCGCTAAAATTGTTAACTGACCCTGATCTGATAATGAAAAAATTTAAAGCCACGCATTATTATAAGACAAATAATCAATATGACACAAAATGTCTCCAAAGAGGTTAAAACTAATAAATAGTATATCGCTCATAGAATTATTTCCTTTATCAGTGCACTAATATGTAAGGCATTTACTTCCACAATTTCTTAAGCATTGAGTACTTCGTCAGGAAATAAGTGTCCCTCCCAAAAACAGACAAGTAATTAGTTAGAAAAAATCCAAAGGGGCCCGCGGAATAATTAAGTGGCATCAACCTGCCAACAAGAAAAAGTTTAAACACATTCAATATTAAAATTTTACTTTAAATAAATTGACAATCCGAATAACTTCTTTTGCTGATCGACAATAACACGAGACACATCATAATCTGACAAGATAGCGAATAAAATCATTAGATCAAATCTCGAAACCATGGAGCTAATAATGTACACAATAATTCTTGACGAACTTGACTTGTCTACGGGATCCGCACATTGAGAGGGGTGGGTTCCGTGTACGGATTGGGAGCCCTTTGCCGCCGTTACACACCGACCAGCATTCCGATGTATACGCTGTCTTTGCGGAAAGTAGGAGGACGGTGAAACCTACCGAACACTCCGAAGGGATCCCAGCTTACTCCCGCAGCTGGAAGATCCCAGATGAACTGAAATAAATGCGGCAGGCGCACCTGAGATACAGAAAAACTTATTAGTTAAGATACAAATACCAGATCTTCAAATGACCCACACAGGGAGGAAAAACGATGTAGTGAACTATAGTCTAGGTACAATAATGTTAAGCAAGTCTTCGTGCCTTATACACTGAAGCGCCAAAGAAACTAGTTCAAAAAATGGTTCAAATGGCTCTAAGCACTATGGGACTTAACATCTGTGGTCATCAGTCCCCTAGACTTACAACTACTTAAACCTAACTAACCTAAGGACATCACACACATCCATGCCTAAGACAGGATTCGAACCTGCGACCGTAGCAGCCGCTTGGTTCCGAACTAAAGCGCCTAGAACCGCTCGCCCACAGTGGCCGGCGAGAAACTAGTATAGGAATGCGTATTCAAATATAGTGATACGCAAACAGGTAGAACACGGCGTTGGGGTCGGTAGAGCCTATATAAGACAACAAGTATCTGCAGCACTTGATAGATCGGTTACTGCTGCTACAATGGAAGGTTATCAAGATTTACGTTAGTCTGAACATGGAGTTACAGTCGGCGCACAAACGGTGGGACACAGCACTTCCGAGGCAACGATGAAGTGAGGATCTTCCCTTACGACCATTTCACGAGTGAATCGTGAATATAGGGAATCGGGTAAAACATCAGATCTCCGATATCGCTGCGGCCGGAAAAAGATCCTGCAAGAACGGGACCAAAGACGACTGAAGAGAATCGTTCAACGTGACAGTAGTGCAATCATTCCCCAAATTGTTGCAGATTTCAGTGCGGGGCCACCATCAAGTGTTCGCGTGCAAACCATTCAACGAAACATCATCGATATGGGCTTTCGGAGCCATAGGCCTACTCGCGTACCCTTGATGATTGCACGACACAAAGCTTTACGCCTCGTACCGTTCGATAGTCACCGTTCCATCAAGTAATATCGCGCCGATTATTCAGTGATTGGACCCTGCACACCGCACAGCGACCCGTCGAAGGTGAAGAGACTTCTCAATCGCGAAATGCGGATTCTCAGTCCCCCAAATGCGCTAATTTTGCTTATTGACGAACACATCCAAATGAAAGTGCACTTTGTCGCTAAACCAAATCATACAACGCATACTATTTCCCATCATGCCCTGCGGCCAACCGTGTATTTTGAACTTTCTCACGCAAACCGTTCAGACGTTATGACGATTTTATTTCATGTTGTTGTTGCGGTCTTCAGTCCAGAGACTGGTTTGATGCAGCTCTCCGTGCTACTCTATCCTGTGCAAGTTTCTTCATCTTCCAGTACCTATTGCAACCTACATCCTTCTGAATCTGTTTAGTGTATTCATCTCTTGGTCTCCCTCTAAGATTTTTACCCTCCACGCTGCCCTCCAATACTAAATTGGTGACCCTTGGTGCCTCAGAATATGCCCTACCGACCGATCCCTTCTTCTAGTCAAGTTGTGGCACAAATTCCTCTTCTCTCCAATTCTATTCAATACCTCCTCATTAGTTATGTGATATACCCATCTAATCTTCAGCATTCTTCTGTAGCACCACATTTCGAAAGCTTCTATTCTCTTCTCGTCTAAACTATTTATCGTCCACGTTTCACTTCCATACATGGCTACGCTCCATACAAATACTTTCAGAAAAGACTTCCTGACACTTAAATCTATACTCGATGTTAACAAATTTCTCTTCTTCAGAAACGCTGTCCTTGCCATTGCCAGTCTACATTTTATATCCTCTCTACTTCGTTCATCATCAGTTATTTTGCTCCCCAAATAGCAAAACTCGTTTATTACTTTAAGTGTCTCATTTCCTAATCTCATTCCCTCAGCATCACCCGATTTAATTCGACTACATTGCATTATCCTCGTTTTGCTTTTGTTGATGTTCATCTTATATCCTCCCTTCAAGACACTGTCCATTCCGTTCAACTGCTCTTCCAGATCCTTTGCTGTCTCTGACGGAATTACAATGTCAAAGTTTATATTTCTTCGCCATGGATTTTAATACCTACTCCGAATTTTTCTTTTTTTACCTTTACTGCTTGCTGAATATACAGATTGAATAACATCGGGGATAGGCGACAACCCTGTCTCACTCCCTTCCCAACCACTGCTTCCCTTTCAAGGTTACAGTACGCTTGTTCGCCCACTGCTTGAATACTGCTCAGTAGTGTGGGATCCGTACCAGATAGGGTTGATAGAAGATATAGAGAAGATCCAACGGAGAGCAGCGCGCTTCGTTACAGGATCATTTAGTAATCGCGAAAGCGTTATGGAGATGATAGATAAACTCCAGTGGAAGACTCTGCAGGAGAGACGCTCAGTAGCTCGGTACGGGCTTTTGTCAAAGTTTCGAGAACATACCTTCACCGAAGAGTCAAGCAGTATATTGCTCCCTCCCACGTATATCTCGCGAAGAGACCATGAGGATAAAATCAGAGAGATTAGAGCCCACACAGAGGCATACCGACAATCCTTTCCACGAACAATACGAGACTGGAATAGAAGGGAGAACCGATAGAGGTACTCAAGGTACCCTCCGCCACACACCGTCAGGTGGCTTGCGGAGTATGGATGTAGATGTAGATGTAGATGTAGACTCTTATAACTGCCATCTGGTTTCTGCACAAATTGTAAATAGCCTTTCGCTCCCTGTATTTTACCCCGGCCATCTTCAGAATTTGAAAGAGAGTATTGCAGTCAACATTGTCAAAAGCTTTCTCTAAGTCTACAAACGCTAGAAACGTAGGTTTGCCTTTCCTTAATCTAGCTTATATGATAAGTCGTAGGGTCAGTATTGCCTCACGTGTTCCAACATTTCTACGGAATCCAAATTGATCTTCCCCGAGGTCGGCTTCTACCATTTTTTCCATTCGTCTGTAAAGAATTCGTGTTAGTATCTTGCAGCCATGGCTCATTAAACTGATAGTTCGGTAATTTTCACATCTGTCAACACCTTCTTTCTTTGGGATTGGAATTATTATATATTTCAATAATTTCCACCCTGTATAAATATTACAGATTCTGCCGAGGCTATCTCTGTTTCCTATCACGGTGAAGTGAAAGATTATCTCAAGGGGGTCACAAAGCATGAACTGGGAATGCAAGGACATGTAATACGTCAGCTTTCAAAATAATAATGTTCATTACTTTCATTTTGGGCCCCAGGCACCAAGAGGAAAGGTCGATGAAAGTAAAATGTTGCACGCAAGACGACGCACGACAAATCCACGGGTCGAGTTTCAGGATAACGACGACAGTAGTTCACTGCCAGGCCCAGAACAACACGTGCCGCAACCGCCGAGCTGGACACCGCAGCATTGGCCTTCACAAACTTTATCCCCAGACGCCGGCTCTACTCCAAGGACCCAGGCTAACTTAGTTCTCGCGACTCACCTCCCCTCGTTCCCCAGGCGCCACACGCCTTTCTCGTACGGCGGCCGACCAAAGATCTGCTTCTGCCTTCGGTGGAAGATCCACTCTGACAGTATCGCCACGGCACACGATGAATACGTCCACGGTCGAATTCTTGCGCCCATTGTTGTATGATGTATCCACGATTCAGGTTAATATCCAACATCCATTTTCGGACGTTATAAGAAATGAATACTCCTTAGTTGACAGCGATGCACATTTTCTTACGGCGCGTATGCTACACTATCAGATCAAGAGTTGCGAATACCTCTCTAACATTCAGCGTGGTGTCTGTTTGTTCTAAGTCGTGTCCCCCTACAACTTTCGCGCAACTGGTTTGAACCTGGGACCTGTTGCTGGTAAGGAGACGCCAGACCACACATGACATGTAGAGTTCAGAAGAGTTCAGTGAGACTAGCGATGATATAATCAAATACTTAATTATTTCAGCGTCAGCTCCACTGCACTCCCTGTAAAAGAATCTTAATACTAACTAAATTTAGTAGAAAGGGTTCAAGGCTTTCCTATTTTTAGTTAGCTGGTAAAATAACGTCGAGAAAGCAGTTAAGTTTACCATCGGAAATTTTATTCTACTCACAAAACATTGTTTATAAATTGCACTATTGATAAAAGTAAATATTTTAATACAGGATGATAAAAACCAACTGCGTTCAACAAAAATGTGAACGAATATTCCCTGAATGGGTTTCCAAGTTCTACAATGGATCGAAGCATGACCTATGCCATATCACATCTATAATCTAGGTTTAAGTTAAGTTTCATAAAAGAGAAAACTATCAAAAATGGTCTACAGTGACCCTCAATTATTTTTTATTACTTATTTAACTTGTCGTAAATTACAGTAGCTGATGTGGCTTCTCAATAATTATATAACAGAAAAATCATCGCGTTTCAAATTTTTAACTTGTAATAGCAAATGTGAATACCACGAAGTTTAATTGACGATCGACTCTAGTATTACGTAAAAAGGGGGTGTAACAGATGAGACTTCTGCAGTTCTGAGTGAAGCTTTATGCGCTCTTATGCGGCATCGCGTGCGTTCATTACCTTGTCGTTGGTTATGCAGTGTCAGGGAGGGGCGGGCGGCGCAGCTCCACACACCTCGCCATCTCGGAAGTAGCTCCTCCTAACTTCTCCTTACTACAATTTACCGAAGTTGGTTTAAGAAAAGCTATCTGGCTGTGTTTTCAACTGACCAATCAGGGTCTCAATGTTCACCTTAAGCTCCGTCTACAAAAATTCTGTCTATCCAATGAGAAACGTTATACTTTTCGTGGTTGGGCAATGCTTTTTAATGTTTGCTACATAACAGAGAAGCGTATAGTCTCTCGCTAAAAATTGCAGCTGGTGTGGCCCTTTTAGTCTTATCGTAAGATCTATACTGTTCTTCTGGAGGGCTCTATCTTTTAACATGGGCTGGGGGGTGGTCTTGGCAGTCGGCTGGCGATGTGGGTGTCCGTCCCTTATCGTAGGGCCTTCTCGCTTACACGACTCTCCTCTCGGCTTCTGTTCTCGTTTCTCCCCTCGGAACTGCGTCTGTTTCACGGTGGGAAGGTATAACATGCATTTAGGCGTCCTCGTATTAGTCTGTGGTATTCCATTTGCCCACTCGTTGATCGTATTACTTTGGTTAATTTAATGTCAGGATTCATTCGGAGCTATGTGACATACTGCGGGATTTACTATCATGTCATAGTTTTCATGGAAGGTGTTGGATTTGCCTGACACCTTACACCTCAATGTAATACGAACTGACGACTAGACGTCACAAGAGGCGGACCATCCAGTATAATAGGGGGCGGTGAGCACTGTATTGTCAGAAGCGAAGCAGTGACAGAAGAATGCATCGGATAGGAGAGCTTCCAATATGAACTTGTCACTGAATGTAACACATTCATCAGGGACATTGTAACCATTCTAAAGCTGTCCAAGTCGACTCTTGGTCATGTGATTGTGAAGTGGAAACGGAAAGGAACAACCATAGCTAAACCAAGGCCAGGCAGACCGCCTGTGCTACACTGAAGCGCGAAAGAAACTGGTATAGGCATGCGTATTCAAATACAGAGATATGTAAACAGGCAGAATACGGCGCTGCGATCGGCAACGCCTACATAAGACAACAAACGTCTGGCGCAGCTGTTAGATCTGTTACTGCTGCTACAATGGAAGGTTATCAAGATTAAAGTGAGTTAAAACGTGGTGTTATAGTCGGCGATGGGACGCAGCATGTTATGAAGTGCGGAATTGTCTCCATTTCACGAGTGTACTGTGAGTATCAAGAATCTGGTAAAACATCAAATCTCCGACACCACTGCGGCCGAAAAAAGGTCCTGCAAGAACGAAACCAATAACGACTGAAGATAATCGTTCAACGTGACAGTAGTGCAACCCTTCCACAAATTGCAGCAGATTTCAAAGTTGGGCCATCAACAAGTGTCAGGGTGCGAATCATTCAACGAACATCAATGTGGGATTTAGGTGCCGAAGACTCACTCGTGTATCCTTGATGCCGGCCGGTGTGGCGGTGCGGTTCTAGGAGCTTCAGTCTGGAACCGCGTGACCGCTACGGTCGCAGGTTCGAATCCTGCCTCGGGCATGGATGTGTGTGATGTCCTTAGGTTAGTTAGGCTTAAGTAGTTCTAAGTTCTAGGGGACTGATGACCACAGATGTTAAATGCCATAGTGCTCAGAGCCATTTTGAACCATTTTTTATCCTTGATGACGTTATGACACAAAGCTTTACGCCTCGCCTGGGCCCGTCAACATCGACACTGGACTGTGATGACGGGAAACACGTTGTCTGATCGGAAAAGTATAGTTTCAAATTGAATCGAGGGGATGGAAGTGTACGGGTACGGAGACAACCGCTGGTGGAGGCTCTGTAATGGTGTGGAGCGTGTGCAGTTGGAGTGATATGGGACCCCTGATACGTCTAGATACGACATCGACAGGTGACACACACTTACGCGCCCTGTCTGATCACCTGCATCCATTCGCGTCCATTGCAGATTCCGACGGACTTGGGCAATTTCAGCAAGACAATACGACACAACTCCCGTTCAGAATTACTACAGAGTGGCTCCAGGAATACTCTTCTGCGTTTAAATATTTCCGCCAGCCACCACACTCTCCAGACATGATCATTAATGAGTGTGGACTTGTTCGGTAGAAAGAGCTCTCTGAGCAGAGCGTCAAGCCGTCAGCAAGCTGGAGGAGTTGCTGGATAAATGTGACTAAATTGGCTAGTGTTAAATAATATCAATAAATCTCCTTTGTTTCCGTACAAACTTGTTTTTGAGTGTCATTTCGCCTGTTGACTCTGAAGCGTGTTCCTGTTTTGTTGATGTGCTAATTATCAGCGGGAATTGCTGGTAACCAGCTGGAGGCGGTGCTCTGCGCCGTTTGAGGTGAGCCTGTTCCAGTCCAATTGTTGAACCTCGGAATATTTCTCGAAAGTAGTTAGATATCTACAGGTCTTTGGAGTTGTGGGAAGTTCAACCCTTTCTCGCTTGCCAATGCAAGACTGGAGACCCTTATTTTTACATGTGTAGCAGTGGAGAGAATTAATCCAGGGTCTGCTAATAAACGTTTCCTATTAAATTTGTGGGTCACATTCAGTAATTTGTCTCTCTCACCGCACACCGTCAAGAGCGCATGTACTCGTATTCCCGCCGCAACTGCGAGAGGGATTTCACCCGACGCCACGAAAGCTTCGTGGCTCGGTCTGATGCTGGAAGATCGGCTGCGATCGTACTACTTTCTGAACGAAAGGTTTGATTTAGATAAATAGTCTGGTCTGCATTATTTTTTTTTTAAAACTAGTGGGTCGTAAGTCGACTGTCAGTGTCTAGCTTTTACGACTGTATCGGGTGAATGGAGTACTCGAATATCTTCGGAGGCTCCTATACAGATCGTTTTCCATTTTCATTTCAGCATTCATCCTGGTTTCTCAGAGACATTCCCTGGAAAGGTCTTTAGTGGAACTAAGTGACAAGCACATATTCGGACCTCTAGGCGTATGTTGATACCCCAGTGCGAAAGACAGACATCAAGTTGGAGATCAAATGGCTCGTGATTTTTGGTCTCCCTGTGAGAGCTGCACAAAATACACTCTAAGGCAAAAAAACCGCCGTCCGGAGTGGCCGTGCAGTTCTAGGTGCTACAGTCTGGAACCGCGCGACCGCTACGGTCGCAGGTTCGAATGCTGCCTCGGCCATGGATGTGTGTGATGTCCTTAGGTTAGTTAGGTTTAAGTAATTCTACGTTTTAGTGGACTGATGACCTCAGAAGTTAAGTCCCATAGTGCTCAGAGCCATTTGAACCATTTGAACAAAAAAACCAAGCATCTCGACAGAGCTATGAAAACTGGTTAGGAATTGATATTCACACAGGTATCGACGGAAAATGCAAACTCGTAAACTTTGGCTGCCGATGGATTAGTGTTTAACGCTGCAGCGCCGTTTTCCCGCGAAGTTGGCAAGGATAGTAAACAGGGGACATATCGATACCAGGGCATAAATTCTTTGCCAATATCATTCCGTGTGCTCAGTTGGACAGCAACTATGCTTCACAGACAGGCACGGGAACAATATACGAAAATGTCAGCATTTGAGAGAGGACGTTTAGTTGTGCTCGGAGAAGCCGATTTCAGTAATCAGCGAATCGCTCGACAGTTGAATAGGAGCGATACTACTATTCGACGATGTTGGCAGAAATGGAAGAACCATGGCCGAACACAGTGTCAAGAAGGAGGTGGTCGACCTAGAGAGACGACAGAACGTACGGACCGAGCGATCGTCAGAGAGGCACTCAGAGCCACTGATTCATCATTAGCCGGCCGGAGTGGCCGAGCGATTAAAGGCGCTACAGTCTGGAGCCGCACGACCGCTACGGTCGCAGGTTCGAATCCTGTCTCGGCATGGATGTGTGTGATGTCCTTAGGTTAGTTAGGTTTAAGTAGTTCTAAGTTCTAGGGGACTTATGACCACAGCAGTTGAGTCCCATAGTGCTCAGAGCCATTTGAACCATTTGATTCATCATTATCATTGACCCGACGTGCCACTGGTGCTTCAGTGAGCACAAGGACCATTAATAGGCGGCTCACAGAAAGGGAGCTGAGCTCACGGCGCCGCAAGTGCCAACTATCTATTACCTCTGCACACCAACAAGCCTATTTGCAGTGGTGTCTGGCACATTCGGCCTCGAATCTGTTTGACCTGAGTAGGAATGTCTTCACTCATGAGTCCCGCTCCGAGCTGAACACCATGACCAACGAAGACGTGTCTGGAGACGCCCCAAACAGCGATGGGGTACCAACATGGGTATCGCCCGCCATATGACCCGACACCCAGGAGTAAGGGTCTGGGCAGCCATCTCATTTCGTTTCAGAGCAGGGCCCCTTTGGTTGTCAACCACGACACCCTTACAGCACACCAACAAGCCTATTTGCAGTGGTGTCTGGCACATTCGGCCTCGAATCTGTTTGACCTGAGTAGGAATGTCTTCACTCATGAGTCCCGCTCCGAGCTGAACACCATGACCAACGAAGACGTGTCTGGAGACGCCCCAAACAGCGATGGGGTACCAACATGGGTATCGCCCGCCGTATGACCCGACACCCAGGAGTAAGGGTCTGGGCAGCCATCTCATTTCGTTTCAGAGCAGGGCCCCTTTGGTTGTCAACCACGGCACCCTTACAGCACGCCGGCCGGAGTGGCCGTGCGGTTCTAGGCGCTACAGTCTGAAACCGCGCGACTGCTACGGTCGCAGGTTCGAATCCTGCCTCGGGTATGGATGTGTGTGATGTCCTTAGGTTAGTTAGGTTTCAGTAGTTCTAAGTTCTAGGCGACTGATGACCTCAGAAGTTAAGTCGCATAGTGCTCACAGCCATTTGAACCATTTTGAACCTTACAGCACAGCGCCTCGACGACATTCTACACCCAGTTTTGTTTCCCTTCATGGAAAGCCATCGTGGACTTAAATCTCAGCAAGGTAATGTCCGCCCGCACATGGTGAGAGTTGCCACCGCTTGTCTTCGTGCTTGCCAAACCCTACATCGGCCGGCAAGGTCACCGGATCCCTCCCCAATTGAGAACGTTTGGAGAATTATCGACAGGGCCTTCCAACCAGTTTGAGAGTCTACATTTACATCTACATCTACATCTACATGGATACTCGGCAAATCACATTTAAGTGCCTGGCAGAGGGTTCATCGAACCACCTTCACAATTCTCTATTATTCCCATCTCGTATAGAGCGCGGAAAGAATGAACAACTATATCTTCCCGTACGAGCTCTGATTTCCCTTATTTTATCGTGGTGATCGTTCCGCCCTATTTAGGTCGGTGTCAACAAAATATTTTCGCATTCGGAGGAGAAATCTGGTGATTGGAATTTCATGAGAAGATGCTGTCGCAACGAAAAACGCCTTTCTTTTAATGATTTCCAGCCCAAATCCTGTGTCATTTCTGTGACACTCTCTCCCATATTTCGCGATAATACAAAACGTGCTGCCTTTCTTTGAACTTTTTCGATGTACTCCGTCAGTCCTATCTGGTAAGGATCCCACACCGTGCAGCAGTATTCTAAAAGAGGACGGACAATCGTAGTGCAGGCAGTGTCCTTAGTAGGTCTGTTACATTTTGTAAGTGTCCTGCCAATAAAATGCAACCTTTGGTTAGCCTTCCCCACAAGATTTTCTATGTGTTCTTCCCAATTTCAGTTGTTCGTAATTGTAATACCAAGGTATTTAGCTGAATTTACGGCTTTTAGATTAGACTGATTTATCGTGTAACCGAAGCTTAACGAGTTCCTTTTAGTACTCATGTGGATGACCTCACATTTTTCGTTATTTAGGGTCAATTGTCACTTTTCGCACTATTCAGATATTTTTTCTAAATCGTTTTGCAGTTTTTCTGAACTTCTGATGACTTTATTAGTCCATAAACGACAGCGTCATCTGCAAACAACCGAAGACGGCTGCTCAGATCGTCTCCCAAATCGTTTATATAGATAAGGAACACTAATGGGCCTATAACACTACCTTGGGGAACGCCTGAAATCACTTCTGTTTTCTCGATGACTTTCCGTCAATTACTACAAACTGTAACCTCTCTGACAGGAAATCGAAAATCCAGTCACATAATTGAGACGATACTTCATAAGCACGCAATTTCACCACGAGCCGCTTGTGTGGTACAGTGTCAAAAGCCTTCCGGAAATCCAGGAATACGGAATCGATATGAAATCCCTTGTCAATAGCACTCAGCACTTCATGTGAATAAAGAGCTAGTTGTGTTTCTGACTATCTAACGTGCCATTTGGACAGAATTTGGTACGATATCCCTCAGGAGGACATCTAACAACTCTGTCAATCAATACTAAGCCGAGTAGTTGCTTGCATAAGGCCCAGAGACGGACTAATTCGTTACTAACTTGATCATTTTGTGAAGCTCTTTCCCTTGAATAAATCATCAAGTTTTGCTAAAATTGTAATCAGCACAACGAAGAACCAGCCCAAAGTTGTAAATTTTACTTTTTTTATACACTCGATGACTAGTTTCGGGCAAAAAGCCATTTTCAAATCGTCGTAACATAGTCAGAAATGGTATTTCCGAAGATACGAAAACCATGTCAAAAATGTGCAACAAACAGTTACAGGACAGACCGGTAACAGGAGTTGTCTGTATCACTGTAACTGGCAGTTGCAAATTTTTGACATGGTTTCGACTATGTTACGATAATTTCAAAATGGGTCTCGGCCCGAAACTAGTCATTGAACGAATAAAAAAAAAGTAATATTTGCAATTTTGTACTGGTCTTTCGTTATAATGATTAACTGGAGTTGCTGACCTACAGCTACTCCAGGATGCTGGAAGTTTCTAAAACTGTAATCATTTCTTTGTGTGTACATTTACATCAGACGTATTTTTTTTTCTTAGTGTGTATATCTCGCGGATATTGTGGAGGAGGTTTTACCGGTGGCTCCGAAGGAGGTAGCGCAGTAGTTCGACACTGGACTCGCATTCGGAGGGAAGCTGATTGAAATCCCCTTTCGGCCGTTCGTCGTTTCCCTGAATCATTTAATGCTAATACTGGGATGGTTAATTTCAGAAGTACAGGGTCGATATCCGTGGCCTTTCTTCCCCAATCCGAGATTGTCCTCTGTCTCCGTTTCAGTCTTCGGTATAACGTACGATATCAAATCAGATTTCACGAATTTTATTCACGACTTAAAAATGTACTACACATCGCTACACGATACTATCAACTAAATGTACAATGTAGCTACGATAAAGTCCTTCATCCTTTTCAGTCTATGTAACTTCACACGTGTGCACATCATCGGCAGAAGTGTAAATGATTAGAGTTGCAATTCTCTGATTCTACGTGACAGGTAGGATGGCCATCATAGTGCATTAGCCTTGCTCTGCTTAGTCTTGTACCATGCCTGGTAGTGCATATAAGGGGCACGATCAACGTGAGACGTTGAGTGATCACTGTGAAAAACACGTTATGATCACCTGAAAAAGCTCGAAACGGGACTCATTGTGAGTCTCCATTTGGACGGCTGGTCGAATCGTCCAACATCTAAATTTATGTGGCATTCGGATGTGACAGTAGTCCTTGTTAGACTTCATGGGAACGTGAGGGCAGACACACTCATTGTATAGATTCTGGTCGACCCCGTCTGGCCACCACAAAGGAGGATTGTCGTATCTTGCACCGACCAGATCGAAACAGCTTCGCATCTGCACCTCCCATCCGACAACAAGTAATGGACTCCCTACGACAATCCGTGTCGTCCCTCGTGATAGTTAGGATACTAGCAGCAGCCCGAATACGGAATTTCCGTCCCATGCGTAGGTTGACGTCACGTGATTACACGAACTGCTATTTCCGGAGGTGCCGGGACCAGGAAGCATGGATAGCTGACAAATAGCGTCACTTTGTGTGTTGCGCTATGAATCGTGATTCTGCACTACGCCCAATGTCTATCGTCGGCAAGCATGGGGACAAACTGGGGAAAGGCCTCATTCTTCTAGTGTTTCGGACAGGTACTGTGGTGTTACTCCTTGCCTCATGATGGGAGGGGGGGGGGATGACGTAGGTTATGACTTCAGGTTACGGCAAGTTGAAAAAGAGAGAGAGAGAATGAGATAGACCTGCGTATGATAAACCCTTTCCCTCGAAAATTTCTCACCTTCATATCTCCTCTAAGTTACCACAGATGACGTGTCACTTATCTCGTTTGTACTAAGATTGCAGTACATGCGATGTGCCTATTTGTTCCCACCGCCCTGAGTGGAATGCGTAAGTTCCAATAAATGTTCACCACCCTGCAGTCTTCTATATTTGCTATCCCCTGCGCTGAAAACAGCACACAGGTCGTTTATTAAGGCTCTAATAAACTCTTAACCAGGAACTGATATTTTATAAATACTCAAATTTTCAATTAGTTTGTTTATACGGGATGCCACTCGCATTTTATTAGCAGTATGCGAGATACTGCACAATTATATTCAACTTTATGAATCACAAATGATCACCAATCTTCACACTTTAATAGAAACAAAACAATGAACTGCGTATTTTCTGTCCTTCGAGGTTGCCGAACCAGATCTGATCTTACTTCCGCCGCAATTCAAAAAAATGGCTCTGAGCACTATGGGACTCAACTTCTGAGGTCATTAGTCCCCTAGAACTTAGAACTAGTTAAACCTAACTAACCTAAGGACATCACACACATCCATGCCTGAGACAGGATTCGAACCTGCGACCGTAGCGGTTTCGCGGTTCCAGACTGCAGCGCCTAGAACCACACGACCACTTCGGCTGGCCTGCAATACAAGTTAAGCGCGATCCGAAGATCTCCGAAGTGCTTCGTCTGCCTTTTCGTTTAGCTATTGTTTTTTATACTGCTCGTAACTAACACTTTTCAAATAATGAAATCATAGCTTGCTGTTAAGAGATGCTTTTACTGGAAATACAAGCAAATTCATTGTTTAGTTTTTCTAATATTAATAACAGAACATTATCATTTTTGCGCGCAACTTCCGAACGCAACAACCAATCGCGGAAAAGGATCACAATTTAGGCGGTCGTTTTCAAGATACCCATGCCGAACAAACCATCTGACGTTACCTCACACAACATCACGTCATATTCCCACTGCAGCCTTCTCAACTGCTCTAAGAAGAGCTGCTTGTAGCTGAATATGATGACTGCAAAGCCAGAAACATTACAAGGTCACAGCTCCTAGTGACTGCGGAAACGCCGACAGCACAACAGTACGTCATGAACATAATGTGTCCTCATGTGTTACCTCTCATGGGACAGTTTTGTGGTGACATTTTTCAATAGGACAATGCTCGTTCACACATGGCACGCATCTGTATGAACTGTCATCATAATGTTGAGGTACTCCTGTGGCTAGTGAGACCCCCATATCTGACACCGATAGAATATGTTTTTGAACAGTTCTGACGCCAACACAGTCCTAGTAGGATATCAAGAATTAGTTACAACATCTGTGCGCCATTTTGCCTCAGGAGAGAATACAACAACTTTATAACGCCCTTCCCAACAGAATAAATGCATGCATCCAGACCAGAGAGGGGCAGCAACGTCGTACAGATATGAGGGCTCATATTGCCAAGTTATTTATAAAAGTGTGATTATTTCGCAACCACTGAAATAACATCATATATTCTCTCAGCCCTTGAAGTTTCATTCCGGTTCATCCTCCCCTCCTGGTTCCTTTACTTTTCTTTGTGAGGCATGCAGTAGTGATACAGAAATAGACCAGACGGATCTCTCGGAGCACTATAGTTATTTGCATCGAGGGTGGAAACTGGGGATCCAACAAGCCAATGGAGGGGACAGCGTTACGTAGCGGTGCAGGATGTGTTGCGGTCCGTAATGGGGCCACGGACGGTGTTGCGCAAAGCCGCCAGGTTCAACAGTCTCGCCACAGCCATGAGCCTTCTGCTGCGGCCGTTCGCCCTACAGCTGTCTTTGCTCGCCAAAAAGCGCACTCATCGCGATCAGGCTTTTCTTACTCGAGAACGCAGCTATACTGTTGAAACGTAACTAAATTATATACGTTGGTTTCTTCCGGCGTTTTCTTTTCTTTTTTTTTTTTATTTTCTTGCTTTCGCGACATGCCTTTACAGACATCCCAATAGTGGAATGTCATTTATGACGATACGAAGGTAAAGACAAGACAACACATAATCCTCGAGCGGAGAAAATTCTCGACGCTGCCAGGAATTGAACCCTGACCCCATCGCATGGCAATCCGCCAAACTGACCGCGCAGCTACCGAGGCAGACGTTTCATCGTTTATACGTAGTATCACAACCTTTAGTCCAGATAATTCAAATGAAACTGGCCAGTCACTTGGGTTTGAAAAGAATGCATTTTTTCATTCGTCATCAATGCTGTTACTATATAGCCCAAATTAGTACTCTGTGAATGATTTTCTAGCTGAACAAATATCTGTCTCAAAAGTTCAAAAACTCGTATTTACCACAAAGGTGCAGCGAAATGGTTTTCATTGCACAGCATTCTTCAGTACATCAAGTTAGATTCCGAACTATATCACAAATAACACAGCTCTACAAAATAAAATTTTTTTTTCGTTGCCAGGGAAGTTTGAACGAAAATGGGATATTGTTATGATACTCATTCCGAGTATATCTGTACTTTTTCCAAATTGGCTCTGGTTTTTGAGATATAGGTTATTTGTGGAAATGAGAGTTTCATGTGGATAATATCGACTGCAGGGTCCATATATGGTGTAATGTATTTGCTACCTGTTTTTTAATTAGTGATATTGTACTATCTTTATGAAACAATTGTGCTCAGGGAGTGCATCTGTGTGGTTGAGGATTACATCATGCAAACATCACACTGTCAGCATGTGTTCAGTCCTGTTGTGCGGTGCGTGTGTTGAAGATATTGAGGGTTGTGCAGATTTGAATTCGGCGGTACTCGACATTCATTTGTTGGCCGAGGTAATCCCCGCAACAGCCGATAGGTAGCGTTCAGTGTAAACAAGAAAAATGGCGATGGTCGAAAGTCACACACATGTGCAGTGCAGCTTCAAGGAGATAGAACCTTTTCATCGTGACGTAGCAAATAAGAGGTGAGTATTCATTTCACACAAAACAATTAATGATGTTTGTTGGATGTGATTGACACGCAAATACAAGAAAGTTCTGCATAATATGTAGTATTTGTGCAATTTTGTTTTAGGAAAACATGAGTTCTTCACGCCGTCTTTGCGTGAACCATCTAGATGAGTTCTGCTACATTTGTGGTGAATACGTTCTTCAAAAGAACAGGAAGAATATCATTCCTTTTGTGAAGGAAGCGTATCTGGCATATTTCGGAATTAAACTTGGAGATCAAGACAAGGCGTGGGCACCCCATAAAGTTTGTAAATGCTGTGTGGAGTGCTTACGGCAGTGGACAAAACGAAAAAGGAAAAGCTTAAACTTCGGAGTGCCTATGGTATGGCGAGAGCAGAAGAACCATACAGATGATTGCTATTTTTGCATTGTTAATGTGAAAGGTTTTAATAGGTTCAAAAAACGAAAGTGGGAATATCCCGATTTGGAGTCAGCAAGAAGACCGGTGGTGCACAGCAACGATGTTCCTGTACCAACCTTCACAACATTACCCACGCTAACATCATCAGATGACGAGGTGCACGGCGAGGAATGTACAAGTAGTGGTTCGGAATACGAAGGACGTGAGACACAACCCCAGCAGTTCGACCAGAAGGAGCTCCGTGACTTGATACGAGAACTCAATCTTTCAAAACAAGCATCAGAACTCTTAGCATCCAGGCTTAAGGAAAATAACTGTCTTCATCCAAGTGTTAAAATAACAGCTTACCGGACGAGAGAAGAAAACCTTCTTCCATACTTCAACCAAGATGAGGTTATAGTGAATTGCAGCAATATACCTGGACTTTTACTTGAATTGGGGCTGCCGGAATATAGACCAGAGGACTGGCGTCTCTTCATAGACAGTTCCACTAGAAGTTTAAAATGTGTTCTCCTACACAATGGCAATCGTTACGCATCTATTCCAATTGCCCACTCAACAAAACTTTGTGAAGCATATGCTAACATCAAGATGGTTCTGCAGAAAATTCAGTATATGCAGCACCAGTGGTTGATTTGTGTTGATTTGAAAATGGTGAACTTCTTGCTTGGACAACAAAGTGGATACACAAAGCACCCATGTTTTATTTGCATGTGGGATAGTAGGGCAAAGCACGAACATTGGAAGCAGAAAACATGGCCTCCAAGGGAACATATGGCTGTTGGTGAAGCAAACATCATTAATGAACCTCTGGTTAGTAGGGACAAGATTGTTCTTCCACCATTACATATTAAGTTAGGACTAATGAAGCAATTCACCAAAGCTTTAGACAGAAATGGTAATTGCTTCACATACATCTGCAATACGTTCCCTGGACTCAGTAGTGAAAAACTTAAGGCAGGAATATTTGATGGTCCTCAAATTCGCAGGCTCATCAACGATACCAATTTTACAAGTGTCATGACTGTCACTGAAGCATCGGCCTGGAACAGTTTTGTCGCTGTTGTAAAATGTTTTTTGGGCAATCATAAAGCTCCCAATTACGAGGAACTGGTCAAAAACATGCTCACTAACTTTCAAAACTTAGGAGCTAACATGAGCATAAAATTGCACTTCCTTCACAGCCACTTGGATCGGTTTCCTCGTAATCTAGGTGATTTCAGTGAGGAACAAGGAGAGCGGTTCCATCAAGATATGAAAGGAATAGAGGAAAGATATAAAGGAAGATAGGACAGGCATATGATGGCAGATTATTGCTGGAATCTGCAACGTGACTGTTCTGAAGAGACCTATAAAAGGAAAGCGTGCAGGAAGCGGTTCGTCATGGACGGAAAATGATATACTTATAGAGAAACTTTTCAATTATGTTTTATACGTGGACAAATGCCTATCAGGTTTTCATAGAAGCTATTTATAAAGATTATTTTCTTTTTTCATTGTAGTTTGTAGCGCTCGAGTTCAGTATTAGCAATTTTTTCTAATTTTTTGAATAAATCATGCATTATCTCAAAAACTAGAGCCAAACTGCATAAATGGTTGCTATATTCGTCCTCAGCACCACTAACCCATCCTAAAGCCACTCAAATATCCTTAGCAAGAAAATGAGTGTTGACCAGTGTAATAGATACATTGATATGTGAACAAACTGTAACCAATTGGCTGACATGAATACTTGTTCAAAAATCTTAATAAACTCAGAAAATTAGAAGTATCACGAATACGTAACTGAGCGGAATACATCGGTATTCAGCTGGATACAATACGTTCGCATATGGTGAATATTAATAAAAACGACAAAATGCAGAGACGGAATCCAGACTGAAAATGGAGGAAAAAAGGTCCTATGAACATGTGTCCACAAATGCATTGTTGCCACCGTAGATGGCTCTGGCGAATAACAATTCGCCGGCCGCGGTGGCCGAGCGGTTCTAGGCGCTTCAGTCCGGAACCGCGTGGCTGCTACGGTCGCAGGTTCGAATCCTGCCTCGGGCATGGATGTGTGTGATGCCCTTAGGTTAGTTAGGTTTAAGTAGTTCTATGTTCTAGGGGACTGATGACCTCAGATGTTAAGTCCCATAGTGCTCAGAGCTTTTTGAATCATTTGAATAACAGTTCCTCTGACCACATGCCATGTGTTCCTAGGGTTTTGCAGGCCGTGTGATTGTCGCAGGGAATTGTAAGGAGCAGAATGGTCCGGTATTCATGTCGAGAACAAGCCGAGATGGTGTTTGTGTCTGACCAAGTACATGGAAACGGTAGAGAGGCAGCACAGCTATACCAAAGTAAGTGTCCTCACAGACACCAACCCCATCATACAACATTGCAAACCCCTTTTGGGCGTCCGTGTGATCATGGGTCCTTCCAGCAGAAGAACGTGCAAGGAGATGGCGGACTGTGCGTACACCAGATATGGAACATATACTAGGGTTCGTCTCAAAATCCTGTAGAACCCGTTCCTCCAAATCTGGTATATGCACAGTCCACAACCTGTGTGAAAGGAGCCATGATCACACAAACGCCGAAAAAGGACTCGAAATGTTGTGTGATGGTGTCTGTGACGGAATTTGTTTTGGTATAGGCGCGCTGCCTCTCGACCGTTCCCACCTACTTGGCTGTTCACAAACACCATCTCGGCTTCTTCCCTATACGAATACCTTACCGTTCTGCTGCTTACGGTTCGCTGCATCAATCATACAGCCTACAACGCACAAAGAACACATGGCACGTGGTCAGAGGAACTGTGGAACTGTCATTCTTCAGCGCTATCTGCCGTGGCAACGATGATTTCCGGACAGAAGTTCACACGACCTTTTTCCCTCCTGTTCCAGTCAGGAATCCGTCCCTGCAATTTTTCGGTTTTAGTAATGTTCAGCTTGTATAATATATGGTGATCAGCTAGAACATTATGACCATCGACCCACTATCGATAGAAACCTGTCCAGGCGATAGCAGTGGCACCTGGCAGGGAATGACTGCTGGTCAGACACGTGGACGGTCCATGTAGATTCAGTGAACGTGCTGTCCGTGTGTAGAACGGGAAAGGGGTGCGATCTGTCTGAGTCTGAACGGGGGCAGATTGTGATGGCCCGGACGCTCGGCACGAGTGTTTTGGAAAGTGCAAGACTTGTGCGGTGTTCGACGAGAGCTGTGGTGTCTCCAACACGTGACGAAACCCAGGTGAAACCACGTCCAGACGTCTTGGACTTCGGCCGTCATCCTTCATTACAGATGTCGGACGTCGTAGATTGGGCAGACTGGTAAAACAGGTCAGCGGCGAACTATTGCGGAACTAATATCAGACTTTAATGATGGACAGAGCATAAGTGTGTCTGAACACACAGTGTACCGAATACTTCTAACGACGACCCTCCGCAGCCTACGACCCACGCATGCGCTAATGTTAACGTCACGACATCGACGACTATGACTGAAGTGGTTACGTGACCATTGGAACTGGATGTTGGCGCTGTACCAGAGCGTTGCACGGTCTGATGAAACCCGATACAATCTTCATCATGCCGATGGAAGGGCGCAAATCCGTCGTCTTCCAGGGAACAGCCCCTTGTCACCTGTACTGCGGGACAGAGACAAGTTGTCTGCTCTGGGGAACACTTACGCGTACATCACTATTATCAATTGTTCTCACAGTGTAGATGATAGGGCAAACGGCTGCTCAGTCTTTGGCTCGGATTTAACCCTTACTACTGCCCCATGTCCAATTTTTGTATCGCTCTCTTGTTCGGTTTTAGGAACCCAAAGAAAGAACACGTTTGTCGACACATCCATTGGTCCAACGGAGATCTTGCAAGGTTCGGTGCCGGCCAAGGAGTATCGTAAAATAGTATCTGAAAAGCTTGTGAGGGTGTTGCAGCGTAGGTTGTACTGAGAAATAGTTGTTAAGAAAAACATTCGACACGTCGTGCCGATTTCGAGTTTATTAGCATTGAAGTTAGCGATCAGGCCATAGCACACGCAAATTTAAGCGGCCCGCCGGTCACTGATGTCAATTGTTCTCACAGTGTAGATGATAGGACAAACGGCTGCTCAGTCTTTGGCTCGGATTTGACCCTTACTACTGTCCCATGCCCAATTTTTGAATCGCTCTCTTGTTCGGTTTTAGGAACCCAAAGAAAGAACATGTTTGTCGACACATCCATTGGTCCAATGGAGATCTTGCAAGGTACGGTGGCGGCCAAGGAGTATCGTAAAATGTTGCAGCCGGCCGCTGCTGGCAGAACGGTTCTAGGGGCTTCAGTCTGGAACCGCGCGACCGCTGCGGTCGCAGGTTCGAATCCTGCATCGGGCATGGATGTGTGTGATGTCCTTAGGTTAGTTAGATTTAAGTAGTTCTACGTCTAGGTGACTGAAGACCTCAGATGTTAAGTCCCATAGTGCTTAGAGCCATTTGAACACTAGTTGCAGAGCACGCACACCGCTTCTTGACGATCATGTTTTCCGAGTGCAGTGTCATTTTTCAACAAGATCATGCGCCATGTCTCAACGCCAGGAGTGTGATGGACTGGTACGAGGAGCACAGTGGCGAGTTCCAATTGATGTGCTAGCCCACCGACTCGCCAGGTCTGAACCCGATCAAACACATCTGGGATGTGACAGAACGTGTCGTCAGAGCTCATCGCCCCCTTTCCCGGAATTTCCGCGAATTGGGTGACGTGCGTACAGATGTGGCACCAACTCCCTCCAGCGACCTACCAAGGCCTCATTGCTTCCATGCCATGAAGCGTCGTCCCTGTTATCCGTGCGAAAGAACATACGGACTATTAGGTCGTTGGTTACAATGTTTTGGCTGATCAGTGAATATACAGGGTGGTCCATTGATAGTGACCGAACTAAATATCTCACGAAACAAGCATAAAACGAAAAAACTACAAAGAACGAAACTCATCTAGCTTGAAGGGGGAAACCAGATGGCGCTATGGTTTGCCCGCTAGATGGCACTGCCATAGGTCATAGGGATATCAACTGCGTTTTTTATAATAGGAACCCCCATTTTTATTACATATTTGTGTAGTACGTAAAGAAATGTGAATGTTTTAGTTGGAGCACTTTTTTCGCTTTGTCATAGATGGCGCTGTAAAAATAACAATCGTATACGTACGTGGTATCACGTAACATTCCGGCAGTGCGGACGGTATTTGCTTCGAGATACATTACCCGTGTTAAAATAGACCGTTTACCAATTGTGGAAAAGGTCGATATCGTGTTGATGTACGGCTATTGTGATCAAAATGCCCAACGGGCGTGTGCTATGCATGCTGCTCGGTATCCTAGATGACATCATCCAAGTGTCTCGACCGTTCGCCGGGTAGTTACGTTATTTAAGGAAACTGGAAGCGTTCAGTCACATGTGAAACGTCAACCACGACCAGCAACAAATTATGATGCCCAAGTAGGTGTTTTAGCTGTTGTCGCGGCTAATCCGCACATCAGTAGCAGACAAATAGCACGAGAATCGGGAATCTCAAACACGTCGGTGTTGAGAATGCTACATCAACATCGATTGCACCCGTTCCATATTTCTGTGCACCAGGAATTGCATGGCGACGACTTTGAACATCGTGTACAGTTTTGCCACTGGGCACAAGAGAAATTACGGGACGATGACAGATTTTTTGCACGCGTTCTATCTGGCGACGAAGCGTCATTCACCAACAGCGGCAACGTAAACCGCCATAATATGCACTATTGGGCAACGGAAAATCCACGATGGCTGCAACAAGTGGAACACCAGCGACATTGGCGGGTTAATGTATGGTGCGGCATAATGTGACGAAGGATAATTGGCCCCCATTTTATCGATGGCAATCTAAATGGTGCAATGTATGCTGATTTCCTACGTAATGTTCTACCGATGTTGCTACAAGATGTTTCACTGCATGATAGAATGGCTTGGTTCAAATAGCTCTGAGCACTATGAGACTTAACATCTGTGGTCATCAGTCCCCTAGAACTTAGAACTACTTAAACCTAACTAACCTAAGGACATCACACACATCCATGCCTGAGTCAGGATTCGAACCTGCGACCGTAGCGGTCACGCGGTTCCAGACTGAAGCGCCTAGAACCGCACGGCCACATCGGCCGGCCTGATAGAATGGCGATGTACTTCCAACGTGATGGATGTCCGGCACATAGCTCGCGTGCAGTTGAAGCGGTATTGAATAGCATATTTCATGACAGGTGGATTAGTCGTCGAAGCACCATACCATGGCCCGCACGCTCACCAGATCTAACGTCCCCGGATTTCTTTATGTGGGGAAAGTTGAAGGATATTTGCTATCGTGATCCACCGACAACACCTGACAACATGCGTCAGCGCATTGTCAATGCATGTGCGAACATTACGGAAGGCGAACTACTCGCTGTTGAGAGGAATGTCGTTACACGTATTGCCAAATGCACTGAGGTTGACGGACATCATTTTCAGCATTTATTGCATTAATGTGGTATTTACAGGTAATGATGCTGTAACATCATGCGTTCTCAGGAATGATAAGTTCACAAATGTATATGTATCACACTGGAACAACCGAAATAAAATGTTCAAACGTAGCTACGTTCTGTATTTTAATTTAAAAAACCTACCTGTTACCAACTGTTCGTCTTCAACTGTAAGCCATATGTTTGTGACTATTACAGCGCCATCTATCACAAAGGGAAAAAAGTGGTCCAACTAAAACATTCATATTTCTTTACGTACTACACGAATATGTAATAAAAATGGGGGTTCCTACTTAAAAAAACGCAGTTGATATTCGTTTGACCTACGGCCGCGCCATCTAGCGGGCCAACCATAGCGCCGTCTGGTTTCCCCCTTGAAGCTAGACAAGTTTCGTTCTTTGTAGTTTTTTCGTTTGACGCTTATTTCGTGAGATATTTGGCCCGCTCACTATCGGTGGACCACCCTGTATATATATCTCTTCAAAGTTGAGAATGCAGCGCGTCTGTGGAACCCCATAGCCAGACCTGCTACTTTGGAATGTACCAATTTCTCGCAGCTGTTGTTGTAGTAGGACGAAAGTGTTATGTCATGTGATGAGTACAATATGGTCTGACGACGGCGCCCTCTTCTCAGCCTCTGTGGTACTGTCTGTGAAGTGGGATATCTGAAAGTGATCCGGTCTTCAAATCTATTTTACATCCAAATGATACAATTCTGGAAATGGTTTCCTTGTCCACACTTCATCTGCTAAGTCCTCCTACAAATCCCAGGAGATTATAATAGGAGTTTTGAATCAAGGTCTATGTTTATACAGGGTGGTCAGTCTGAAAAGCTTGTGAGGGTGTTGCAGCGTAGGTTGTGCTGAGAAATAGTTGTTAAGAAAAACATTCGATACGTCGTGCCGATTTCGAGTTTATTAGCATTGAAGTTAGCGATCAGGCCATAGCACGCGCAAATTTAAGCGGCCCGCCGGTCACCATTGTCAATTGTTCTCACAGTGTAGATGATAGGGCAAACGGCTGCTCAGTCTTTGGCTCGGATTTGACCCTTACTACTGCCCCATGTCCAATTTTTGTATCGCTCTCTTGTTCGGTTTTAGGAACCCAAAGAAAGAACACGTTTGTCGACACTGTTACTGGTTGGCAGCTTAAATTTGCACTGTCGACGGCCTCATTCAGCACAATATACCCTTATAAGCTTTTCAGACTGTTTTGACCAACCTATTTAACTTTGTGATCAATCAAAACATGTAACGACTTCAAAATATGTTAAAACTCGACATGTTTTATAAATAGCTCAAAAATTATGGCAGATATTTGCCAACTTAGAACACCAACAGGACTCGCTCTACTGTCTGCATCCAGGAGGCAAAGTAGTCACACCGCGCAATAAATTAGCCACCCCAGGGAGACATCGTGTTAGGCAGCCTCTGGCCTTGATAACGGTCCCAGTTAGGCGAAGAAAAGAGTCCACGCGTTTCTTCAGGTATGCAATGTCCAGCTGAAGCCAGTCATTGATGGTTAGATCCCGTTCAGGTACGAAACTGTGGGGATGTTTATTGCTACAGTTCATCCGTTGTTCCAAATTGTCCCACATATTTTATATGCTATCGATATCGGGTGTTTTGGTGGGCCAGTCGATGTGTTACAGCAAGCCCAAGTGTTCGTCAAATCAAGAACGTGCGCATGCAGCCCTGCGGTCATGACTGTTGTCATCTTGAAAGACGACATTCTACACTTCGAACTCATAGTGAAGATCTAGAAGAAACGGTAACATTTGGCCACCAAGAGTGTTGAAACAAGCATCCTGGTTCATGTTCACGGTAAATTAGTGAGTGGGTCCAAGTCATGGTAAAAGAAAAAAAAAAAAAAAACGCTGTGAAACTATCACTGAACTACTTCCGCCGTGAACTACAACGTCCTCACACTGCGGGTCGAAACCATCATTATGCCCTAGGTGCATTTCATCACTGGAAAAGAAACAAAATCGTAATTAACAGGATTACTCTAGGCACCCCACCAATCAAGTATCCAGTTTCCGTGTTGTTTGCGGCTCTGAAGATGAGCACTTTACGTGCTACACTGATCAATGGCCTTTTGCGAGGTAACCGACTCCAAATGTCTATTACATGTAGTTTCCTTCGCTGGAAACCTTTATTCGTAGACAGCAGCAATTGCTGTCGGGTTTGTAAATGATTATCGTTGACAAGGCGTTAGAGTCTTTCTGGCTCTATCGGTTAGGATCTTTTTACGACCACTGTCCATACTCCGTGTTATATGATTACGAGTGGTACATAGTTCCTTGTAGACACGTTTAACAGTCAACCTTCGTACAAAGCACATCAGGTAACTTTATTCACAGTGTGGACTTGTTGCCACACTAAGACGTAAGGACATCGACACACCCTATTCCACTGTTTCCGTACAACCGACTGTCACATACACACAGCTTCACTGCCGTCACTTACGTCAGCGGTGGGGGGTCAGTCGACTGCGTAGTAGCAGTTCAACAACATCTACAGCTCTCTAAAGAGGACAGAGTGTTGTTAGAAGGGAGAAATTAATATTTTGGTCCTTGAGCTTAGAAGACTCTCGTTTAATTACAGAAGCGGCCCAAAGATCATATTAAAACACAGTGCCTTTTGTTCACTCGAAGTTTTTATTTCGACCACAGTCGTGACATGCACGATATGGTTAGAGAGAGATAATAATCTTATCAAATTTAAATGCGGATGATGAAATGACTTACGCAGGGGAATTAAAAAGTGAAACAGGATCCTTTCACTTCCTTTGAATTTGTGATCTAACGTTATTTTTCGGTAATGTGTTGCGAGGAGAGTACCACTTCGGGTTGTTGTAGCTAGAGGTGTCTTTGTCTTGACTTCAGAGATATCATTCACAAAAAAGTAAGTAAGCACACTTCACTGTGGGGCAGAACCCACTGGCACAGTTGTGACACCCCCATTCTGGAGGGGCGGAATCAGAACTCCATTCAGGTTTAATTTCCCCGCAGTTCCCCTTAAATGATTAAGGTGATTGCAATGCACAACTGCGTTCGGCCATCCACATTAACTTCTCCACGATTTCCTTACTCCACGTTAGCCGAATGGCAGAATGATTCCTTCGAGGAGAACAAAGTCCCGATCCTTGTCTCAGGTGAGCCCGTGCTCCATCCTTAATGATCTTGTCAACGACAGTACATTAAACCCAAATCTCACACCATTCTTTTTTTTCGGAAGATAATAGAACATACATAACTGTGGTCCATTGTATTGCCAGAATTCAATATGAAGCTCAACTTCCTCTATTGCTATGCTGTTCAGAAGTTAATCATCGAATAAAAAGAAGTGAGATTACGATTTAACGTACTCGTGTTGTTGACTAATTTCTTCTTCTGGAGGATTACTTAAATGACTAGTTGAGGGTCCTATGAATGCATGCTGACGTAAGCCTCTCAGAGCAGAGATGAGAGAGCCAATGTCGAGTCATTAGTCCACAGAGGCCAGGGGTCCTTTTCAAAGTGTGTGTGCCGCTACCTGGGAGGAGGAGGGTGGGGGGGGGGGGGGCGAGATGCATGTTACAAAGCTGAAAGGCCGGTGTATTGAGTTTGAGCAGAGGGCTGCCGGACAGACACCGTCTGTGCTTCCTCAGACGGCGATAGTACTTATGTCCTTAGTGAAACGAGGTTACTCAGAAACAAAAGATTGTTTCTAACATGGCGTATCAGCCAGCATCACGGGCGCGTCGCGATATTATCCCCACAAGCTAACAGCGACAGGGCATGCAGAATTATAAAGAACTGAGCTCTGCAAGAGTCTTGTAATCTGGCAAACGCTGAGCTAGGGACAGTTTAGAGATAATATTTAAGAGATGGAATGTGAAGAGGCTCTCCTGCACATTTGTGCTTGGTAGTGTGGCGCTCAGCTAACTAAGGTTATTGATTTGTGCTAAGAAACAGTGTGAGAAGCTACCACAGGTTAAAGTAAATAAATTCTGGAATGAGAGACTGGAGCTCAACTCTGCGTACGTGGAGAAGGCCTTATTGGTTGTGGTATGAAATAGGAAAAAAAAGGTTCAAATGGCTCTGAGCACTATGGGACTTAACATCTGAGGTCATCAGTCCCCTAGAACTTCGAACTACTTAAACCTAACTAACCTAAGGACATGACACACATCCATGCCCGAGGCAGGATTCGAACCTGCGACCGTAGCAGTCCCGCGGTTCCGGACTGCAGCGCCTAGAACCGCACGGCCACCGCGGCCGGCTAGGAGGTATCTATTTTGCCTCTAGCGAAATATGCTTCTAAATCCTTACATTTATCCTCTATCCATTCCTGCTTAATCACTTTGCACATCCTAACAATCTCATTTTTTATACGTTTGTATTCCTTTTCGCCAGCTTCATTTGCTGCACTTATATAGTCTCTCCTTTCCTCGATGAAATTAAGTATCTCCTGTGTTACCCAAGGGTTTCTACTAGGCCTCGTCTTTTTATCTATTTAACCCTCTGCTGCCTTCACTATTTCATCTCTTGCAGCTACTCACTCGTCTTCTAATGTATTTCTTTCCCCTATTCTAATCAACCGTTGCCTAATGCTCCCTCTGAAACTATCAAAAACTTCTGGTTCCTTCAACTTATTCAGATCCCATCTCCTTAATTTGCAATCTCTTCATATTTAATCTACAGTTCATAACCAATAAATTGTGGCCAGAGTCGACATTTGTCCCTGGAAATGTTACACAGTTTAACATCTTGTTCCGAAATCTCTGTGTTACCATTTTGTAATCAGTCTGAAACCTTCTGGTGTCTCCGGGTCTCTCCCGCGTATATACCCTCCCTTCGTGATTCTTATACCAAGTGTTAGCGATGATTAAACTATGCCCTGTGCAAAATTCTACCAGGCGGCTTTCTCTTTCACTTCTTTTCTCCAGACCATATTCACCTACTATTTTTCATTTCTTTCCTCTTTCTACTACCGAGTTCCAGTCCCCCATCACAATTAAATTTTCGTCTCCTTTAACTATCTGAATAATTTCTTATCTCATCATACATTTCTTCAATATCTTAATCATCTGCGGAGCTAGCTGCCATATAACTTTATAGAACTGTGATAGGTGTGGGCTTCATGTGTATCTTGGCCATGATAATGCGTTCGCTACGCTGTTTATCTTAGCTTATCGGAAATCCTTTTTTCTCATTTATTATTAAACCCACTCCTGTATTACCCCTATTTTATTTTGTATTTATAACCTTGTATTCACTTGACCAGAAGTCCTGTTCCTCCTGCCACTGAACTTCACTAATTCCCACTATATCAAACTTCAACCTCCCTTCTGAAATTTTCTAACCTGCCTTCCCGATTAAGGGATCTAACGTTGCACGCTCCGATTCGCAGAAGACCACTTTTTCCAGCCCGGAGATTTTATGAATGTAATTGTCCCCTGTTATTTGTGCACTATAGTTTAAACTGAAGTCTACAGGGACTAATAAACAGGGCTTTATAGCGAATATTGTTCCATTCAGTATTTTGAAATACTCCCTGCCTTATTGTGATTTTGAGTTAAGCACTTATACTTCATGTGTGTTAGGTCCACCCCTGTTTAATTCAGTTCACTAACTAAACCATTGCGTGACGCCCGTAATTAAATTCAAGTGATCCTATGGGGAGCGATCTGTTTATCGGTAAAGTCACTCGATACAGGTCATTCTAACATTTACGGTGGTATGTCGATCACTCAGCCGTGACCTTGCATAAAATATCCTGCAATTCAGTTAACGTGACATCTACATCTACAACAAATACCGAAAGACTTCAAAGACGCGCTGCTATGGTCGTAACACATTGATATAACACATACGAAATGGTACTAGAAATGCTCGTGGAACATTTATACGACTCTTCAGAAGAAAGACGACATAACTCTCTCGAAAATCCGTTGTTTGCATTCAGAGAACCTGTATTTTAATAACACAGTACGACAAATGTGCTCTCACCATCGTATGCCTTGTGGAATGATCGTAAAATCAGACAAGTGAAATTAGGGACGCATATGGAGGTATGCGTATAGCCATACTCACTCATTCAGTTCGCAAATGGAATGGGACAGAAAATCGGTAACTTTGGTACCAAGTACCCTCTGCCATGCAATGTACGCTGGCTAGCGTAGTACATATGTAGATGTAGCTGCTACCGCTTGCTTCCAAATGTAATACAACCATCAAAACCACTGTGCCACCTCTCTCGGTTTGTCATCGTATGGTGACGTCATATTTCTTCGTCTGCTTTAAGTTTGTAACTCTTCTAGTTCTCCCCAGATCATACATATTAAACGTGACACTGTAGCATATTACATTTCACGTTGACGGCAACTTTACTATGCAGCAAGCCACAGTCCAGAACGTAGCCCGTTATTACCAGTTCAGGCTCCGAAAAATTCCCGACAGCGATATTTAGCACCGACAAGGCCGAATATAGCTACCGACGAGGCGTAATTGCCTGTCATTCACAGTTAATCACCTGCAGACAATGACACGGACCGCTCAACGTTCCTTTACAGTCCTTTATATAAATTTAAATTAGCCTATGCTCTTACTTCATTCCTCAATTCTACTCATTTATACGGAGTGATTCAGCTGTCCCTACTGCTATCGTTTTACGCAACCCTCAATATTGTATCTGGCCTTCAAAAACAACGCGCAGGACATTCATATTCTCTCGCTCCTACAGAAAAAATGAAAAGAGCCTTTCTTTGAAGGAAATTTAATGTAGTTAACTTTTGTTCTAGGAGACGTTTCCGCTGGAGGCCACGATTTCCGAGTTATTCGAGGAAAACATAGAAAAGTGACGGTCAAACGCACCTCCACCTCGACACTCATCTCTCACCAGTCAGGATGTCTGGTAATTTGTTCGTCGTACTCCGTCTCACCGCTGCACAAAAATTTCCGAGCACACGAACTGTTCCCGATATTCGACCTTTCTTCTGTTCTATCGACTGGGCTGTTAAGCCACCAGCTTAGTCGGCTATTTCACTAGGAATATTAATTTAAACGTGCGCATGAGGGTAATGGAAGAAAAATGCGTTTTGTAAACGTGAGGCTAAAGCGAAGTAAATAGACAATTCGGTCCAAACTTAATCCTTACAAGCATAGTAGTTTCCTACTCAGGAGGCCTGACGAATACAACCACGTAATTGTTTATTTTATGCTGCTCAAATTCACAAAACAGTTAGCTAAAATTTACACAAACGTCACTTTTACAATTTGTAAGTGCCAGACTAAGCTGGTGGCGTAATAAGACCAGTCAGTGCAGACCAAAAAAAGAGGGAATGTGAGAAATAATTCCAGCAGTTGTAAATTTTTGTACAGTTGTAGGGGGGAGTACATACTAGAAGTCCTGACCAATGGGAGCTAAGTGTGGAAGTGGGGGTGCGTCTGAAGGTCACTTTTGTAAGTTTTTCTTGAATAACTCGAAAACTATGATCTCTAATGGAAACATATCCCTACACAAAATTTAACTAAATTAAATTTCCTATAAAAAAAAATGTCCTGGTCATTTTGCAGTAGGACTAATAGTTTGCGCGTCGCGAGCGAGAGAATATGAAAATCTCGCGCCTGGTATTTGAAGCCCAGGTATAACATTGCGGGTTGCATAAAACATCGGTAGTGGTGTATATCATTTCTGGGTTTGAATAAACTACAAGTTTCATTTCATTTGATCGCTCCCTTCATGGCGCTAGTGATACAAATTACTAGAAATCAAAGAAGTTCTTCATTATAAATGTTTGCGTAGTGGGCACAAAAACACGTTTAGAAGCCGAGTGAAGGGTTAAATTAGAATTTTTATCAGCAAACATGTAGAGCCTGATGACACAACATTTCAGTTGTGCCAACAACTATGCCAGCCTCAACTGACTGGTCTGAGTGTCGTAAGAAATATCGTAATTTAGGCATATCAAGCCCCTCTAGTTTGTTCTTGCAAGGCAGACACTGTAGACATAGAAGGCTTTAGAGACTTGTGCAGCTGGACAACATTACTTGTGGCGTTTTTGTAGGAATCATCCTCGTCCGCAGCTCAGATGATTAAGACTCTGTAGCTTCTCACCCAGCACATACTGTGCGCAAAATTATTCTCCAAAGCGAAATCCGGATCGAATAACCTCACCGACATCCAGTCCTTACGGTGGTGATAAGACACGTTACGAAAGTAGATTGAGACGTGTTGAAACGTGTTTCATTACTTAAACAACGAATGTTCTACAGCAGGCTCGTTGAGTCGGAAAAAGAAAGCTTACAAAAATCCAGACACTTCGTTCACAAAATGTTTCTGTGTGATTAAAATGAGTTATTGAGTTACAGAGATGTCGACTGAGCAGAGTGAGTTACATTCCGATCTACACAACACTTTCTCAGATTCCACGTAATCGTAATGTTTCCTTTTTCAAAGACACAGGCTATCTTGAGTATTTAGCAGAATAAATGCATACCGCACCGTCTGGCAATGCCAGTTGTCCCGGCTCCCAGATGTCAATAATAAAGAAAACAAATTTTCGCTTCGCACAAAGTCTAGCTATCGATCTGACAGGTTTCCTTCTATAGTGCCTTAAAAGAGAGTAGAGTTGCTGGATACACTGAGACATTGCGAAATCCTAATCGCAATTGACTTGTTAGCATAAGAATTAATGTCTCAGATTCTTCGGTCAATTCTCAAAAACCGTATGGGCACATGCGTGCAGTTAGTAGACTGTACAGAAACTGTTTTCAGCCGAACTGAAAGTTTTTGCAGTCCGTTTGCATGTAACCTACTTGAAAACTACGGAAACACTTTGGTAATTGTGTTAGTGATATAGCATTGCTGATTCACATGAGAAGCCTTACATAGGGCAAAACGATTAAGACATGACAACGATATAATCTTCTTGACAATGTTCAGATAATTCTGTATCTCTGTGTAATGATGGGCTACATAGCGAGGGCAATATAAACACATCAAAAAACGTTTTGCATCGCCCCGGTTCCCAGAAGTCCTGAAGACAGACGTTGACCGTGGGTATTTTATCACAGACACAGTCCCTTTGCCTGTTCAGAGCTGTCACTAAATCCACCCAAAGCAGCGCCTATAAGACGGAGGGGGTCCGACAGCCGATCAGTTCCAGTCATTCCACCAGGAAGGAGGTACACCGCTAGTTTTGTCTGCATTTCAACCACGCCTAGACGGTCAATACTGCGTTTCGATCGCGTGCGCATTGTTACTTTGTGACAGGAAGGGCTCTCAACAAGAGAAGTGTCCAGGGGTCTCGGAGTCAACCAAAGCCGGCCTCTGTGGCCGAGCGGTTCTAGGCGCTTTAGTCCGGAACCACGCGGCTGCTACGGTCGCAAGTTCGAATCCTGCCTCGGGCATGGATGAGTGTGATGTCCTTAGGTTAGTTAGGCTTATGTAGTTCTACGTCTAGGGGACAGATGACCTCAGATGTTAAGTCCCACATTGCTTAGAGCCATTTGAACCATTTTGAATGAACCAAAGCGATGTTGTTCGGACATGGAGGATATACACAGAGACAGGAACCGTCGATGACATGCCTCACTTAGGCCGCCCAAGGGCTGCTACTGCAGTGGATGACCGCTACCTACGGATTATGCTCGGAGGAACCCTGACAGCAACGCCACAATGTTGAATAATGCTTTTCGTGCAGCCACAGGACGTGGTGTTACGACTCGAACTGTGCGCAATAGGCTGCATGATGCGCAACTTCACTCCCGACGTCCATGGCGAGGTCCAGCTTTGCAACCACTACACAATGTAGCGCGGTACAGATGGGCCCAACAACATACCGAATGGACTGCTCGGAAATAGCATCACGTTTTCTTCACCGATGAGAGTCGCATATACCTTCAACCACACAATCGTCGGAGACGTGTTTGGTGGTAACCCGTTCAGGCTGAACGCTTTAGACACACTGTCCAGCGAGTGCAACAAGGTAGAGGTTCCCAGCTGTTATGGGGTGGCATTATGTGGGGCCGACGTACGCCCCTGGTGGTCATGGAGGACACCATAACGGCTGTACGATACGTGAATGCCATCCTCCGACCGATAGTGCAACCATATCTGCAGCATATTGGCAAGGCATTCGTCTTCATGGACGACAGCTCGCGTCCCCATTGTGCACATCTTGTGAATAACTTCCTTCGGGATAACGACATCACTCGACTAGAGTGGCCAGCATGTTCTCCAGACATGAACCCTATCGAACATGCCTGGAATAGATTGAAAAGGGCTGTTTATGGACGACGTGACCCACCAACCACTCTGATGGATCTACGCCGAATTGCCCTTGAGGAGTTGGACAATCTGGACCAACAGTGCCTTGATGAAATTGTGGATAATATGCCACGACGAATACAGGCACGCATCAATGCAAGCGGACGTGCTACCGGGTATCACAGGTACCGGTGTGTACAGAAATCTGGACTACCACCTCTGGAGGTCTCGCTGTATGGTGGTACAACATGCAATGTGTGGTTTTCATGAGCAAGAAAAAGGGCAGAAATGATGTTTATGTTGATCTCTATTCCAATTTTCTGCACAGATTCCGGAACTCTGGGAACCGAGGTGATGCAAAACTTTTTTTGATGTGTGTAGTTTTCTTTTCCAACGCATAGTATTCAAATGGCTCTGAGCACCATGGGACTTAACATCGTACAGTATTACCTAGTATCATTGGCACAGAGGTGCGTTACTAGTAAACTAAATGAACAAACACAGTGTCTACAATAGGCATTTCACCTAAAGTGACCAGTACTCCTGGAGTGTTACTCCAACATTACATTCTATGTACCTATTTACTGGTAGAACTAGTTTCGTTTTCGGATACTTCGTCATTTGACATTAATAATACTTAGGAGCCATAATTCAGGAAATAGAAGTAACATTTATAAGGATAGCTGTGAACATAATTATGCATTAATATACCATATTCACAGCGTAACTATTTAGAAGCGAAATAATTTACGTTTCAGTAGTTCACTCTTTTTTAAATTCTATAACATACGTTACTCAAGTACGAAGAATAAATATAACGACACTAGAAAAAGTTAGGAGTGCAGTGAGGTGAAGCATACACTTATCACCTAAAACATTATGACCACCGACCTACTATCGATATAAAACTTCCATGCAACAGCAGCGTCACCTGGCGAGGACAGGCACGGTGCATGTAGTAGCAGTGAGTGGGCAGTGTGTGTGCAGAATGTGGAAGGCTCGCGATCTAACTGAGTTCGACCGAGGGTAGACTGTGATAGCCGGGAGGCTCGGCACGAACATTTCGGAAACTGCACGACTCGTCGGTGTTCGAGGAGTGCTGTGGTGTCTTCAACACGTCGCGAAACCAAGATGAAACCAGGTTCAGACGTCATGGGGTCGCACATATAGGACGTCGTAGGCTGGGCAGACTGGTAAAACAGGACAGGGGCAGAGTACAAGTGTGTCTGAACACCAAGTGCACCGAACACTCCTAAAGATGGACCTACGCAGCAGACGACCCATGCATGTCCGAATGTTAATACCAGGACACCGACAACTACGAGGTGCATTCAAGTTCTAAGGCCTCCGATATTTTTTCTAATTAACTACTCACCCGAAATCGATGAAACTGGTGTTACTTCTGGACGCAATCGCCCTGCAGACGTACACATTTTTCACAACGCTGACGCCATGATTCCATGGCAGCGGCGAAGGCTTCTTTAGGAGTCTGTTTTGACCACTGGAAAATCACTGAGGCAATAGCAGCAAGGCTGGTGAATTTGCGGCCACGGAGAGTGTCTTTCATTGTTGGAAAAAGCCAAAAGTCAGTAGGAGCCTGGTCAGGTGAGTAGGGAGCGTGAGGAATCACTTCAAAGTTTTTATCACGAAGAAACTGTTGCGTAACGTTAGCTCGATGTGCGGGTGCGTTGTCTTGGTGAAACAACACACGCGCAGCCCTTCCCGGACGTTTTGTTGCAGTGCAGGAAGGAATTTGTTCTTCAAAACATTTTCGTAGGATGCACCTGTTACCGTAGTGTCCTTTGGAACGCAATGGGTAAGGATTACGCCCTCGCTGTCCCAGAACATGGACACCATCATTTTTTCAGCACTGGCGGTTACCCTAAATTTTTTTGGTGGGGGTGAATATGTGTGCTTCCATTCAGCTGACTGGCGCTTTGTTTCTGGATTGAAAAATGGCATCCACGTCTCATTCATTGTCACAACCGACGAAAAGAAAGTCCTATTCGTGCTGTCGTTGCGCGTCAACATTGCTTGGCAACATGCCACACGGGCAGCCGTGTGGTCGTCCGTCAGCATTCGTGGCACCCACCTGGATGACACTTTTCGCATTTTCAGGTAATCATGCAGGATTGTGTGCACAGAACCCACAGAAATGCCAACTCTGGAGGCAATCTGTTCAACAGTCATTCGGCGATCCCCCAAAACAATTCTCTCCACTTTCTCGATCGTGTCGTCAGACCGGCTTGTGCGAGCCCGAGGTTGTTTCGGTTTGTTGTCACACGATGTTCTGCCTTCATTAAACTGTCGCACCCATGAATGCACTTTCGACACATCCATAACTCCATCACCACATGTCTCCTTCAACTGTCGTTGAATTTCAGTTGGTTTCACACCACGCAAATTGAGAAAACGAATGATTGCACGCTGTTCAAGTAAGGAAAACGTCGCCATTTTAAGTATTTAAAACAGTTCTCATTCTCGCCGCTGGCGGTAAAATTCCATCTGCCGTACGGTGCTGCCATCTCTGGGACGTATTGGCAATGAACGCAGCCTCATTTTAAAACAATGTGCATGTTTCAATCTCTTTCCAGTCCGGAGAAAAAAAATCGGAGGCCTTAGAACTTGAGTGCACCTCGTACGACTGAAATGGGCACGTGACCTTCGGCACTGGACGTTGGCGCAGTGGCAGAGCGTTGTGTGGTCTGATGAATCCTGATACCGTCTTCCTCATGCCAATGGGAGAGCGCGAATCCGTCGTCTTCCAGGGCAACAGCTCCTTGACACCTGTACTATGGGAAGGAGACAAGCTAGCGGCGGAATACTCACGTGGGCATCCACGGGTGCAGGGGAGCTTGTAAAAGGTACCATGACGGCCAAGGACTATCAAACTGGCTGCAGACCATGTACACCCCTTCATGATGATCATGCTTCCCTGGCATATTTCACCAAGATAATGCGCCATATCACAAGGCCAGGAGTGTGATGGAGTGGTTCGAGGAACACAGTGGCGACGTACAATCGATGTGCTGGTCACCCAACTCGCCAAATCTGAACCCAATCATACGCATATTGGATGTGACTGAACGTGGCGACAGAGCCCATCTCTCTCCTCCTCGGAATTTTCGTGAATTATGTGACTTGTGTGTGCAAATGTGGTGCCTGCTCCCTCCAGTGACCTACCAAGGCTTCATTGCTTCTATGCTACAACGCGTTGCCGCTTTTATCGCTGCCAAAGGTGGACGTTCCGGCTATTAGGTAGCTGGTCATAATGTTCAGGCTGGTCAGTGTAACATAATCAGCAAAATATATAGTTCTAGGCAAAAACAAAAAAAATCTATATAGCACTGTTTTTTAAATGCGAAACATTGCTGCGACTGGCTGGTTCAGCAAAAGTCATATCATTACCGAATGTGGTTACCTGGAGCACCGAATGACAAAACTAACTTTTTTGAAGAATAAATTTTGTTGTATGTGTGGTCTTCAGTCCTGAGACTGGTTTGATGCAGCTCTCCATGCTACTCTATCCTGTGCAAGCTTCTTCATCTCCCAGTACTTACTGCAGCCTACATCCTTCTGAATCTGCTTAGTGTACTCATCTCTTGGTCTCCCTCTACGATTTTTACCCTCCGCGCTGCCCTCCAATACTAAATTGGTGATCCCTTGATGTCTCAGAACATGTCCTACCAACCGGTCCCTTCTTCTCGTCAAGTTGTGCCACAAACTCCTCTTCTCCCCAATTCTATTCAATACCTTCTCATTAGTTACGTGATCCACCCATCCAATCTTCAGCATTCTTCTGTAGCACCACATTTCGAAAGCTTCTATTCTCTTCCTGTCCAAACTATTTATCGTCCATGTTTCACTTCCATACATAGCTACACTCCATACAAATACTTTCAGAAACGACTTCCTAACACTTAAATCAATACTCGATGTTAACAAATTTCTCTTCTTCAGAAACCCTTTCCTATCATTGCCAGTCTACATTTTATATCCTCTCTACTTCAACCATCATCAGTTATTTTGCTCCACAAATAGCAAAACTCCTTTACTACTTTAAGTGTCTCATTTCCTAATCTAATTCCCTCAGCATCACCTGACTTAATTCGACTACATTCCATTATCCTCGTTTTGATTTTGCTGATGTTCATCTTATATCCTCCTTTCAAGAGACTGCTCTTCCAAGTACTTTGCTGTTTCTGACAGAATTACAATGTCATCGGCGAACCTCAAAGTTTTTATTTCTTCTCCATGGATTTTAATACCTACTCTGAACTTTTCTTTTGTTTCCTTTACTGCTTGCTCAATATACAGATTGAATAGCATCGGGGAGAGGCTACGACCCTGTCTCACTCACTTCCCAACCACTGCTTCCCTTTCATGTCCCTCGACTCTTGTAACTGCCATCTGGTTTCTGTACAAATTGCAAATAGCCTTTCGCTCCATGTACTTTACCCCTGCCACCTTCAGAATAAATAATGGCTGTGCAAATGTGGTATAACACATGTCAAATAATTACTGATTAACAAAACAGCGCTTCCAGCAGTGTGTAGTTATAGTAATGTTTTCTATGGGATCCACAGGAAGGATATGACATTTTAATTACAAAGCAGCTCCGAGGGTGGTAAGAGTCTACACTGAAGGAGTAAGTATGTGAGATTCAGGTCCATAGACCGAAGTTGCCACTCCAAGATCTCAACTGCTTGCTGTTGAAGATATTTTTATACCAAATGCGCCATGGTTGATCGTAGGTTATCCTGTTCTAGAACTAAATTATCATTTATAACAAAGCCATTAGGAAATAGATAAGCAACAAACGCACCACCTCTACAGACATTCGTATTTGGGGTTGCACGGAGCTTTGTTCGCTAAATGGATAGGTTGAGGTTAAATAGAGGAGAGTTACAATTAGACTTCTGCTACTTGAGCCAGTGTAGGATGGAAACTATTTATCGTAGGGGTACTCAACATACAGGAATGATGTTCAGACTGGGCGCTATAGAAATTGCGTTGTTGGCAGTATTAGTGCCATGAGTTGCCGCTAGGCGCCAGTACTGGTACATCGCGACGTAGTATCAGTGTCCTTTAAAGCCGCAGAGTGTCAACATGGGTCTGGACAAGGTGAGCAGGGCTTTACTCGTAAAGAAGTTTCATCAAAACAACAATAGTAGTACTGCACTTCTTCCCGTGTATCGACCCTTTAAACGAATACGTATCTGTCCTCTATCAGCACTGGGGTAGAAGAATATGACTGGGAAGTTTGAATTAACTGGTGATTTGGGAATTCCTCGTGGGAGAGACCGACAGCCAACTGCTCCTCAAATTGTTGAAGTTCCTGTTACCATGGCCGAGAATGCTGGACGCATTGTGGGATCTTCAACAGTGCACCAGCTGTGTCACTGCCGCTGTACATTCTATGGTCCACCGTTCGAAAAGTGCTGCCAACAGTTGTGAAATGGTATCTCAAGAGGGCTTCCAGGCTGTCTTGGATGTATTTGGCCATCACATTGAGTAACGTGTCTAACTTGGAACATAAACATGGTACGCAATTAAAAAATGTTACCCGCTCATGTGGAAATTTCAAATGTGTTTCTTTCAATGGGTTATTCGTTATTAATCTTCTGCATGGCCTTAAAAATGTTTCCACGAAGTTCCATTGTCCTACGACTACTCCTTTTTCATTGGAGCCCTCTGAAGTAGCGAAAGTTCCATTATAACCGCCCTGTATGGTCGGAAATGACGAAACGTGATCGTAAGAAGAACAGGATTTCTGGTCAGGTGAGTACAGTAGTAGGAGAAAAGCAGGAGCAGGCCTAATAATGAACAAGAAAATATGAATGTGCAAGAACTACCACGAACAGCATAATGAACGGATTATGATAGCCACGAGAGATATAGAGCTCCAACCAACCACAACAGTGAATGTATATTTGCTTACTTGCTTCGCATATGAACAGGTGATTGAAACAATGTATAATAAGATGAAAGAAACTATTCAGTAGAGAGAGAGACAAAAATTTAGTTTGTGAGTGATTGGATTATTTTGCATAGAGCCTCTTATAAGCATTGCTGACACTCGGCTCAAGTATCATGACAGCTGCAGACACCGGAAGGTTTCAAATATATTCTTTTTCTGTCGTCTGTAGCCACAAAAGATAACAAGTATTATAAGGCATTTCTACAAGAGTTTTTTGCAGCCCAGCTGCTTTCCGTGATTTTACTAAACTGTTCCAGGCAAGTGCTGGGATGGATCCTTTGAATGGGCACGGCCGATTATCTTCCCCTTTCTTAAGAATAATCTGAGCTTGTGCTCCGTCTCTAGTGACACTGATGTCGACGCTAATCTTCCTTCCTTTCTAGCCATCTGCCTTCACTCTTTCCATTTGCTGTCCTTCTTTTGTTCATCGTGGAAGCCCTTAAAGTTGCTGGTCAGTGATCTATATTTTGATGTGTTAGAGATATCTTCCTGATTCGGTCCAAAGCTCATGAGACCCTTCCTTACTCCCTTGAACCATTTACCAGAGACTTTATGTATGTTACCTAGTACATTAAAGTCTACTCCGTTAGTCGGGCTGCATCCATCCTAAGCAGATATCCGTAGCACTTCAGTCGTCTTTTCCTGTAACTCTGAGGAAATGAGATAGTAAAAGTAGTAGATGAGTTTTGTTGTTTGGGTAGTAAATTAATTGATTATGGACGAAATAGAGACGATATAAGATATAGACTGGCGATAGCAAATTTAATTGTTAGGAAGCGTGGACTATACGCAATTAGACAAGAAGAGAATAAAAGCCTTTACAATGTGGTGCTACAGAAGAATGCTGAAGATTAGATAGGTACATAGCGTAACTAATGAGGAGGTATGGAACAGAATTGGGGAAAAATGAAATTTGTGGCATAACTTGATTAAAAGAAGGGATCGGTCGATATGACACATTCTGAGACATCGAGGAATCGCCAATTTAGTATTGGAGGGAAGTGCTGGGATAAAAATTCTAGATGGAGATCAAGAGACGAATACAGTTATGCTGCGCGGGGTAGCCGCGCGGTCGAGGGCGCCTTCCCAAGGTTCGCGCTGCTGCCGCGTTGAAGGTTCGAGTCCTCCCTCGGGCATGGGCGTGTGTGTTGTCCTTAGCATAAGTTAGCTTAACTTAGATTAGGTAGTGTGTAAACCTAGGGACCGATGACCTCAGTAGTTTGTGCCCATAGGAACTTGCCACAAGTTTCCAAATAAAAAAAAAGGAAGACTACAGTTAGCAGGTTCAAATGGATGTGGGTAGTAACAGTTATTCGGATATGAAGCGGCTCGCATAGGATAGCCTAGCGCGGAGAGCTACATTAACCCAGTCATTGGACTGAAGATCGAACAACAACAAGTCTTTTCTTCCTGGCAATCAATACTGTCTGTCTGTTATCTTAGGACCCATTATTTTCGTACGAGCCTTGCACTCGAACTTGTAGGCTTCTCTCAGTCCAACGTTGCTCGTCAATTTGAGACTCCACTTGCGTACAAACATTCGGTTTCGATCACTGTGCTATAGTTCCTGAGTTCAGATTTTCTTGATATTGCGTTTGTCTTGTATAGAAAATGCATCCTACGAAAGCAAAGACTGTCTTCAGTCTCCTGCTATCGTAGACTTTTTGCTCCTATTTTCCATCTGTACTGTTTCACCAAGGAATTTGAAACTATCCACTTTTTCTGTTTTATCATACTCAGTTGTTAGGTGTTGATGTACTGTTTGACTGTTAGTAATGTACTTTTTTAGATAAAGAAATTGCAAAATGGTAAGATATTAACTACAGTGAGGTGTAAGAGTCATGGGATAGCGATATGCGCACATACAGATGGCGGTAACATCGCGAACGCAAGGTATAAAAGGGTATTGCATTGGCGGAGTTGTCATGTGTACTCAAGTGATTCATGTGAACAGTTTTCCGACGTGATTATGGCTGCACAACAGTAGTTAACGGACTCTGAAGGCGGAATAGTAGTTGAAGCTAGACACATGGGACATTCCATATTTCGAGAGCCACAGTATCAAGAGTGTGCCGAGAATATCAAATGCCAGGCATTGCCTCTCACCACAGACAACGCAGCAGCTTACAGCCTTCACTTAACGACCGAGAGCAGCTGAGTTTGCGTAGACTTGTCAGTGCTAACAGACAAGCAACATTGCGTGAAATAACTCCAGAATTTAATGTGGGACGTACGACGAACGTGCGGCGAAATTTGGCGTTATTGCGCAATGGCAGCAGACGACCGACGTGAGTGCCTTTGCCAACAGCACGACATCGCCTGCAGCGCCTCTCCCGGGCTGGTGACCATATAGGTTGACTCCAGATGACTGGAACACCGTGGCCTGGTCATGTGAGTCCCGATTTCAGCTGGTAAGGGCTGATGATAGGGTTCGAGTGTGGCACAGACCACACGAACCTATGGACTGAGGTTGTTAACAAGGCACTATGCAAGCTGGTGGTGGCTCTATAGTGGTGTGGGCTGTGGTGACACGGACTGGGTTGGGCCCTCTGGTCCAACTGATCCGACCATTGAATGGAAATGATTATGTTCAGCTACTTGGAGACCATTTGCATCCATTCATGGGCTTCATATTCCCGGACAACGATGGAATTTTTCTTGAAGGCAATGCGGCATGTCATCGGGCCACTACTGTTCGCGATTGGTTTGAAGAACATTCTAGACAGTTCCAGCAATTGATTTGGCCGCGCACATCGTCCGAAATGAATGTCATCGAACATATACGGGACGTAATCGAAAGGTAAGTTCCTCCACATAATCCTGCACCAGCAACACTTCCGCAGTTGTGTACGGCTTTAGAGGCATCATGGCTCAATATTTCTGCAGAGAGTTCCAACGACTTGTTGAGTCCAAGCCACGTCAAGTTGCTGCACTACATCGGGCAAAAAGAGGTCCGATACGATGTTAGAGACAGCAAAGGACTTGGAAGAGCAGTTGAACGGAATGGACAGTGTCTTGAAAGGAGGATATAAGATGAACATCAACAAAAGTAAAACGAGGATAATGGAATGTAGTCAAATTAAGTCGGGTGATGCTGAGGGAATTAGATTAGGAAATGAGAAACTTAAAGTAGTAAAGGAGTTTTGCTATTTAGGGAGTAAAATAACCGATGATGGTCGAAGTAGAGAGGATATAAAATGTAGACTGGCAATGGCAAGGAAAGCGTTTCTCAAGAAGAGGAATTTGTTAACATCGAGTATAGATTTAAGTGTCAGGAAGTCGTTTCTGAAAGTATTTGTATGGAGTGTAGCCATGTATGGAAGTGAAACATGGACGATAACTAGTTTGGACAAGAAGAGAATAGAAGCTTTCGAAATGTGGTGCTACAGAAGAATGCTGAAGATAAGGTGGGTAGATCATGTAACTAATGAGGAGGTATTGAATAGGATTGGGGAGAAGAGAAGTTTGTGGCACAACTTGACTAGAAGAAGGGGTCGGTTGGTAGGACATGTTTTGAGGCATCAAGGGATCACAAATTTAGCATTGGAGGGCAGTGTGGAGGGTAAAAATCGTAGAGGGAGACCAAGAGATGAATACACTAAGCAGATTCAGAAGGATGTAGGTTGCAGTAGATACTGGGAGATGAAGAAGCTTGCACAGGATAGAGTAGCATGGAGAGCTGCATCAAACCAGTCTCAGGACTGAAGACCACAACAACAACAACACGATGTTAGGAGGTATCCCTAGAATTTTGTCACCTCTGTGTAAACTGGACCAAGATAATTTGGAGTTTCATTGAGACCAATTGGCAATGATTAACTAAAACAGGGGAAAGGGATACAATAGAAGAGGAACCGGTAGCTATGAGAGATACAGTAATGAAAGTAGCAGACGAACAACCAGGGAAAAAGAAATGAACAACTAGAAATCCTTCGTTAGCACTGCTTATATTAAATTTGATTGAAAAATGCAGAAAATATGAAAATGTAACAACTAAAACAGGCAAAATAGTATACAAACGCCTGAAAATTAGACTGATAGAAACTACAATGTAGCAAAGCAGGAAATACTAGAGGAGAAATTTAGGGCTGTAGCAGCATGGATGATTATGGGAAAGGTTGTTGCAGCTTGTAGTAAAATTAAAGCAACGTTTGGAGAAGAGAGAAGTAGTTGTATCAGGGGTAGAATGCAGGGAGTGATGGGTTCTTCACAACTTATACAGAAACAAGACAGCAGCAGTAATAGTCGTAAGGCATTAAAGGCGAGCAGTAGTTGAAAAGGGAATGAGACAAGGTTGCAGAATTCAGTGTGTGCATTGAGCAAACAGTATGGCAAACTAAGTATATATTTAGGAAGAGAACTGAAGTTGAGCAAAAAGGAATAAAACCTTAAGTTCGTGCCGGCCGGGGTGGCCGAGCGGTTCTAGGCGCTACAGTTTGGCACTGCGCGACCGCTACGGGCGCAGGTTCGAATCCTGCCTCGGGAATGGATGTGTGTGATGTCCTTAGATTAGTTAGGTTTAAGTAATTCTAAGTTCTAGGGGACTGATTACCTCAGAAGTTAAGTCCCATAGTGCTCAGAGCCATTTGAACCTTTTTTTTAAAGTTCGTCGATGAGGTTGTAATTTTGTAAGAGATGGAAAAGATCTTTGAAGAGGTGACTGAAATCGGTAGTGTCTTGGAAACAAGTTATAAGATCAACATAAATAAAAATAGAAATAAAGGTAATGGAGTACAGTCGAATTAAGTCAGATACAAGGGGCAATTAGGTAGTAGAAGAATTTTACTATATCGGCAGCACTACAAATGACTCCGACAGGAGTAGAGAGGGTATAAAATGTAGACTAGAAAAGTTTCTTGGGAAGATAAATATATTAACAACGATGATAGATTAAACTGTTACAATGTCTTTCGGAAGTACCTGTTTCGCGTGTAATCTTATGCGAAAGTGAAACGCAGACAATAAAGGACACAGACAAGAAGAGAGCAGAAGCTTTTGTATGTGGTGTTACAAAAGATTGTTGAAGAGTAGATCGGTAGAAAGGATAACGAATGAAGAAACACTGAATCGATTTGGGGAGAAAAACAATTTAATAGCACAATCTGACAAAGGGGCGGAATACCCCGATGAGGTACGTTCTGATACGTCAATGATTTTTTAAATTTGGAACTGGAGGGAGTACAGTGGGTTAAGGTTCAAGAGGGTATCTAACAAGGGAACCTACCCACCGCAACCCCCTCAGATTCAGTTATAAGTTGGCACAGTGGATAGGCCTTGAAAAACTGAACACAGATCAATCGAGAAAACAGGAAGAAGTTGTGTGGAACTATGAAAAAAATAAGCAAAATATACAAACTGAGTAGTCTATCTGCAAAGGCAACATCAAGGACAGCGTTCGCTCAGGAGCGCAGTGGTCCCGTGGTCAGCGTGAGCAGCTGCGGAGCGACAGGTCCTTGGTTCAAGTCTTCCCTCGAGTGAAAAGTTTGGTTTTTTATTTTCAGACAATTATCGAAGTTCAGGTACTCACACATAATCAACTTCGCTCTCCAAAATTCCAGGACATGATCAGATTTGCTTGCACATATGCAGGATTTGACGGCCTACACACGGAAAAATTTGAAAACTTTAAAAGGGAAAACTGTGCGACTGTGAAACTGTTGCATTCATTTGTTGCAGTTTATTTGAAAAACTCTTATGTTTTCATCACTTTTTTGGGAGTGATTATCACATCCACAAGAAAACCTAAATCGGGCAGGGTAAAAGAATATTTTTACCCATTCACCAAGTGTACAAGTTAGGTGGGTCGACAACATATTCCTGTCATGTGACGCACATGCCATCACCAGTGTCGTATAGAATATATCGGACGTGTTTCCCTGTGGAGGAATCGGTTGACCTATGACTTTGTGATCAAATGTTTTCGGTTCCCACTGCAGAGGCACGTCCTTTCGTCTACTAATCGCACGGTTTTGCGGTGCGGTCGCAAAACACAGACACGAAACTAATTACAGTGAACAGAGACGTCAATGAACGAACGGCCAGATCATAACTTTGCAAAAATAAAGAAAGTAAACGTTTGACTCGAGGGAAGACTTGAACGCAGGACCTCTCGTTCCGCAGCTGCTCACGCTGACCACGGGACCACGGCACTCCTGAGGTCAAACTATCCTTGATGTTGCCTATCTTGCGCATGGACTACTCAGTTTGTATATTTTGCTTATTTTTTTCATAGTTACACACAACTTCTTCCTGTTTTCTCGATTGATTTGTGTTCAGTTCTTCAAGGCCTATCCACTGTGCCAACTTATAACTAAATCTTATGGGGGTGCGATGGGGAGGTTCCCTTGTACGGTTTGAATACAGTAAGCAGCTTGAAATAGAAGTAGGTTCCAGTAATTCTGCAAATATGAGAAGACATGCACAGGATAGAGTAGCATGGAGATCAGCATCAAATCATTCTTCAGATTTCTGACGGCAGCAGCAGCAAAAGGGTAACTGCAAATAGCAATCATCATTGCACAACGTAGCCCATGATCAGTTCCTCTTGATGTCTAACCTCGAGGTTAAGTTATAAACAAAAGAAGAGCTGACGTTTAACCATGAGGCCATCTCTGACTAAGTGTGACCTGCCCCCACTCTACCAATGGCAAGCCATCATGCACTCTCGACCATAGTATAAAGCATCTTCAATATACACAAAAACTAAGTGCGCCATAGTGGCACTGAGTAGACTAAACAATGGCGGATCCTTACGAGACGTCAGTACGATCAGCGTAGTGAGCCATCACAGACGGTGTGGGCATAGATCTTGGGTATACTGTTTCTCACTTGTTTTTCGTGCGCCTTTAGAATAAAGAGTTAGAGTATAATGGAAGCAGGATGGTACAGAGAGCACTTTCGCATGGCATTACGCATACCTGGATGATGAGCGAGATTTGAGACCAGCCACAATCGATATGAGATGGGTCAGGGTTCGAATATCACTAGTAGTGGCAATTGGTGGCTGTTTAGAGGATTCCAGGAAGGACACAACAGTTCACAGTAATGCAAGCACGGTCGACCGGATGCAGTACTCCAGAATCAGCGTAGTTATTTTGCCTGAAGGCTATTAAACAGCCCAGCGTCCATCCTCCGTTGGACTACGGGTAGTTGCCTTAGATAGGTTGGTGTGTAACAAATGAAACAAGAACAATAATAGATATTTGATATAAAGTTCATCTTACTGGCAACTATTGCTATGAGGCATTTTACTTGCTTCATATTGCAACCTAACACCGGTAAACAAAACCGTTCAATAACGTTACGAGATATGTTACTAGATACTGATGTAGATGCACCCAACTCCAACGAGAAACTGTGCTAATCTGACGTTAATTCACTGTTTGCTTGTGACAAAAGCACTTCAAATTTTTATCTTGTGCCGCTTAGTTCCGCACGAGTGTCCAAAATACCTGTATAGCTATCCAGATGTAGGTTTTCTGCATTTGCCCGAATCATCTCATGAAAATGTTTGTATGATTCCTTCAATAGAGACACGGCCAATTTGCATCGTTTTTGCTGCATTTCAAGTGACCACCATGTCAGGACATCAAATATTAACCTTCAGTTTTTTAATGTACGTTAATCCGAGCGACCATATCATTTAGGAAATACGTACTTGTATTCTATTACAAATATACACATTACGATTGATGTTAATCTATAACACCGAGACTCTTTTGAAGGCATAAAACATGCATGGCGCCGCTGAAACGGCTGTCAGGGTCAGTCCATATCAGAAAGAAAGACAGCCAAATCAAATTAATTTCATAGTTTCAATTAAAGACTTGCGTTTGCCTGGCAAATTCGGAGTTCACTGATATATACTCCAGACCGGAAGGACCGAGCGAGGTGGCACAGTAGTTAGCACACTGGACTCGCATTCGGGAGGACGACGGTTTAAACGTGCGTCCAGACATCTTGATTTAGGTTTTCCATGATTTCCCTAAGTTTCTTCAGGCAAATGCCTGGATGGCTCCTTTGAAAGGGCACTGTTGACCTCCTTCCCCATCCTTCCCTAATTCGATGGGACCGATGACCTTGTTGTTTGGTCGCCTCCCCAAATCAACCAAGCAACCAATCACACAACAAACCAGACCGGAAGGACCATTAATTAAAAAGTCTTAAAAATAATCAATCAATTTCTGTTATTAGATTAATTTTCCCCCGCCAATGGCTTCCGTGCATGGAGGACCATCGAGAGGAGGGGACAAAATAATATTCAAGTCACCATTTAATTAAATTTAGATAGTACACGAGATGGCAAAAATCTGTAAAGTTCCAGGACGTTACATTTGAATTTAAGTTCAAACCGCATCGTCGCAGAGGACCACTAATTTCCACCTCATTGGGAGGACTGGCACCCAAACGGGTGCCCCTACATGAGTACGAAGAAACCGTGCTATAGCTCGGTTGTAATTTAATCATCGGAAATTCAACAAATACCTCTATCGGTTCAACGTAACCGCCTCCCCTCTACGTGTTCGCGGAGAGGAAGAAGATCCAAACCATATATTTCCACAATATCACATACGCATCACATAAAGGTAATCTTCGGGATTTCAGTCGTCAGTTTCCAAGTTGCCTCCAAAGATTGTTAGCACCCAACGATATAGCAACGTGTAAGCTACTGTACAAGTTCGTTAACAGTGCCAGCATCAAGATATAGCTCCCTGCGTTGCTAACCTACTGCTATTGGTAGTTAGAATGCCAAGGGAAGAGGAAAAACTCAATTAACTAACTATATCCCCATGTGATACTCTGCAGAATGTGTAAAGCTCACCCTCTAAAGGTATGTGACTAAGAACCTTCTACATGTGTGTGACTGAATACTGGTGTGCCTACACATGTGGCTGTAATACAGAACACTGGTGTTTGGAAAGTGTTCTCGTGTACTGTCTACATGGCATTTATAGTCCTGCAGAAATATTCTATTCTCTATTCGCAGCTATCGAAACAATTCTCACAGGACATACAAAGAGCATTTTACTGTTAATTTAGTGGATAAACCGTGTCCCATGAGATCACGGAATTTAAGCGCTGTCGGGCGTGGCCGGCACTTGGATGGGTGACCATCCAGCCGCCATGCGTTGTTGCCATTTTTCGGGGTGGACTCAGCCTAATGATGCCAATTAAGGAGCTACCAGACCGAATAGTAGCGGCTCCGATCAAAGAAAGCCATGATAACGACCGGGAGAACGGTGTGCTGACCACATGCCCATCCTAACTGCATCCTCAACTGAGGGTGACACGGCGGTCGGATGGTCCCGATGGGCCACTTGTGACCTGAAGACGGAGTGCTATAGATATATAGTCATTATATGGACTGAATTGGAGATATCCCAAATGCATACTAATGGCGATTTATCATTTCTAATGTACTCCCAGAAGAATTCTTATCGTATAGTAGCGGCGTGTATCGTATGTTCCATTTTCACCTTCCTTACTCGCTTTAGTATATTCTGATTCTAAAACTTGTTTTATGTCGAAACAGACCTTTGTTAATTCTATGAAACTTCGTACCAGGCCTGCCGGAGTGGCCGAGCGGTTCTAAAAAAAAAAGGTTCAAATGGCTATGAGCACTATGGGACTTAACATCTGTGGTCATCAGTCCCCTAGAACTTAGAACTACTTAAACCTAACTAACCTAAGGACATCGCACACATCCATGCCCGAGGCAGGATTCGAACCTGCGACCGAAGCGCCTAGAACCGCACGGCCACACCGGCCGGCCCGAGCGGTTCTAGGCGCTACAGTCTGGAACCGCGAGACCGCTACGGTCGCAGGTTCGAATCCTATTCGACGATGTTGGCAGAAATGGGAGAACCATGGCCGAACACAGTGTCAAGAAAGAGGCGGTCGACCTAGAGAGACGACAGAACGCACGGACCGAACGATCGTCAGAGAGGCACTCAGAGCCACTGATTCATCATTATCATTGACCCGACGTGCAACTGGTGCTTCAGTGAGCACAAGGACCATTAATAGGCGGCTCACAGAAAGGGAGCTGAGCTCACGGCGCCGCAAGTGCCAACTATCTTTGACCTCTGCACACCAACAAGCCTGTTTGCAGTGGTGTCTGGCACATTCTGCCTCGAATCTGTTTGACCTGAGTAGGATTGTCTTCACTCATGAGTCCCGCTCCGATCTGAACCCCATGACCAACGAAGACGTGTCTGGAGACGCCCCAAACAGCGATGGGGTACCAACATGGGTATCGCCCGCCATATGACCCGACACCCAGGAGTAAGGGTCTGGGCAGCCATCTCATTTCATTTCATAGCAGGGCCCCTTTGGTTGTCAACCACGGCACCCTTACAGCACGCCGGCCGGAGTGGCCATGCGGTTCTAGGCGCTACAGTCTGGAACCGCGGGACCGCTACGGTCGCAGGTTCGAATCCTGCCTCGGGCATGGATGTGTGTGATGTCCTTGGGTTAGTTAGGTTTAAGTAGTTCTAAGTCCTAAGGAACTGATGACCTCAGAAGATAAGTCCCATAGTGCTCAGACCCATTTTAGCCTTCGTACCAGGGTATGACTTAAAATACTGTGTACCATGAATTGTCAAACTAAAGTGTAATGTAACGTTTCCCTGTGTCGAGATGGCTTCACTAGCACGTTCCGAAATCCCATAAATTAAATAATAATAATAAATAAAAGACCGTGCTGCCCCGCTGGGCTGAGGCTTCAGCAATGGTACTGCCTACACCCCCAGTCATTTTGCCTACCGGAAGCTCCTTGTTAGGAGCGGACGTTCACTGTGGTGCGGCGTCTGAATTTACAAGTAATATGGAGATCCACTCTCCAGCCCTTTTTGCCTGTTAATCCTGCACATTTTCACATTGCAGTCAGTACTTAGACATGCCTTGAGAGCAGCCTTGTGTTAAGTCGTCGAGTTAGGTGAGGAAGATTCGTTATACAGGGTGAGTCACTAACTATTGACACCAAGTTTGTAGGGCAAAAGTTGCTTGGGACAACGGGAGCCATAATATGACGTTGGTTTTTTGTTGCTAGGTGGGGTCGCGTCAGAGATATGAAAGTCAGCTTTGTTTTTTTTAATGGGATGCTATAGTTTGGTACTTATTTTCTGATAGCGGCTATCGAGACAAATCCAATGATGTGTAGCAGTAAGGTCTTTGAAGGTCAACGAAAGTCACAAAGGTGGCATGAACGTCCATCTACAGAAGGTGTTCGAAGTGATGACCATTGGTATCAATGCAGTGCTGCAATCTTCTTATCATGGATTGAGTGCCATTCCTTATCACATCGGCACTTATCGAAGCACATGCTCTGACAATTCTCTCTCGCATATCTCCAGGCTGGAATGTCTTTAGAAACAATTTATTTTACGAATCCTCACAAGAAAAAAATCCAGAGGCATCAAGTCTGGCGAACGAGCAGGCCAAGACACATCTCCTCTGCGTCCAATTCAACGATTTGGGAATTGTCTCTGCAACTCATTTCTAGCCATCAGCAAAAAATGTGCTGGACACCCATCGTGTTGATACCACATTCTGTTCCTTGTTCCTAAAGGTATTTCTTCCAATAACAGACCTCATGTTCCTTGCAGGAATGTGGTGCACGTCCTCCCATTAAGATTTCCTTCGATGAAATAGGAGCACATAATTCTATCCTCCAGAATTCCACGCCATACATTCACTGACCACGGTTTTTGGTGTGCAACTTCCCGCAGCCAACATGGATTTCCAGTTGCCCAGTAACACATGTTATGCAAATTAACATTTTCATGGTTCGTGTATGTAGCCTCCTCAGTAAATAAAATCAAATTAATAAATGTGTCATCCCTCTGAATCTGAAGTTGAGCCCATCGGCAGAATTCAATTCGGTGTGTACAATCAGTACCAGTTAATTCTTGGTGGAGACTGATATGGTAAGGATGATATTTATGGCGATGCAGAACACGAACAACACTACTCTGGCTCATGCCAGATTCCCTTGCTATTTGACGCGAACTAACACAAGGATCTCGAACCACAGTGGCAAGAGTACCAATTTCCGTTTCCTCGTTAGTAACTTTCCTTCGCTGGATATGTTTCCGATGTGTTAAAGATCCAGTTGCTCTCAATTTATCATATACATATTTAAATGCACGACGTGTAGGGTGAGTACGTTGAGGATATCTTTCAGCGTATAAGTCTCTAGCCCTCACTGAATTTCGTTGACGTTCTCCGTAAATGAGAAGCACATCGACTTGTTCTTCGAAGGAATACATCATTCACACTCGCTTGATTCGACGACACTAATCTTACCGGGCCTATTAGTGTTGTATTGCAAAACCGTCGAATGGTGTTTACATCTCAATGGCACGTTAGAGGGATAAACCGTGTTCGGCGAATATTTACTTTTTGCACGACACACGAGAGAGAATTGTCAGAGCATGTGTTTCGATATGTGCCGATGTGATAAGAAATACCACTCAATCCATGATAAGAAGATTGTAGCACTGCGTTTATACCAATGATCGTCACTTCGAACACTTCCTGTGAATGGACGTTCACGCCATCTTTTTGACCTTCGTGGACCTTCGAAGACCTTACTGCCACACATCACTGGATTCGTCTCGATAGCCGCTATCAGAAAATAAATACCAAACTATAACATCTCATTTAAAAAAAAAAGTTGACCTTCATATCTCTGACGCGACCCTACCTAGCAAAAAAAAACCGTCATATTATGGCCTCCGTTGTCCCACACAATTTTTGTTCTAAAAATTTTCAGCTACTATTATACATTCGGAGTTATTCTTGTTGGCAATAGTTAGTGACTCACCCTTTGCACGGTGAGTATCCAGCATCGCTACTCCAGTGGTCTTTCGGCCCTTGTCTCTGTATTTTCGTATTACGAAACTTGTGGCTGGCATCTCTCGTTTTCTTGTTTCATCTAATTAAACAGTCCCGATCTCTGTAGGGACTGAACGTATCCTCATTTAGTTTTCACTGTGTTTCGATGAACTTTCTATTTCATTTCTTTGCTACAGCAAGGCAGCAGGTCTCCAGGTCACTTAGAATTGCAGGTGTATACAATGAAACACTTGACAGGACTACATCACATTTTTGCCTTTTTCTACAATATATTAATTACATACTGCATTGTTCTGGATAAAGTCATCCGATAATGGGACAAAGAATGGAAAACCCAGGACCACTGGAAACCCATTCATCTCGAACGAAAGAATGATGACATCAAGGTCAGTTGTTTAGCTTTCATTCGAGAAGACCAAGTTCATTTGCACTAAATTCGACATTCAGGAAATGAACTCAAAATACGGGCAGATCAAACGAGTTCCACACTTCAAATATCTCGGTGAGATCATAGAACCAACAGGGTTGGAAAAGGAAGCACAGAAAGTTCGGTTACAAAAGCTCAAACGAGCATATGGGAGTACGCGTGAAATCTTCAACAAGAAATGTATGTCCATTCATACAAAGATCAAACATTATAGTACAGTGATTAAACCTGAAGTGCTATACGCGAGCGAAACCTTGGTACTTAATAGAAAAGGTGATCTGAAGAACATCTTGAAGGAGGAAAGAAAGATCATGAGAAAAATGCTGTGACCAGATAAAACAGAAGAGGGGTATTGACTCAAATCGCCCAAAGCAACAGAAGAATTGTCCAACCTTGCCGCAGATATCAAGAAACGACGACTGACATTCTATGGATACATTCATAGACTCCCATCTTCAAGGCTAACTCACAAGATTTTGACATACACTGCAAAACTGAAGAACTTTCCATGGATAGAAGAAGTCAAATATGACTTGGAAAAGTCACAGATAGGAACATCGGACATACTACACAGGAAACTTTACCGCCAGAAGACAAACAGATGGGTAGTAAAGCCAGAGAATGAAGTCCCTAAAAGATCAGGGACCAAGTGGTCAGAAGAAAGGAAGAAAGCACATAGCAAAAGAATGAAAGCTATACGGGCTATTAGAAAGGCGAATCATAAATGTAACGCGTGATCTGACAGGGTCCATACGCACATAATAATAATAATTACATTAAATGACTATCATTTATCTGTAGCTTTTCCACAGTCAGTTTACTTAAGTAAACTATGATTAACCATGAAATTATGGTATATATACATAAGAATATTTCTTTCGATGACGTAGCAGTAAGAAAGAAAATGGTTGCTGCTGCTGTAGTAGTGATGGGACCACGTCGTGCCATTATGAACACATCCTGAGTTGTAAGTATGAAAATATATTTATATTAGATATCGTAGTGCATATTGTCCTGAATCACACTCTCTGAATATCAAATATAGCACACCACTTTCTGCTTTATGAAAATATATTTATATTAGATATCGTAGTGCATATGGCCCTGAATCACACTCTCTGAATATCAAATAAAGCACACCACTTTCTGCTTTGATTTTCAAACATGTTGTTTTTGTGGTATTTTCACATAACTTGTAATCTATATGCAAACGTGCATAAATATGAATATAACAAGCTCTAAATACATCATTACGTATTGAAATAAAAGATAACAGCAATAAAAAAATGGCTCTGAGCACTATGGGAGTCAACTGCTGTGGTCATAAGTCCCCGAGAACTTAGAACTACTTAAACATAACTGACCTAAGGACAGCACACAACACCAAGCCATCACGAGGCAGAGAAAATCCCTGACCCCGCCGGGAATCGAACCCGGGAACCCGGGCGTGGGAAGCGAGAACGCGACCGCACGACCACGAGATGCGGGCCAACAGCAATAAAAGTCTAAGTGAAATTAGCAAGAGACAAACAAATAAAATTAACCTTCAAATAGCACTCTCTTCTAACCCATAACATGATGAAAATAACTGCAGCGGAGACCGTTAACGCAGAAGTCTCAATAATAAACAGACCTTGGAATAGAACGTCCATTTAGTTACCTCGTATATTTGCGTCCGTGTAGGTCAAAGCAGAATCAGAACACAGGAAGCCTATGTCTCTTTTTGTATGCACGATGAATGTACTGTCAGGTTAAAACTGGCCTTTGAGTTTGGAGTTTATTACGACTGTTTTAATTTCGGGTGCAAGAACAGACACGATAAAGAAAGGAAAACGGAGAGAGAGAGAGAGAGAGACGGAAAGAAAGAGGGAGAGAGATACGGGGTACGAGACTGAGAAAGATGAATGATAGAGCACTCACTTAGAGCTCACGTGACACAGCATTTCTTCTACCTACTCAACAGTCCCCTTCGTCACAGGCTTTCTCTAGCCTTTTTGCCCGAGAAGAACTTCGGGAACGTCGGATTGTCATTGGAATTTCATTTCTTTTCCGTCTGTTAACTTTATGCTCTACCCGTTCATCTCAGCTTCTATAAAAAGTGTTGTAAAGATCTTCGCTACGTCTTCTTCAGGAATGGTAAACTATCAGGTGGTCGCAGCTTGACACGAACCAGTAAGGGGAGATGAGGTTAGAATTTAAGGAATCAGAGAGGGTACTTGGACGTAAAAAAATTTCGCTAATTCGAAAAACGTCTGAAGAGATGTCATCTGCATAAAACAACCCAAAATATTAATTACATTTGACATGGCCTATTATTATTTGACTCTTACTTTTTGGGCTTCCATTTGGGAGATACTGGACTCAAATCCATCCAGAGATAGGTTTGCTGTGACGTTCTTGATCGCGTCAGGCGAATACCACGATGCTCACTTTGACTCAGCCACAGCTGATTACTTTCCGTGTTTCTCTTTTCTGTAACGATACAGGCGCTAGAAGTAAGGCACATTTCCACGGACTTTTCACTGAATTTTAAGGATAAAAAAACATTTTACTCGCTAAAATACCCCATATACTCTTAGTACGTATTATCAGTTTTCACGTCTACACCTATTCTCGGTAAGTCCCTTATGGAGTGTAGTGGAGAGTACTTCTGATACAACTATCATTTGTCTCCCTTCCCCGTTCCATTCGCGAATGGCGCGTGGGAAGAACGGCTGTCTATAAACCTCTGTATCAGCTCAAATTTCTCTAATTTTTATCTTCTTGGTCATTTCGCGAGACAGATGTGAGAAAAAGTACATGTTGTCCGATTCTTCTCGGAACATGCACTATCGGAATTTCAACGTTAAACATACTACTTCCTCCGACATACTTCTTGCAAAATGGCAACAACGAGAAAATCAGAGATATTAGAACTCAGACGACAACCGTTCTCCCTTGAGTGTAACGCTGAAGGGCGGGAAGACATTCATAATAGACGTACTTTCCGCCATATGTCTCATGTTGGCTTGCGGGGCAGAGATGCAGATGCGGAACCTTTGTGCACCATTGACAATAAAACTCTTTCAAAAAAACAATTTTGAACGTGGCCGTTAGCAACAACTGTAAGTTTCCAATTAACAAAGTACGCAGCCAATCACAAGAGGGCACTGTTACTTCCTGTTAGTCTTTGAGATTAAAATTTTCTTCTACATTTTTCACCAGGGAAACATGATAATTATGCCTTCATATTAATACAGTTTTTTATTACCTCCATAATGAGGAAGAATGTCGTAGTCAATCCAATTTGGGATTTTGTAGCATTTTATAATTTTATCCGTTTTTTATTCCATTGCTGTTTTGCACGTTGGTAGCAACTTGATTACTATTTTGTGTGTTACGACGGTATCTCGCTGCAAGAAAAGTTAAATGTTATAAATGGTGTCAGAAAAAGTGTCGAATATTTCGAGAGGTGATAGTACCCATAAAAACAAGGAAAAAAGTCAAATAAACATGGGCTCTAAATAAGTACCTTCAGAGCTATGAGTACTTCTGCTTCTTAGATACTGTGAAACACATATCTTATACTGCAAGCTCTATGCTTTCCATATTTTGGAAAGAGATGGTGTGGTGTCACCGCCAGACACCACACTTGCTAGGTGGTAGCCCTTAAATCGGCCGCGGTCCGTTAGTATACGTCGGACCCGCGTGTTGCCACTATCAGTTATTGCAGACCGAGCGCCGCCACGCGGCAGGTCTAGAGAGACGTCCTAGCACTCGGCCCAGTTGTACAGCCGACTTTGCCAGCGATGGTTCACTGACAAGTTACGCTCTCATTTGCCGAGTCGATAGTTAGCATAGCCTTCAGCTACGTCATTTGCTACGACCTAGCAAGGCGCCATTATCATTTGCTATTTATATCGTGATGCATGAACCGACAGACCGATGTTCACCAATTATGGATTAAAGTTAAGTATTCCAGAAGCTACGTACCTTCTTTACAAGACTCAACTCCTATTACTGTTCCAGACCTCACGCCAGCCTGCGTGAGCTTAAACGCGTGCCTTTCGGCTTCCTCTCATAGTGGCTTGGCTGTCTTGCCAAGTCACAACAGATGGTGTAGACCAAAACAAAAAAATGTGTAGTAAACATAGGCTCTAATTGTTGTGAGAGCTTATTCAATGACCGCGATACGTTTCACAATAGCGAAGATTAGCGACTACTCATAGCTCTTGACGTATGCATTTTAAAGCCCATTTCTGTTGGACTTTTTTTCTTGTTTTGGTGGGTAATACCACCTCTGTAAGTATTCGGCACTTTTTGTTAATACCCTCTATAACTCTGGCGTGTTCGCTGCCAGTCTACGCAAGCACAAGCGCTGCAGTTATCTGCTACGTGCTTAGTTTGACCCTTGTCTGTTCAATAGCCATACCTGTTTTAATTTTCCAATTTTAATGGGTATTTTACCCACATTGTCTCTAAACGATGTGATAATCTCAGCTAGTGATGAATGGAATATGGTTCAAATGGCTCTGAGCACTATGGGACTTAACTGCTGAGGTAATCAGTCCCATAGAACTTAGGACTATTTAAACCTAACTAACCTAAGGACATCACACACATCCATGCCCGAGGCAGGATTCGTACCTGCGTAGACTGTAGCGCCTAGAACCGCTTGGACACTCCAGCTGGCGAATGGAATATGTTTTACATACCTTAACCCAAGTAAGTAACAGTTTTATTCTCAAATTAAGAATTATCCTATTATATTCATAATTTGGAGCCATATAATTTTTTTAGGTAATACTTTGTTCTTCTGAGGAAGAGAGCCTTAGTGATATCGACACCTGACTCAAGTCTAAAATTCACAAATTCCGGCCACCGATTAACTGTTTTCTCCGTTAATTGTAATCTGCTAAAAAAGAAATAATTCTTCGTGATAAGAGACGTAAGGAATGACTGGTTCCAGTCATATTCGGAAACCAGCATAGACGTAAACAGAAGAGGCTTGCTTATAGTTATGATTATTCCTCGTAAGTAATACTATTTCTGTTTCTTACCTTTTCTTTCAGTCGCATCTTCGTTCGCGTGCAAACGCTGTGCTTTCGGTGGGTGCAGCCACCTTTTTATTCCTCGAGGAACTTGAAAAAATGACGAGCATGAAGCGCAGACTATATACACTCCTGGAAATGGAAAAAAGAACACATTGACACCGGTGTGTCAGACCCACCATACTTGCTCCGGACACTGCGAGAGGGCTGTACAAGCAATGATCACACGCACGGCACAGCGGACACACCAGGAACCGCGGTGTTGGCCGTCGAATGGCGCTAGCTGCGCAGCATTTGTGCACCGCCGCCGTCAGTGTCAGCCAGTTTGCCGTGGCATACGGAGCTCCATCGCAGTCTTCAACACTGGTAGCATGCCACGACAGCGTGGACGTGAACCGTATGTGCAGTTGACGGACTTTGAGCGAGGGCGTATAGTGGGCATGCGGGAGGCCGGGTGGACGTACCGCCGAATTGCTCAACACGTGGGGCGTGAGGTCTCCACAGTACATCGATGTTGTCGCCAGTGGTCGGCGGAAGGTGCACGTGCCCGTCGACCTGGGACCGGACCGCAGCGACGCACGGATGCGCGCCAAGACCGTAGGATCCTACGCAGTGCCGTAGGGGACCGCACCGCCACTTCCCAGCAAATTAGGGACACTGTTGCTCCTGGGGTATCGGCGAGGACCATTCGCAACCGTCTCCATGAAGCTGGGCTACGGTCCCGCACACCGTTAGGCCGTCTTAAGCTCACGCCCCAACATCGGGCAGCCCGCCTCCAGTGGTGTCGCGACAGGCGTGAATGGAGGGACGAATGGAGACGTGTCGTCTTCAGCGATGAGAGTCGCTTCTGCCTTGGTGCCAATGATGGTCGTATGCGTGTTTGGCGCCGTGCAGGTGAGCGCCACAATCAGGACTGCATACGACCGAGGCACACAGGGCCAACACCCGGCATCAAGGTGTGGGGAGCGATCTCCTACACTGGCCGTACACCACTGGTGATCGTCGAGGGGACACTGAATAGTGCACGGTACATCCAAACCGTCATCGAACCCATCGTTCTACCATTCCTAGACCGGCAAGGGAACTTGCTGTTCCAACAGGACAATGCACGTCCGCATGTATCCCGTGCCACCCAACGTGCTCTAGAAGGTGTAAGTCAACTACCCTGGCCAGCAAGATCTCCGGATCTGTCCCCCATTGAGCATGTTTGGGACTGGATGAAGCGTCGTCTCACGCGGTCTGCACGTCCAGCACGAACGCTGGTCCAACTGAGGCGCCAGGTGGAAATGGCATGGCAAGCCGTTCCACAGGACTACATCCAGCATCTCTACGATCGTCTCCATGGGAGAATAGCAGCCTGCATTGCTGCGAAAGGTGGATATACACTGTACTAGTGCCGACATTGTGCATGCTCTGTTGCCTGTGTCTATGTGCCTGTGGTTCTGTCAGTGTGATCATGTGATGTATCTGACCCCAGGAATGTGTCAATAAAGTTTCCCCTTCCTGGGACAATGAATTCACGGTGTTCTTATTTCAATTTCCAGGAGTGTATTTCCATCACGAGTAGGGTTCTGAAATATTTGTTCTAGGAAGTTTTCAGAGAAGGCGTTTACTAACGTTTCGCAGGATGTCTTGTCACACCCACCACTAACAAAACCATAATTATGCCAGTTGATTGTCGAATGATTAAAGTTTCCCTCAATGATTACATTATGATTATGGACCTTATGTACAAGCGAAATGAGATTTTTTCTATGTTTTCTGTTACATCAGGAGGTGAGTCTGTTGGTCGATAGAAGGAAACTATTACAAATTTAGAATGAAATTTCTAGAATGAAATTTCCACTCTACAGCGGAGTGTGCGCTGATATGAAACTTCCTGGCAGATTAAAACTGTATGCCGGGCCGAGACTCGAACTCGGGACCTTTGCCTTTCGCGGGCAAGTGCTCTACCAACTGAGCTACCCAAGCACGACTCACGCCCCGTCCTCACAGCTTTACTTCTGCCAGTACCTCGTCTCCTACCTTCCAAACTTTACAGAAGCTCTCCTGCGAACCTTGCAGAACTAGCACTCCTGAAATTTCATTCTAGAAACATCCCCCAGGCTGTGGCTAAGCCATGTCTCCTCAATATCCTTTCTTTCAGGAGTGCTAGTTCTGCAAGGTTCGCAGGAGAGCTTCTGTAAAGTTTGGATGGTGCGAGACGAGGTACTGGCAGAAGTAAAGCTGTGAGGACGGGGCGTGAGTCGTGGTTGGGTAGCTCAGTTGGTAGAGCACTTGCCCGCGAAAGGCAAAGGTCCCGAGTTCGAGTCTCGGCCCGGCACACACTTTTAATCTGCCAGGAAGTTTTTTATTACAAATTTGAAGTCCACTCTTAAAACTGAGTCTTGCCCAAAAAATCTCACATGCAGCTTCAGTTTCTATCTCTCTGGATTTGAGCTTATTTTCTACTGCGACAAACACAGCACCTCCATTACCCATTTTCTCATCCTTTCGGTTTACTCTTAAATTTTCCTCGAAGATCTCACTACTGCCAGCTTCAGGTTTCAACCAGCTTTCTTTGCCTAGTGTTATATAAGCCTCAGTACTTTTTAGGAGCGCCTCAAACTCTGGCTCTTTATTGCAAATACTTCGTTAATTAACATCCAGGATTTTAATACTCTCACGTGTGGGAGTCATTTCTTTGGGTCTTACACTGATACTTGTGGGCTTCCTACAGCTATCGTTATCTAGACGGGCTTGAGATTCGCCTAATCCTAAAAAGAAAAGACCGCATATGCACCCCACAGTCACTCAGCTATCTCTGATGTGTAGTGTGCAGTGTCATTTTCCTCAGCTGGATGTCTCATTGTTTATGGGAGGATGCTCACTTAGTTTTCAGAAAGAGAAACGACAAAGCATGAGGAGCAGTAATCGAAAGGAAAGGCATTAATAGATGTCAGCTGAAAGTGCGATTTTGCATCAGGCACATGTTCGAAGCAGGGAGTGCTTCTTCCTATACAGACAGTATGTTTTTGGCCTGTGAATATTACGGTGCTTGACTCGCTTTCGGGAGGGGCGCAGTTCCAACGCCCGTTCTAAATGTTTGATTTGTCTGAAGTGCACAATTTAACATTTTTATTTATTTAAAGCAAACTGTCAATCTTCGCAGTACTTTGAAATTTAATCAAGTTATAACTGAATATTTTTGCAGCTTTCTTCAGGTAAAACTTCGTCACTCGTAACTCTATCATCTGAAACAGTCTGGGAATGAATGTTACTTTCGTAGTTCATAAAGAATGAAATACTCTCCGTCTCTCTTCGTGTTCTAATAAGCTATGCGGTGCTGTAAATTTTCAGGCGTAGGCGTAGGCGTACGAGGGAGCCTGTTCTTCACGCTAGAATGACGGTCCCTCCACGAACAGTCTGCCGTAGCTCCTCCCCGTGTTCTAGATGTGTCTGATATTTCTGGACCCCGAGGGAATTCCCTTGCTTCCTGGTTCCATCAACTTGAGCAGCAGTATAAATAGGATGTTCAGAGAACTCAACGCGCTGACCTCGGCCGCCACAGCATCGTCAAGTTCATGTTACATTCCACTCGCTTTCTGTTGCTCTACGTATAATGACTTCAAGTAAATTTAGAAATCATTTCAGACTTACGGTTTACTTTGTGGATTGAATACTTCGAACGCAAATACTTAAGTCTTCAGTTCCATAGAGTAGATAAGTAGAACGACTAGCTTTGTGGCCGGCCGGAGTGGCCGTGCGGTTCTAGGCGCTACAGTCTGGAACCGAGCGACCGCGACGGTCACAGGTTCGAATCCTGCCTCGGGCATGGATGTGTGTGATGTCCTTAGGTTAGTTAGGTTTAATTAGTTCTAAGTTCTAGGCGACTGATGACCTCAGAAGTTAAGTCGCATAGTGCTCAGAGCCATTTGAACCAACTAGCTTTGTGTGTCTCGAAAATTTCGCGCATTATGCAGCTTCTCTATCTTCTCACTGCACACGTTCTCCAACTTCCATCCATTCCTTCTGTGCAATACGGGCTACGCGTAGCACCAGACAGATCTTCACTCGCGGGCAACTGCACACAAATTCGATCGATACCTGAGAGAGATCTCATAGCGGAGAAAAAGTGTAAAACTCAGTGAACTACATTCATAAGGGGGTACATTCAAAGGTGATGTGTTTCAAATAGATCAGAACCCTATTTAAACTCATAGAAATAGTCTTCATTCCATTGTACTGTTCAGACACGCCTAAAAGAATCTTCTATCTAGTTGAAGAGCAAGTAAAATTAATGAAGAATAAACTGAAAATTGTAGGTGCCAAGGCATGGCAACGGATCCATGAAAGTTTTCCGTCTAGAGGTAAACAGGTGTACCTTTCATTTGAGGGCTGATAATGTAAGCTTGATGCGGCCAGAAAATGTATCCGTATCTTTGGCCACTTATACTGTGTACAACTAAATCTGTGGATGATATATTAAATATTGCGTCGACAAATATTTGTATAATTCGCATAGTCCAACTTAATATTAATCCGTGATCAAACATGAAAAATGTTTTTTGAACCTCACGTCCATACGTTAAGAGAATTTCGACATCAGCGAGACGTCATGAGGCATGGCAGCACTTTTTGCACTTAAAGATGCTCTGGCAACAATGACACACGTGCGACATGAATACTGACGCTAGGATACAGTGTGAAGACCAACACGTGGCCAGGGAGCACTTACCGTCGCTGTTGCTGCTCCGCCGGTGGCGCACAGAACATCAGTGCGGGTTGTCACATCCCCTGTGGAAATATTAGATGCAAATAGGCACAGTCTAAATCTACATACATACCCCGGTAGCCACCGCACGGTGTGTGGCGGATGGTACGTTGTACCACTAAAACCATCATATGATGTGTGACAGAGGGTACGTTGTACCACTACAAATCATTTCTCTTTGTGTTCCACTCGCACATAGAGCGACGAAAACGACTGTTGTGGTAGATACTTTTATGTGTTTGTCTATTTTTTGTTTGTCTGTTGTCGATGTATTATGCTCGCAGTAAAAGGTCGTAACAACGTGATAAAATTGTCTCTGACAGTGCTGTTAATAGAAATACTGTTTGTTGCGCGTCTGAAGAGTCTTGGGAGAGACGGATGGATATTTTTAGCAACTATTCATACATGAGATTGCAGGTTCGAGTGCTGTTGTCTTCGTCTCTTCCCGTACACGTCGCATTCAATCTGAAACAATTCTGCTATTTCAATACTTCCAAAAATACTAATAAAGGTCGTGACGCTCACCTTTGTTGTCATGAAATAATAACGGTTTATTGTGTCTCTTGTACAATTCTCCACATAACATCAAAAGAAGCGAACAGAAAACTCTAGTTACCCTTAGTTACGAGTAAACCACAGAGAGAGTAATATTCCGTGTCAACGATATAATTATCATAGAGTCTCTCAGATAACGTCTTTGCCACTTAGTTTTCTCACAGTCGATTCAGTACATTACATATTTATTACACTACACTGTCTCCGTAAGGGACCTAATTTCTCTTATCTCCGTGGTCCGTACACGAAATGTACCTTGGCGGCTGTAGGGCCATTCTGCAATCAACTTCAGATGCCGGTTCTCTTAATTTTGTCAATAATTTGTGGACGCAGCTCTTTTTCTCGACTGAGATTCGCAAAATATCGTGTGCTAAAGGATTAACAGTTTCTCTTCGGCTGCCCACGTAAGAGACTTTAAGTCAGTCATCGAGTGAATACATACTAGGACCTAGTCGACTTGTAAATCGACTATTTGAAATGTAGCTTGATGAATTGAGTACAACTCCGCAGTTAATATCGACGCTTCAGTAGGCAACAGGAAAAACTTTCCACGCCCTGTTTGATTACCAAAAAATGTTGCTCTCGCAGAGATACATTTTGCAACCATGAAAGGAGTATACTGGGGCACATTTGTATGTGGCACCCGAATATGATTTTATAAACTATGTATGTCTTTGATAGGCTTTATATCGCAGACCCAGAGATACTGCATCTGGTCTGAGATTATTATAGTGTTGGAGTAAGGAAACGCTTGGCGCACAGTTGTAGGTAGCTGTTTGTGAGGGAAAGACAATGGAGTAGGAAATTTTTGTGGTGTGCTGTGTGAAGCCACCAAGTGTTAAATTAATGTAGGTGTGTCAATATTGTTGAACTTGGAAGCAGAAGTCTACATGCAAGCAAGGTAAAGATGTTAAATAATTATGATTTTTGTTTTTGCCAGCGCGATAGTATAGATGAGTTGGTCGATAATTTATAATTGTTGAGTAACCCCAGAATGTACGTAAACTGTTTTGATAAAAAGTCTAGTTAAATATTTCACTTTGTAATGTTTCTAAGATTTGTTAACAGAGGTATATTTAATTTGATGATTTGCGTTTATGTTGGATTAATGAAGTTAGATAACACTTGCTGTTTAAATCTCATTGTTTGTGAATCAATTGTGAGTAATGTAACTCCAGTTGTCAGACGTTTTTGAAAAGACAAACTTAACTTGCAACAATATTTCTAAAAAAAAATCAGTGTTAGTAATTTACCACAATCAGTACCGCCTCCCTATCCAGGTCATATATTTTTAAAGAAGTTGGATTTTCTTAAATTTTCTCGCTTATCAGCCAAAAGAATTTCATGTGAATTTTAAAGTATTATGGCCAGCATTGTATACTGCAGAGCCTGTAGATAGCATATTTATATTCTTGTGAGAGACCAGAATATATCGCGATCCACAGTTGCTGCTCTAGAGGTACACTTTAATTTATTTGTTACGTGCACAGGGACCAAAGTTATCGGTCTTGAATAGGGCCAGAGGATTCAGTGCCTAAGGGGCTGAATGTATTTTGTAGTGACTGCATTTCTTTATTAGTATTGGGAGCTGCATTGCCCAATCAATTCGTGTAAAGTTTTGCTAACAATAACACACAGTAAGAACACCACTTGCACTTACAACACACAACACACAACAATTCGAGTTCAGTACTCATTCCACAGATCAGACATTCATTAACGTAATCGTGAAGTTTATTATTTCAATTTTTTTAAAACGTTACAACCATCCGTGTACAATTTCCACCAGTCATGCCAGTCAGTGTAAAAGCAGTCAGTTCACTCGGTGTTACGAATGTTTCAGATACATGACCATCATATATAGCACAGTGAATTTTTGAAGGTATATCGTTTGCTTGACACCATATGCCCTCCGCGAAACTGATGTTAACATTGTGCTTCCGAATGTTCAAGGATTTCGCCATACTAGGTGACGTTTGTAAGAAGACATTTTCCGAATTTCTAAGCAAATGTTGCAAGTTTGGTCAGCTTGATAGGGAGAGGCTACAAGTCAGAGCGAGGAGTATTAGCTAGCTGTACAGCAGTGCCTAATTAACGACACGGACTTTGTGAGCTCTAACTGAAACCAAAAAATTCCGTTTGTTTCCGAGGAAACTTTAAGCGTAGAGTCTTGGCCTTTAAACTGTTATTTTGTTTTGGTTTTGTGGAAATTATCAGTAGAAGTTGCCAGGAGTTAGCAGTGTACATATATCAATCAAGTGGTCGTATGAAACTTCCTGGCAGATTAAAACTGTGTACCGGACCGAGACTCGAACTCGGGACCTTTGCCTTTCACAGGAGAGCTTCTGTAAAGTTTGGAAGGTACGAGACGAAGTACTGACAGAAGTAAAGCTGTGAGGACGGGGCGTGAGTCGTGCTTGGGTAGCTCAGTTGGTAGAGCACTTGCCCGCGAAAGGCAAAGGTCCCGAGTTCTAGTCTCGGTCCGGTACACAGTTTTAATCTGCCAGGAAGTTTCATACCAGCGCACACTCCGCCGCAGAGTGAAAATCTCATTCAAGTGGTCGAATCTTGGATCGTCCTCGGAGGAGTTAGGTAGTCACCGATATTAAATAACTGATTTTTCCAGTGGTGAGAAGTTTAACCCTGTCTGCGAGCCAGTCTTTTAAACTGGTTCTAACAGTGTAGCAGTGCAGAGAATTAATCTGGGTCTGCCAACAAACTTATCTGAGTAATTCTGTGGATCAGTGCGTCGCGTAATTTGTCTCACGCTCCACACTTGGAATGGATTCGAGCCCCGGCAGCGAGTGAGACATTAGGAAGTTGCGGATCTGCAAGGACGAAAGGAAAGAAACGTTTCATAGGGCCCTCATGATGCAGTATATCTGATGGATCTCATATATCTCTTACGGACATGAGAACAGGTCTGCAACCTGCGACTATCCTTTTGCCATAAGCCATGGAACAATTACGCTGTTGTTGGTTCCTGAGAGTAAATTTTCCCAAAAGACAGGAAAAGGGGAGTTTAGGGTTCAACGTCTCGTCAATCACGAGGTCATTAGATATGTAGAACAAGCTTGCATTATGGATGATAGGAAAGGAAATCGGCAATTTCCTCTTCAAAGAAACCATCGAAGCTTTTGCCTACAGCTACTTAGGGAAACCACAGGAAACCCAAATTTGGATGGCCAGACGAGGATTTCCACCTCTGTTCTCACGAATCCTATTTCATTGTCTTAGAAACTGTGCCACCTAGCTCGGTGCAAGACAGAAGATCAAATAAATCTATTGCAGGTACTCAAGGGTTATGCAAAGAGTAACATTACATGTTTAATACACTCACAGCAATGGCCATCCAACATGATAAGATCATACCGGGTCGTTATAATTAAAATGCAACTACTCACAGAGGCCCAGTGCGCGCTGTAATTACCGTCAGGCAGCGAAACTTCGTAGACATCCAGCCGAGTACCGCAAGTCTCTAGAGGAACGGAAGGTTCCAAATGATTGGAAAAGAGCACAGGTAGTCCCAGTCTTCAAGAAGGGTCGTCGAGCAGATGCGCAAAACTATAGACCTATATGTCTGACGTCGATATGTTGTAGAATTTTAGAACATGTTTTTTGCTCGCGTATCATGTCGTTTCTAGAAATCCAGAATCTAATATGTAGGAAGCAACATGGAATCCGGAAACAGCGATCGTGTGGGACCCAACTCGCTTTATTTGTTCACGAGACCCAGAAAATATTAGATACAGGCTCCCAGGTAGATGCTATTTTCCTTGACTTCCGGAAAAGCGTTCGATACAGTTCCGCACTGTCGCCTGATAAACAGAGTAAGAGCCTACGGAATATCAGACCAGCTGTGTGGCTGGACTGAAGAGTTTTTAGCGAACAGAACGCAGCACGTTGTTCTCAATGGAGAGACGTCTACAGACGTTGAAGTAACCTCTGGCGTGCCACAGGGGAGTGTTATGGGACCATTGCTTTTTACAATATATATAAATGACCTAGTAGATAGTGTCGGAAGTTCCATGCAGCTTTTCGCGGATGATGCTGTAGTATACAGAGAAGTTGCAGCATTAGAAAATTGTAGTGAAATGCAGGAAGATCTGCAGCGGATAGGCACTTGGTGCAGGGAGTGGCAACTGACCCTTAACGTAGACAAATGTACCGTATTGCGAATACATAGAAAGAAGGATCCTTTATTGTATGATTATATGATAGCGGAACATACACTGGTAGCAGTTACTTCTGTAAAATATCTGGGAGTATGCGTACGGAACGATTTGAAGTGGAATGATCATACAAAATTAATTGTTGGTAAGGCAGGTACCACGTTGAGATTCATTGGGAGAGTCATTAGAAAATGTAGTCCATCGACAAAGGAGGTAGCTTACAAAACACTCGTTAGACCTGTACTTGAGTATTTCTCATCAGTGTGGGATCCGTACCGGGTCGGGTTGACAGAGTAGATAGAGAAGATCCAAAGAAGAGCGGCGCGTTTCATCACAGGGTTATTTGGTAAGCGTGATAGCGTTACGGAGATGTTTAGCAAACTTCAGTGGCAGACTCTGCAAGAGAGGCGCTCTGCATCGCCGTGTAGCTTGCTGTCCAGGTTTCGAGAGGGTGCGTTTCTGGATGAGTATGGAATATATTGCTTCCCCCTACTTATACCTCCCGAGGAGATCACGAATGTAAAATTAGAGAGATTCGAGCGCGCACGGAGGCTTTCCGGCAGTCGTTCTTCCCGCGAACTATACGCGACTGGAACCGGAAAGGGAAGTAATGACAGTGGCACGTAAAGTGCCCGCCGCCACACACCGTTGGATGGCTTGCGGAGTATAAATGTAGATGTAGATGTAGAACGCGTTAATGAGGAACCCATATACACTGGAAAATAGCTCCGATTTTGGTTCCTAGGTGCAAATTCGGAGCAGTGAAGGCAAGAAAGCCATACAGAAAAGTTCAAATAAGTGAGAATGGCATAATGTTGATTTTATTATTAACCGCCACCTTCACAATATATGCCCAATGAGCACCATAGACGTCGTCAAGGAGCTGCACCCGTAAAACGACTTGATCAAACAGTTGCTCGCACCAGTTCCGCTGGAATGTGAGCAACGTGTTCCTGTATGCTGGCCTTCAGGTCAGGTAGACACTGACAGTGTCCCTGCTAAACGCGTTCTTTTAGATATCTCCAGAGCCAAAAGTCAATTGGATTCAAAGCAGGTGATATTGCAGACCATGCCTCTGGAGAACCTCTGGAGATAACACATTCGTGGAAGGTTGCATTAAGCAGAATTTTCACCAGGCGAGCTATATGAGGTGTTGTCCCATTTTGAATGAAAACAGTGATTTCCACAAAGTTGCTCTCTTCCAGGACAGCACTCACGTGATGCACAATGAGGTCTCGATAACGTACAGACGTCACGGTACACCTGACAGGCCCTCTGGGTGTATTCTCTTCAAAGAAGAACGTACCGAGAGTATGTGTGCGCAATGGCTCTTCGTGCACAACATGCGGTAGAACAGTACCCCAGATTCGACCACAATTCCGTGTATGCACTGCACCCTGTAATGTAAAACGTGCCTATTCATTCACAGAATATTGTCCGGCCACATGTCAACTTCTATCCGCACCAGAAAATGAAGAGCACTGTTTCTGTGGATCATAAGGTTTCAGTTACTGCACCATCTGGGTCTTGTTCTGATACCAGTGTAAAATAGACCGAAAAACTTTCTGTACTGTTGACCATGGAATGAACACTGCACGAGCATTACCACTACCTGGGGTATTGTATTGTATTGTATTCAACCGGGCCCCTAGAAACGACGGAGAGGCTTCGTCCCGCCGTAGCCCTCAGCGGTTCACAACCCCACGACAGACCACAGCAGTCCATCCGCCCCACCCCGAACCCAGGGTTATTGTGCGGTTCGGCCCCCAGTGGACTCCCCCGGGAACGTCTCCTACCAGACGAGTGTAACCCCAAATGTTTGCTTGGTAGAGTAATTATGGTGTACGCGTACGTGGAGACAGTGTTTGCGCAGCAATCGCCGACATAGTGTAACTGAGGCGGAATAAGGGGAACCAGCCCGCATTCGCCGAGACAGATGGAAAAACGCCTTAAAAACCATTCACGGGCTGGGCAGCGCACCAGACCTCGACACTAATCCGCCGGGCGGATTCGTGCCGGGGACCGGCACGCCTTCCCGCTCGGGAAGCAGCTCAGACAGCGCGGCTATCCGAATGGGCTACTACACGGGGTACGTGCTACATTGTCACTTAAAGCAATAGCAACCTCGTCAGTAACTTTCATGCTTTCCTCTTCCGGTGCCACACCAATCTCACCCGTGATTTCGAATTTCATTAATTCGTTTAATGACATCAGGTTTCCCCTCACAAATTTCAATCGGCGAAACTCTCTCAATGCAGCACTGTAATTGCTGCCATTCACATAAAATAGTTTCACTAACAGCGCACAATAGCCATACTGTGTACTCACGATATGGCTTGTCAAATACAGTGCGGATGTCATACCGTCATACAAACAATGTACAGCGCCAAATTTGAACCTAGTGGCCAAAATTGGAACTGATTTGTTTTTCAATTTAAATAGGTTCCGGACTGACGCATTGAATATCTACCAAGATCGCTGCCATACGATAATTACAGCCCACACAGGGTCTCAGTGAGTAACTGCCATTTAATTATAACCTCCCGGTATATCGTGTCCTGATACACTTGACTGGTCTGGTCTACCAGCTCACCGCTGTTAATAATTAGAGCAAATTACACTACATTTTGAACTAAAAGCAAACCACAAAGAAAAATGAAGTCATTGTGATCGAACCAGACCAACTAATTAGTCGCACAACACATTCTCCTCACCAGAGTGGGGCAGTCATTCCTCCGAAGGCATCAAACACAACTATATACACTAATCAGCCAGAACATTATGACCACCTACCTAATTCGATCAGATTCAGATCTGGCAAGTTGTTGGGGCGGGGGGGGGGGGGGGGGGGGAGAGCACATCTACAGGAACTTGCCATTGTGTTCCTCGAACCACTCCATCACAATCTTGGCCTTGTGTCATGGCGCATTATCTTGTTGTAAAGTGCCACAGCCGTCGGGAAACATGATCGTCCCGAAGGGATTTACGTTGTCTGGAATCAGTGTACGCTACCCCTTAGCTGTGAATGTTCCCCAGAGCATAATGGAGCCGCCAAAAGCTCGTCTCCATCCCCGCAGTACAGGTGCCAAGGAGTGTCCACATTCATCGGCATGGTGAAGAAGATATCGGGATTCATGAGACCACGCAACGCTCTGCCACGCGCCAACGTCCAGTGCCGGTGGTCACATGCCCATTTCAATCTTAGTTGCCGATGTCGTGTTGTTAACATTGGCAAATACGTGGGTCGTCAGCTGCGGAGGCCCATCGTCAGGAGTGTTCGGTACACAGTGTGTTCAGACACAGTTGTACTCTGCCCAGTGTTAAAGACAGATATTAGTTCCGCCACAGTTCGCCACCTGTCCCATTTTACCAGTCTGCCTAAGCTACGCCGTCCGACATCTGTAATGAGAGATGGCCCCCCCAAGCCCACGACGTCTCGACGTGGTGTCACTTTGGTTTCGCCACGTGTTGAAGACACTCACCACAGCACTCCTCAAACACCCGACAACTCGTGCAGTTTCCGAAACGCTCGTGCCGAAACTTCAGGCCGTCACAATCTGCCTTCGGTCAAATTGCGCACCTTCCCCATTCTACGCACAGACAGCACGCTCACGTATAATCCTACATGAACTGTGTGTGTGTGTCTTGACAAGCAGTCATTCCTCGATAGGTATCGCTACTATCGCCTGCAGGTGCTTACATCGACAGTAGGGGGGGGGGGGTGGTCATACTGTTCTGGCTGATCAGTGTACACACCTATATAACAGTGTGTGTGGCGAAGGGCATACTGTGTACCGCAATCGCTTCCTACTCTTCCTGTTCCAGTGGCGTGTGTTTGGCTGGGAGAACGATTGCTGGTAAGCTTCCATATGGGCTTATCTCTCTCTGATGTTATCTTCGTGGTCTTTTCGCAAGATATACGTAGAAGGAGACTAATATACTGGTTGACTCTTCCACGAATTTGCGCTCTCAGAACTTTTAACAGTAAATCTCACAGTGATGCAGAACGCCTCTAGCAGCGACTGCCACTGGAGTTGGCTCAGCACCTGTGATGCTTTCGCGCTCAGTAAATGAAACTGTAATGAAACGTGCTGCTCTTCTTTGGATCTTTTCTATTTTCTTTATCAATCCTAACTGGCACAGATACCAGACTGACGAGTAAAACTCGTGTACCGTAAGTTACTTTTTTGTTGATGGACTACATTTCCTAACAATCCCTGCAATGGATGTCAGCCTGACATCTGCCTTACCCGTGATTAATGTTACACGGTCGGTTCACTTCAGATCGCTCTGTACGCATACTTCTAGATACACTACTGGCCATTAAAATTGCTACACCAAGAAGAAATGCAGATGATATACGGGTATTCATTGGACAAATATATTATACTAGAACTGACATGTGATTACATTTTCACGCAATTTTGGTGCATACATCCTGAGAAATCAGTACCCAGAACAACCACCTCTGGCCGTAATAACGGTCTTGATAGGCCTGGGCATTGATTCAGACAGAGCTCGGATGGCGTGTACAGGTACAGCTACCCATGCAGCTTCAACACGATACCACAGTTCATCAAGAGTAGTGAATGGTGTATTGTGACAAGCCAGTTGCTCGGCCACCATTGACCAGACGTTTTCAATTGGTGAGAGATCTGGAGAATATGCTGGCCAGGGCAGCAGTCGTACATTTTCTGTATCCAGAAAGGCCCGTACAGGACCTGTAACATGTGGTCGTTCATTATCATGTTGAAATGTAGGGTTTCGCAGGGATCGTATGAAGGGTAGAGCCACGGGTCGTAACACATCTGAAATGTAACGTCCACTGTTCAAAGTGCTGTCAATGCGAACAAGAGGTGACCGAGACGTGTAACCAATGGCACCCCATACCATCACGCCGGGTGATACGCCAGTATGGCGATGACGAATACGCGCTTCCAATGTGCGTTCACCGCGATGTCTCCAAACAGGGATGCGACCATCATGATGCTGTAAATAGAACCTGGATTCATCCGAAAAAATCACGTTTTGTCATTCGTGCACCCAGGTTCGTTGTTGAGTACACCATCACAGGCGCTCCTGTCTGTGAAGCAGCGTCAGGGGTAACCGCAGCCATTGTCTCCGAGCTGATAGTCCATGCTGCTGCAAACGTCGTCGAACTGTTCGTGCAGTTGGTTGTTGTCTTGCAAACGTCCCCATCTATTGACTCAGGGATCGAGACGTGGCTGCACGATCCGTTACAGCCGTGCGGATAAGATGCCTGTCATCTGGACTGCTAGCGATACGAGGCAGTTGGGATCCAGCACAGCGTTCCGTATTACCCTCCTGAACCCACCGATTCCATATTCTGCTAACAGTCATTGGATCTCGACCAACGCGAGCAGCAATGTCGCGATACGATAAACCGCAATCGCGGTAGGCTACAATCCGACCTTTATCAAAGTCGGAAACGTGATGGTACGCATTTCTCCTCCTTACACGAGGTATCACAACAACGTTTCATCAGGCAACGCGGGTCAACTGCTGTTTGTGTATGAGAAATCGGTTGGAACCTTTCCTCATGTCTGCACGTTGTAGGTGTCGCCACCAGCACCAACCTTGTGTGAATGCTTTGAAAAGCTAATCATTTGCATATCACAGCATCTTCTCCCTGTCGGATAAATTTCGTGTCTGTAGCACGTCATCTTCATGGTGTAGCAATTTTAATGGCCAATAGTGTATTTTATGGAAGTAACTGCTTCCAGTGATTGTTCTGCAATCGGGTAATCATACAGTAACGGGTCTTTGTGTGTAAGTATACGTAATACGTTTCATTTGTTTATTTTGTAGCTCAGCTGCCACTCCCAGCACCAAACACCAGTCCTTTGCTTTCATTTCGACCTTCGAATGTTGTGACTCCTCTGTATACAACAGCCAATGGCGTCGTGGAAATTCCGACGTCATCTACTAGGTCATTCGTATATAATGTGACAATTAATGATCCTATAAAACTCTCTTGGGGTACGCCAGAAGTTACATTTACAGACGAATACTTCTCTCCGTTGAGAATGGAAAGCTGTGTTCTGTTTATTAGAAACTCTTCAGTTCAATCACACAGCTGATCTGATATTATGTACGCTCGTATTTTGTTCATTAGGTGGCATTGCGGATGCCTAATGAAGCATAAAACGTTGTTTAAACGTCTATAGAAAATTTATTCAAAACCTAGTTCTTGCATAACAGTTATTATTCATTCTCTAAATCTGAAATTTCTTGTACGTCGTGCCAACACTCGATCCTGGGAGCTTAGCCTTCCGGGGGCAAGTGCTCTACCGGCTGAGCTGTCCACGGACGACTTACGACCCGTTCAAATGGTTCAAATAGCTCTGAGCACTATGGGACTTAGCTTCTAAGGTCATCAGTCCCCTAGAACTTAGAACTACTTAAACCTAACTAACCTAAGGACAGCACACACATCCATGTCCGAGGCAGGATTCGAACCTGCGACCTTAGCGGTGTAGCGCCTAGAACCGCTCGGCCACACCGGCCGGCTTGCGACCCGTCCTCACAGCTTCACTCCCTCCAGTAACTCATATCCTACCCTCCGAACTTCACAGAAGTTCTCCCTCATACCTTGCGGCACTAGCGCTTCCGGGAGAAAGATTATTGGGGAGACATGACTTAGCCACTGCCCGGAGGATTGCCTCCACGGTGACTTTTCGCTCTGCAACAACATCTTTTCTTCCAAACTACTGGCGAAGTGAAACTATGAAAGGGGGGGGGGTAGTGAGTTGTGCTTAGATAGCGCAGTTGGTTGATCAATTTCCTGTGGAAGGCACTGGTGCCAGGTCCCAAGTTCGAGTCTGGGTTCGGCACACAATTTTCATCTGCCAGGAAGTTTCAAATCATCGCACACTCCATTGCAAAGCAAAACTTCATTCTGGAAATTCCTAGTATCCTAAGGACAATTCGGGTGTATATCCCGTAAGGTGCGCGTTGAAAATATTACGTTCCTAAACAAGAAATGATCGTCTGTGTATGACAAACGGTTCCTTACAGTTTGTCAGTGAGAAACTGAATCGTCCTGTACTCGTACATATAAAAATCAAATACTGGATGGTTTTCGTGGATTTCCTCAGTCATGATCGATTCATAAGAATCGATCATCCGCTAATATCAGTTACGAAAACTAAAGAACCACATACACTGCCGGCCGGGGTGAACGAGCGGTTCTATGCGCTACATTCGGGAACCGCGCGACCGCTATGATCACAGGTTCGTATCGTGCCAAGGGCATGGGTGTGTGTGATGTCCTTAGGTTAGTTAGGTTTAAGTGGTTCTAAATTCTAGGGGACTGATGATCTCAGAAGTTAAGTCCCATAGCCATTTTTTGAACCAAATATATTGTCCCTGACTTTTGCTGCCTTCCAGCTTTACGTGTCTCTGATTTCATTTCTGGTATATGGAATTTCTCGTCCTGTCGTAGGGATGCCACCGAAATGAATGAAAATCTGTTTCTTATGTTGGTGATGCGTAATAACGAAAGTCAAATATCAACTAGCTCTATGGAATAAGTTTATTTTTATGATTTATTAAATCAGTCGTCTCTTGTGTATATCACTGCAATGGATAAAATGGAATACCATGCCGCCATAAATATTATGCACGATTTGTCACCCGCGGAAATCCATTCAAAATTTTGAGTAATTAAGAAACTGCTAGGTGTGTTTACGATGGCTTTACTGCAGTTAAAGTTATCTGCGTGTACGACTTCCTAGAAGTGCAACCACAGCTGAAAACACCGAGAAAGCACCCAATACGGTACCGTGCGACTTGAAGTGTGTAAATTAACAGACGCCATAGTTGCTTCATAAGAAAGCGTATGTTACAGTTCACACGTGAAATTAAGTACGACAAAATTTCAAGAAAGGTGGGTGCTTAATGCTGACCAAAAGCAAATTCTTAACCATTCCAAATCAGAAATTAAACAAAAATCAAATCAAAGGCTACAATCCTATGACACGTTACCGAAAGAGTCAGCCTGCTAAAAAGGATAACCAAATTTTGTTGAAATGTGAAAGCTACATCTCTTTGTTTATCATTTTGCAAAGGGTGAAACAATAACTGAGTATCCCCCGCAAGTCGTCTCTATTAACAAGATCAATAAAATGGAAAGAGGCGTGAAATGGAGGAAGCAATACGTGAAACAGAAAAATTATCTTTCACGATCTCACAAAGGAGCTGTGGCAAAGAAAACTAAGCGATTCAAACTACATGTTTTTGAAACATTAAACTTACGTACTGTATTGGACACCATATTTCTACCACCGATCATAATCACAGTCAGGGATGGACTAAATACTGAAAAAGCAGAGTGGTGAAACTATATTGGCCTAAAAGCGGATAACATCCATGTCTGACGTGAAAACAGAGTTCTTTCATTGTCAGCTCGAAAAAATTTCTCCTTGACGTCGTACCTTCCATCAGACTTACTACCTTAGCAAGCACTATCTGACGCTATTTTTAGGCTCATCTTTCACATCTCCACCATTACTCGTATGGACCACATACACACATATAGCTTCAGACCTTTGTAAAAATAAAGTTTTAACAAAATGTGTCAGTTTGGTTTCCAAAAGGATGTTTCAACGGAAAATGCTATACATACTTTCACTAATGAAATATTAAATGCTCTGAGTAACCGGAAGTCACCCGTTGGGATTTTTTGTGATCTATCAAAGGTTTTTGATTGTGTAAATCATGGAATACTTCTAGATAAACTCAAGTACTGTGGTATGAATGGGACAGTGCTCAAATGTTTTAAATCGAACCTAACTGGAAGAGTGCAGAAAGCTGAAATAAACAGTTCACATAATATGCAAAAAGCTGGTGATTTCTCAAACTGGGGAACAATCAAGAATAGGGTGCCGCAAGGTTCGGTCTTGGGTCCTCTGCTGTTCTTAATATTTATTAATGACTTGCCATTCTATATACACGAAGATGCAAAGCTGGTACTTTTTGCCAATGATACAAGTATAGCTATAACACCCGACAGACAAGAATTAACTGGTGAAATTGTAAACGATGTTTTTCAGAAAATCATTAAGTGGTCCTCTGCAAATGGGCTCTCATTAAACTTTGACAAAACACAGTATATACAGTTCCACACAGTAAATGGAATGACACCATTAATAAATACAGACTTCGATCAGAAATTGGTAGCTCAGGTAGAATATTCAAAATTTCTAGGTATTTGCATTGATGAGGGGTTGAACTGAAAAAAACACACTGAGGATCTGCTGAAACGTTTGAGTTCATCTACTTATGCTATTAGGGTCATTGCAAATTTTGGCGATATACATCTCAGTAAATTAGCTTACCACGCCTATTTTCATTCTCTGCTTTCGTATGGCATCATATTCTGGGGTAACTCATCATTGAGTAAAAGAGTGTTCATTGCACAAAAGCGTGTAATCAGAATAATTGCTGGAGCTCATCCAAGATCATCCTGCAGACACTTATTTAAAGAGTTAGAGATCTTCACTGTAGCCTCACAATATATATATTCACTTATGAAATTTGTTATTAACAATGCGAACGAATTCAAACGTAATAGCAGTGTACATGGCTACAACACTAGGAGAAAGGATGATCTTCACTACTCAAGGTTAAATATAACTTTGGCTCAGAAGGGGGTAAATTATGCTGCCACATAAGTCTTTGGTCACTTACCTAATAGCATCAAAAGCCTGACAGATAGCCATATAGCATTTAAAAGGAAATTAAAAGAATTCCTTAGTGGCAACTCCTTCCACTCATTAGATGAATTTTTGGATATAGTAAGTGGGTAATTTCCCAACTTCAAAAAAAAAAAAATAGATATATATTGAGTGTCATGTAATATTTTGTCTAATGTAATGTCTTGTATAGACACCTTTTATTAACCTGACACGTTCCACATCATTACGAAGTGTCGTGTTCATGATCTATGGAACAAGTACTAATCTAATCTAATCTACAGTCGCATAAGCTCCATCCACATGTATCCGAAGGGGGGCGGGGGGTCTCAGTGGTTAGCACACTGGCTAGCATACGGGAGGATGACGGTTCAAACACGTACCCGGCCATCCTGATTTAGGTTTTCCCTGATTTCTCTAAATCTCCTCAGGCAAATGCGGGCACGGTTCCTTTGAAAGGGCGCGTCTGATTTCGTTCCCCATCACTTCCTAATCCGAGCTTGATGGCGTCTCTGAATGACCTCGTTATCCACGGAACATTAAAAACTAAATTCCTCCGCCTCCTCCTCCTCCTCCTACACTTACGCCTTCCAGGTACTTATCCAACGTCTCTCCGGAACTTACATAAGCAGGTTTGAGTTTAAATGAAGCACTAAAATCTGTCAATACTACAACGTGTACCTTAGATCGGTCCGCCTGTTTCATATGACGTAAAAGTTCATTGTGGTTCATTTACAAGTACGTAAATGAGTATTCCTGAATCGAATTCACGGAAGGCTCGAGTTTGACAACAACGGTGGTTTGGCCATGAACTATATCGCACAGCCAGTGTGTTTGCATAACTGGAAAATAAGATAGCGCCAACTGTCGGCCTACTTTAGGCACGTGCGTTGCCCGCCTGCCTTCGTTCTGGCGGCTGCTTCACTCCCACACCCTGTTCCGCTGTCTGCATACCATTGCTCTCTTGATGTTAGCATTTCTGATAAGCACCACCACACATGATGACCATTGCAGACCGACTGATGACCTGGTTTACTGTATTTCAGGCACGGTAGAGCATTTTTCCTTTCTTCGTTAGATCCCGGTGACATGTGCCACAAAGAGGATCTACTCCGTTAACCATTCTTAACCATTTCGTCAGCTGCAAACTGACAAACAGTACGGTACGTAAACAAATTATTCCGAAGAACACCGTTACTGTAAAGGGATTCCTTCTATGGGATACATACACTACTGGTCGTTAAAACTGATAAATCACGAAGATGACGTGCTACAGACGCGAAATTTAACAGACAGAAGAAGATACTGTGATATGCAAATGATTAGCTTTTCAGAGCATTCACACAAGGTTGGCGCACCTACAGCGTGCTGACATTAGGAAAGTTTCCAACCGATTTCTCATACACAAACAGCAGTTAACCGGAGTTGCCTGGTGAAACGTTGTTGTGATGCCTCGTTTAAGGAGGAGAAATGCGTACCATCACGTTTCCGACTTTGATGAAGGTCGGATTGTAGCCTATCGCGATTGCGGTTTACCGTATCGCGACATTGCTGCTCGCGTTGGTCGAGATCCAATGACTGTTAGCAGAATATGGAATCGGTGGGTTCAGAAGGGTAATACGGAACGCCGTGCTGGATCCCAACGACCTCGTATCACTAGCAGTCCAGATGACAGGCATCTTATCCGCATGGCTGTAACGGATCGTGCAGCCACGTCTCGATCCCTGAGTCAACAGATGGGGACGATTGCAAGACAACAACCAACTGCACGAACAGTTCGACGACTTTTGCAGCAGAATAGACTATCAGCTCGGAGACAATGGCTGCGGTTACCCTTGACGCTGCATCACAGACATGGTGTACTCAACGACGAACCTGGGTTCACGATTGGAAAAACGTCATTTTTTCGGATAAATCCAGGTTCTGTTTACAGCATCATGATGATCGCATCCGTGATTGGCGACATCGCGGTGAACGCACATAGGAAGCGTGTATTCGTCATCGCCATACTGGAGTATCACCCGGCATGATGGTTTGGAGTGCCATTAGTTACACGTCTCGGTCACCTCTTGTTCGCATTGACGGTACTTTGAACAGCGGACGTTACATTTCAGATGTGTTACGACCCGTGGCTCTACCCTTCATTCGATCCCTGCGAAATCCTACATTTCAGCAGGATAATGCAGGACCGCGTGCTGCAGGTCCTGTACGGGCCTTTCTGGATACCGAAAATGTTCGACTGCTGCCCTGGCCAGTACATTCTCCAGATCTCTCACCAATTGAAAACGTCTGGTCAATGGTGGCCGAGCAACTGGCTCATCACAATACGCCAGTCACTACTCTTGAGGAACTGTGGTATCGTGTTGAAGCTGCATGGGCAGGTGTACCTGTACACGCCATCCAAGCTCTGTTTGACTCAATGCCCAGACGTATCAAGGCCGTTATTATTACGGCGAGAGGTGGTTGTTCTGGGTACTGATTTCTGAGGATCTATGCACCCAAATGGCGTGAAAATGTAATCACATGTCAATTCTAGTATAATATATTTGTCCAATGAATACCCGTTTATCATTTGCATTTCTTCTTGGTGTAGCAATTTTAATGGCCAGTAGTGTATTTGTAGGAAAATTAACTTTGTGATTTGGAATAGTTGTGTACAGTGTATATGCAAGAGTATGAGATCCAGTATACGGACAAATACAGTCAAATTGTATCGCATTAGATGTCAGTAGTACAGTATATATCAAAACATCAACGATTCAAGTGGCAGAGGATTGAACTCGGTATGAAGTCAGTCGCCTCTTCGTAGTGTTAGTGTGCGCGTACATGCTCTGCTGCAGATAGGAAACAGACACCAGTAGTGATAGTGCGTGTTGTGTACAAATCACGATTGTGACGATGCCACGCTGAAAACAATTATCATGTGATGAAAAAGAAAAAATCGGCGCGTACAAGGAAATGGGACTCTCTGATCATCAAATCGCCAAAAAGTCGTACCGTTCAAGAACAGTGATTGATAAATTTCGTTAGATTGGGTGCACGATATGAACAGGTAAAGTAGAAAATTATCGGAGGAATCGAAATAGTCACTTTTGCACAAAGAAAGAACCACAAACCATTATTCTTTTCCACTGACTCGCAGTTGCCAGTAACATTCAAATTTGTAAGTAAATTTTGTCAAATACCAAATATCTTGCATTCAAGAAACGACCACAGAACCCTGCTGTAACTCCCAAACGTAAACAGGCTCGACTGGAGGTCGTTGAAAAACATACGTTATGATTTTTAGAGTAGGATAAATGGATCGGCACTTATGAGTAGAAGTTTAATTTAGAAGGACCAAAAGGATTTCATTATTGATGGCGTGGTCTGAGAACAAAGTGACATGTAATAATGAGCAGAAAGTTTGGTGGTGATTTTGGCAGCCTTCTGTGCTAAAGATAAATTGTGCATAGCTTGCTGAACACTAGAATGAGCTCCAACATGCACATTAGAGACAGAACTGATAAGGATGTGTGAGCAAGATAATACATGTGTGCACATTTCTTTTACAATCAGAAAATGATTTGAAGATAAAGATATTGATGCACTGGCCTGGCCTGTACGTAGCCCGGATTTTAATTCCGTGGAAAACCTTTCGGGAATACTTGCAAATATGTTTATCGCATGATAGGCAATTTGAGGCCGCTTGTGAGCTGAAAACAGCGATACGGGAAGAATGGGTGACAAGTTCACTGCAAAAACTACAAACCATAATAAAATGAATGCCGAAGGGTATTATAAGGTAATTAGCAAGAACGGATCTTGGACAAGATGATAACAACGCAGAAATACAGTAGGACAGAGAGTGTCTTTATACCGATTTCCATTCAGAAAATGCAAACGCCTTATTTTGTTACTCTTCTTATGAGAGAAACAATGTAATTCCGTGATGGTTTTCTGTGCCTTACATGTGTCTATTACTTTCATAATAAATTGGATGCACGTATACTTCAGACACTGTAGTGTTATTTTTGTAGACACTCTGCCTTTATACAGATGTCTCCAACTGTATGAGTAACCGACCGTATCATCGCCATCTTGTGAATGTTATAAAAAGCTTATATCATAGAACATAAAAGATATTTAAAACAGGAAACCAATTATCTGAAAAACATACATATGTCGCCCAAGGAGTACGTAAGGGCTGTAGCTTATGTCCAAAATTTGTTAATACGAGGGTTGGAACTTTAATAGTAGCAACTATTTATTTACAGCTCGTACAAAATAAATACGTGTTTCAAAGTTTTACTGACCTTCAAAGTAGTCACCAGCATTGTGTATAACCCGTTGCCAGCGATGTGGCAGTCGTAGGATTCATTTTTGGAACGCAACCTACGACCATCTTAGAGACAGAAGTGATGACACTTTCTGCAGGACATGACTATCATTTTGCAGGACAGTGCTGCAGCACGTACAGTGCAAGCTGTTACAGATTTGTTTGACTGATGGGGCTGCTGAGTGCTATACCACCTACTGCATTCCCCTGAATTAAGCCCTCGTAAGTTCAACTCGATTTCTAAACTGAAGGAAACACTTCACGGCATTCGCATCAGACCTGCTACAAATTCGTTGGGTAACAGACCGCGCCGCTCGAACTGTCGACACAACTGGCACTGCTAAGAGTGTCCTATGACTTCCACATCGCTGGCAACGGGTTATACACAATGCTGGTGACTACTTTGAAGATAAGTGAAACTTTGAAACACTTATCTATTTGGTACGAGCTCTAAATAAATAGTTGCCACTACTAAAGTTCCTAGATGTTAAGTCCCATAGTGCTCAGAGCCATTTGAACCATTTTACTAAAGTTTCAACCCTCGTATTTACATGGATGATGTACTTAGAGAATAGACAATAACTTTATTTTGAAACTCTTCCATTTGGTCCGTGTTTGCATAGGGAAACAACAATATGGGAATTGTGAGTCCGCCTTGATGCTAAACACTTTTTGTTATCTTTTTTTACTTATTTATTCCCGAAACTAGTTTCAGCGACCAATATCACCGATATCAGTGGGTTCTATAAATCTAAAACATGCAGAAAAATAGCGTAGTTATAAAACACTGCAGCATGTTATTGCATTTGTACTGGTTGTTTTTATAAAATTAGCTGCATGCCTTCCAAGGAACGTGAGTACATGACAAACTAAGTAACAGCCTAGTAGACAGCAAAACTATATACAACACTACCGCAATTGGATAGCGCCGACATACGTAAGTTCACGTTTAAGTATTTGTTTACTAACAACCGCTCACACATTTGGAGATGACACGATGTATGCCGAGAAAGACGGCAACATAGAAACACAGAAAATATTCCGCAGACAGCGACAACAATTCTTAAAACCATGCTGTAACGTACAATAAATAAGGTAGTACGAAAGTAGCCACAGAAAACAATATTTAAAACACAAACAGTACAAATTTTAATAATTTGTTACAGTGTTTTATTTTTTATTTTATTTATTTATTTATTTTATTTTATTTTATTTTATTTTATTTTATTTGCTACTTTACTGAGTGTTTTAGATTTGAAGAATCCACTGATGATGCCGATATTTGTCGCTGTAACTACTCGTGGTTTGGGGAATAAATAAGTAAAATAATAACAAAAAGTGTTTCGCATTAAGGCCGACTCAATTCCCATATTTTTGTTGGAGAATAGACTCTCAGAGGGAGCCTATGACTTAAATGAAATGAAATAACACACTTAATTAGAGTGCTGTTCGCTGGTGCCCAAGCTGTTATTTAAAAAACTCAGGATGAGCTCCACCGATCTGTGTATTAACTTCAATAAATATTCTTCTGATATAACCCGAAAATCTCTGCACAAAAGATCAAGACTGTGGCGTTTAGTGATAAATATTCAATGCGAACAAAAGTAATCCTAGACAACAGAGCTATTGGAGAAGTGTCTCTTTTCCAGTAGCTTGGCTGTGGCATAACTTGACGACGCTGATTTTGACATCGATCACATTTTCAGTAAGTACCTGCTCACATGTGGAACTAACTGGAGAACATTATCTTGGTAAACAAGGACAAATTTTATAAACTGATGGCTGTGCCAGTTTTGATATATGACTCAGATGAGTCGCGAACACTAAAATCTTAGTAATATATAGCGATCAGAAACTAGATGCCTGAAATCCCTGAAAGGCTGTACAAGACTAAATACAATTAAATGTGACGATGTACAGAGAGACCAGGAAAGATTTAAAACAGAAAACATACTAAAACACTCAAAGAAAATAAAGAAAGATAGCCCTCACACTTGAAAGTATTGCAGAAAAAAGAATAGCAAAAAGTTTTATCATATCGTTAGAATCGCAAAAGAAGGGTTGGAAGACTAATGAAACGTTGACAGCAACTTCCTCTGTGGCCGGGACGGAATAAGGACGGAGAGAAGAAGAACTTTACTACACTACTGGCCATTAAAATTGCTACACCACGAAGATGACGTGCTACAGACGCGAAATTTAATCGACAGGAAGAAGATGCTGTAATATGCAAATGGTTAGCTTTTCAGAGCATTCACACAAGGTTGGCTCCCGTGGCGACACCTACAACGTGCTGACAACAGGAAAGTTTCAAACCGATTTCTCATACACAAACAGCAGTTGACCGACGTTGCCTGGTGAAACGTTGTTGTGATGCCTCGTGTAAGGAGGAGAAAAGCGTACCATCACGTTTCCAACTTTGGTAAAGGTCGGATTGTAGCCTATCGCGATTGCGGTTTATCGTTTCGCGACATTGCTGCTTGCGTTGGTCGAGATTCAATGACTGTTAGCAGAACATGGAATCGGTGGGTTCAGGAGGGTAATACGGAACACCGTGCTGGATCCCAACGGCCTCGTATCACTAGCAGTCGAGATGACAGGCATCTTATCCGCGTGGCTGTAACGGATCGTGCAGCCACGTTTCGATCCCTGAGTCAACAGATGGGGACGTTTGCAAGACAACAAACATCTGCACGAACAGTTCGACGACGTTTGCAGCAGAATGCACTATCAGCTCGGAGACTATGGCTGCGGTTACCCTTGACGCTGGGTGCACGAATGGCAAAACGTCATTTTTTCACATGAATCCAGGTTCTGTTTACAGCATCATGATGGTCGCATCAGTGTTTGGCGACATCGCAGTGAACACACATTGGAAGCGTGTATTCGTCATCGCCATACTGGTGTATCACCTCGCGTGATGGTATAGGGTGCCATTGGTTACACGTTTCGGTCACCTCTTGTTCGCATTGACGGCACTTTGAACAGTGGACGTTACATTTCAGATGTGTTACGACCCGTGGCTCTACCCTTCATTCGATCCCTGCGAAATCCTACATTTCAGCAGGATAACGCACGACCGCATGTTGCAGTCCAGTACGGGCCTTTCTGTATACAGAAAATGTTCGACTGCTGCCCGGGCCTACACATTCTCCAGATCTCTCGCCAATTGAAAACGTCTGGTCAATGGTGGCGCCGAGCAACTGGGTCGTCATAATACGCCAGTCACTACTCTTGATGAACTGTGGTATCGTGTTGAAGCTGCATGGGCAGCTGTATCTGTACACGTCATCCAACCTCTGTTTGGCTCAATGCCCAGGCGTATCAAGTCCGTTATTACGGCCAGAGGTGGTTGTTCTGGGTACTGATTTCTCAGGATGTATGCACCCAAATTGCGTGAAAATGTAATCACATGTCAGTTCTAGTATAATATATTTGTCCAATGAATACTCTGCATTTCTTCTTGGTGTAGCAATTTTAATGGCCAGTAATGTATTTGAAAATCTTTTTGGAGATTCGCATCCAGGAATAGTTGTCTACTAAATGTCACTTTAGTGTATCAAGGTATGTATGAAATAACTGAAGCAATGTAAGGATCGTTATCAGTTATTACACATTAATATGAAAATTTAATGAAAATCTCCATTAAATGTACCTGTATTGGCTTGAGAGCGTGAAGAAAGCAAAATATCAGCTTAACCTAATATATGGCCCTTTTCAATAAACCAAAACAAGTTCAACGAATGTGAAATCGATGTCCGATTTACGATGAGAAACGTTTGCTTGGATTGACGATCTTTAGCAGTTTTCCTCTCTTTCCTGTATTTTAGTCGCGATCTTAAAGGGTTTTTCGTCGATTATTGTTTTTGTGCTGTATAATTTCTTCCCTTTCAAGACAAAAAAGATAGGCAACAACGCAAAACAAATGTAAGTAATGGAATTATAGTTAGATCACTTGCCGATATGTCAGTAATGTGCTTTATTTTGTGGTTCCTATGGTTTTTTGCGTATGCCCGTCGTGTACGTGAGTTATCTACCATGACGTCAGAACTTGACGTGTTCCATTTCGTAATACATCTCTAATAACCTCGTTACCGATGAAATGTCAAATTTTACTCTTCCTTTCATCTTACAATATACCTTTTCTGTACATCACAATTAGTATATCGTTTAGAAAAAATATTCAAATAACCAACGAAGAAATAATGGTATAAGATACAAATGTATTTTTAAATACTATTTTGGTCTGCTGAAACAACGTTGTTTTCCCATGTCCTTTTTGAAGCTGTTACATGACTATTATCTACATCTACATCTACATCCATGCTCCGCAAGCCACATGACGGTGTCTGGCGGAGGGTACCTTGAGTACCTCTATCTGCTCTCCCTTCTATTCCAGTCTCGTATTGTTCGTGGAAAGAGCCTGTGTGTGGGCTCTAATCTCTCTGATTTTATCCTCATGGTTTCTTCGCGACATATACGTAGGAGGGAGCAAAATACTGCTTGACTCCTCGGTGAAGGTATGATCTCGAAACTTCAACAAAAGCCCGTACCGAGCTACTGAGTGTCTCTCTTGCAGAGTCTTCCACTGGAGTTTAAAAAAATGGTTCAAATGGCTCTGAGCACTATGGGACTTAACTGCTGTGGTCATCAGTCCCCTAGAACTTAGAACTACTTAAACCTAACTAACCTAAGGACATCACACACATCCATGCCCGAGGCAGGATTCGAACCTGCGACCGTAGCGGTCGCGCGGTTCCAGACTGTAGCGCCTAGAACCGCTCGGCCACACCATCCCGCTGGAAGGTGATTTCAAGCTCGACAGCCGAATAAGAGGAGTCGCTGTCGGCAACAGAGTTCTCCCACCACAACAACAGTGTTTTCACGTTAGTTAGACGGTTACGTAGGTAGGAAGACAGCCACAGAGCATTCCATAGCTCTTTTATCCAGCAGACGAAGGACAGAGTTCAGATTATTTTACATGTCTGTTTCTCTACTACGATAAATGATACATCTCTACGTTTCCGTATGTTAGTATCCAGCCACACGGTTCCCAATAAGAATTCTTGTTAAAGTGCGTGATGGGAATTAAGAGAAAGCACTTTACAGTGATCTCTGGTAAGTAAAGAAGACGGTGTTCAAAATTCCTCTGGTATTTAGCGTTTCCTTTTCAGTGTTAGAAAAAATAGTTCTGAGAATAGGTACTGCTTGTTTCTGCACAATAGCAATTCCCCTGGTCTGTTTTGCCCAATCATTTTCAATACATACACTACTGGCCATTAAAATTGCTACACCAAGAAGAAATGTAGATGATAAACGGCTATTTATTGGACAAATATATTATACTATAACTGACATGTGATAACATTTTCACGCAATTTGGGTGCATAGATCACGAGAAATCAGTACCCAGAACAACCACCTGGCCGTAATAACGGTCTCGATACGGTTGGGCATTGAGTCAAACAGAGCTGCCCATGCAGCTTCAACACGATACCACAGTTCATCAAGAGTACTGACTGGCGTTTGGTAATGAGCCAGTTGCTCGGCCACCATTTACCAGACGCTTTCAATTGGTGAGAGATCTGGAGAATGTGCCGGCCAGGGCAGCAGTCGAACATTTTCCGTATACAGAAAGGCCCGTACAGGACCTGCAACATGCGGTCGTGCATTATCCTGCTGAAATGTAGGGTTTCCTAGGGATCGAATGAAGGGTAGAGCCACGGGTCGTAACACATCTGAAATGTAGCGTCCACTGTTCAAAGTGCCGTCGGTGCGAACAAGAGGTGACAGAGACGTGTAACCAATGGCACTCCATATCATCACGCCGGTTGATACGCCAGTATGGCGATGACGAATACACGCTTCCAATGTGCGTTCACCGCGATGTCACCAAACACTGATGCGGCCATCATGGTGTTGTAAACAGAACCTGAATTCATACGAGAAAGTGACGTTTTGCCGTTCGTGTACCCAGGTTCGCCGTTGAGTACAACATCGCAGGCGCTCCTGTCTCTGCTGCAGCGTCAAGGGTAACCGCAGCCATGGTGTCCGAGCTGATAGTTCATGCGGCTGCAAACGTCGTCGAACTGTTCGTGCACATGGTTGTTGTCATGCATTCGTCCCCATCTGTTGACTCAGGGATCGAGACGTGGCTGCATGATCCGTTACAGCTATGCGGATAAGATGCCTGTCATCTGGACTGTTAGTGATACGAGGCCGTTGGGATCCAGCACGGTGTTCCGTATTACCCTCCTGAACCCACCGATTCCATGTTCTGCTAACAGTCATTGAATCTCGACCAACGCAAGCAGCAATGTCGCGAAACGTTAAACCGCAATCGCGATAGGCTACAATCCGACCTTTGCCGGCCGCGGTGGCCAAGCGGTTAAAGGCGCTACAGTCTGGAACCGCGCGGCTGCTACGGTCGCAGGTTCGAATCCTGCCTCGGGCATGGATGTGTGTGATGTCCTTAGGTTAGTTATGTTTAAGTAGTTCTAAGTTCTAGGGGACTGATGACCTTAGAAGTTAACTCCCATAGTGCTCAGAGCCATACAATCCGACTTTTATCAAAGTTGGAAACGTGATGGTACGCTTTTCTCCTCCTTACACGAGGCATCACAACAGCGTTTCACCAGGCAACGTCGATCAACTGCTGTTTGTGTATGAGAAATCGGTTTGAAACTTTCCTGTTGTCAGCACGTTGTAGGTGTCGCCACGGGCGCCAACCTTGTGTGAATGCTCTGAAAAGCTAATCATTTGCATATTACAGCATCTTCTTCCTGTCGATTAAATTTCGCGTCTGTAGCACGTCATCTTCGTGGTTGTAGCAATTTTAATGGCCAGTAGTGTAGAAATTCGGTCTAAGTCATCCTGTATCTTCCTTCAGTAACACAACGACGACACTTTACCGTACACCACATCATCTTCAACAAACAGTGGCAGATTGCTGTTCACTCTGTGCGCCACATTGTTTATGTGTATCGAGAACAAGAACGATCCTATCACACTTCCCTGAGGCACTCGTCACAATACCCTTGTGTCTGCTGAACACTTGCCGTCCAGAACAACATACTGAATCTCATTACTTCGGGAGTCTTCGAGCCACTCATATACAGGGTGGTCCATTGATCGTGACCGAGACAAATATCTCACGAAATAAGAGTCAAACGAAAAAACTACAAAGAACGAAACTCGTCTAGCTTGAAGGGGGAAACCAGATGACGCTATGATTGGCCCTCCAAATGGCGCTGCCATAGGTCAAACGGATATCAACTGCGTTTTTTAAAATAGGAACCCCCATTTTTTATTACATATTCGTGTAATACGTAAAGAAATATGACTGTTTTAGTTGGACCACATTTTTCGCTTTGTGATAGATGGCGCTGTAATAGTCACAAACGTATGGTTCACAATTTTAGACGAACAGTTGGTAACAGGTAGATTTTTAAATTAAAACACAGAACGTAGGTACGTTTGAACATTTTATTTCGGTTGTTCCAATGTTACACATGTACCTTTGTGAACTTATCATTTCTGAGAACGCATGCTGTTACAGCGTGATTACCTGTAAATGCCACATTAATGCAATAAATGCTCAAGATGATGTCCGTCAACCTCAGTGCATTTGGCAATACGTGTAACGACATTCCTCTCAACAGCGAGTAGTTCGCCTTCCGTAATGTTCGCACATGCATTGACAATGCGCTGATGCATGTTTTCAGCCGTTGTCAGTGGATCACGATAGGAAATATCCTTCAACTTTCCCCACAGATAGAAATACGGTGAACGTCCGGGCCACGGTATGGTGCTTCGACGGACGACCAATTCACCTGTCATGAAATATGCTATTCAATACCGCTTCAACCACACGCGAGCTATGTGCCGGACATCCATCATGCTGGAAGTACATGGCCATTCTGTCATGCAGTGAAATATCTTGTAGTAACATCGGTAGAAAATTACGTAGGAAATCAGCATACATTGCACCATTTAGAGTGTCATCGATAAAATGGGGGCAATTATCCTTCCTCCCATAATGCCGCATCATACATTAACCCGCCAAGGTCGCTGCTGTTCGACTTGTCACAGCCATCGTGGATTTTCCGTTGCCCGATAGTGCATATTATGCCGATTTACGTTACCGCTGTTGGTGAATGACGCTTCGTCGCTAAATAGAACGCGTGCAAAAAATCTGTCATCGTCCAGTAATTTCTCTTGTGTCCAGTGGCAGAACTGTACACAACGTTCAAAGTCGTCGCTGTGCAATTCCTGGTGCATAGAAATATGATACGCGTGCAATCGATGTTGATGTAGCATTCGCAACACCGACTTTTTTGAGATTTCCGATTCTCGCGCAATTTGTCTGTTAAAGGTGTGCGGATTAGCCGCGACAGCTTCTAAACCACGTGCTTGGGCATCATCATTCGTTGCAGGTCGTGATTGAAGTTTCACATGTGGCTGAACACTTTCTGTTTCCTTAAATAACGTAACTATCCGGCGAACGGTCCGGACACTTTTGGATGATGTCGTCGAGGATACCGAGCAGCGCGTGATTAGCCGAGCGGTCTGGGGCGCTGCAGTCATGGACTGTGCGACTGGTCCCGGCGGAAGTTCAAATCCTCCCTCTGGCATGGGTGTGTGTGTTTGTCCTTAGGATAATTTAGGTTAAGTAGTGTGTAAGCTTAGGGACTGATGATTCAAATGGCTCTGAGCACTATGGGACTTAACATCTATGGTCATCAGTCCCCTAGAACGTAGAACTACTTAAACCTAACTAACCTAAGGACATCACACAACACCCAGTCATCACGGGGACTGATGACCTTAGCAGTTAAGTCCCATAAGATTTCACACACATTTGACGGTTTTTTTTTTTTTTTTTTTTTTTTTTTTTTTTTTTTTTTTTTTTTTTTTTTTTTAGGGTACCGAGCAGCATACATAGCCGGCTGGAGTGGTGTAGCGATTCTAGGCGCTACAGCCTGGAACCGCGCGACCGGTACGGTCGCAGGTTCGAATCCTGCCTAGGGCGTGGATGTGTGTGATGTCCTTCGGTTAGTTAGGTTTAAGTAGTTCCAAGTTCTAGGGGACTGATGACCTCAGCAGTTAAGTTCCATAGTGCTCAGAGCCGTTTGAACCAGCATACATAGCACACGCCCGTTGGGCATTTTGATCACAATAGCCATACATCAACACGATATCGACGTTTTCCGCAATTGGTAAACGGTCCATTTTAACACGGGTAAAGTATCACGAAGCAAATACCGTCCGCACTGGCGGAATGTTATGTGATATCACGTACTTATACGTTTGTTACTATTACAGCACCATTTATCACAAAGCGAAAAAAGTGGTCCAACTAAAACATTCATATTTCTTTACGTACTACACGAATATGTAATAAAAAATGGGGGTTCCTGCTTAAAAAAACGCAGTTGATATACGTTTGACTTATGGCAGCGCCACCTAGCGGGCCAACCATAGCACCATCTGGTTTCCCCCTTCAAGCTAGGCAAGTTTCGTTCTTTGTAGTTTTTTTTAGTGTGACGCTTATTTCGTGAGATATTTGGCCCTGTCACGATCAATGGACCACCCTATATAGTTCCAGAGACTGGGCGTGAATCGGAGTTTAGATTGAGGAGGTAGGGGTGGTATGATAGTCCATACATTTTTGGAAAGCCACTATGTTAGGGAGGCATAATGGCTAGTGCGTCTACCTAATAAGACGGAGACCCAGGTTCGGATCCCGACCTTGGTGCAAATTTTCATTCGTCTCTTCAGTCTGCATATATGCATCCTATTTGTTTCAGATCAGAGAAGGTGTCTGGAACCATATAGTTTCATTCGACATCTCATATTAATGTCCGCTAGTAGCTGAACAGATACTTTTGGTCAGATAGTGTGGCTGGTCGGACTAGCTTGGGAATAAGAATCCTCCTAAATGTGAATCCAAATCCAGTGTCTGGGGCACTATTCCCTCTTTCTTGTAATTTTAATAACTTGCCGCTTAGAATGCCCGGTTTGTCTCACGTTGCTTCATTTCCGCAGATGGCGTCCTTCCTGGAGTTGGCAGCATTGTGCAGACACCCCCGGTGCCACCCTGTGGCGATTTCCGCCAAGGCCGCGGCGTCATCATCCACTTAGGACACAGCGCGGGCGACACCGCGGCCACGCAGTAGCTAGCGCGCTGCCGGCACGACGGCGCGCTCTCCTGCCCCGCTGCCGGTGAGTTTTCCCTCAATTCGCCTCGCACCTACAGCGTACTTTATTGACAACTAGAGTTGTGGCCTACCGAAACTACGGTCCGGTAGTTTCGGTACAGTACATAAATCGTGCGGTAAATGGTAGGATTACCAGTAGTATTGGTAGCAGTTGTAGAGAAAGAAACGTAAATGATTCTGTGGGAGAGGTACTGTTTTTAGTTTGTTTGTTTTGCACATAATTATAACCGCCATCGTTCAGTGTTAGTCCACTGCGTATTTTATATCCTTATAAAATATAAATTGCATTTTATAAGTAAAAGGAAAGCGCTGCTCGCTTAACTTCTGCGTTTTTATGAAACCACGAGAATTACTTTTGATGCAAGTACAATTTCGTGCACAAACACAAGAAATGGATATGCTACTGTTATTTTGCACTCAGTAGAACGTTCTTCATCGTGATCAAAGACAAGAGTTTCATGTTACAGTTGGTAAGCGAAAGGTGTTTATCAATAACAGGAATATATTTTATGTAACGTAGATGAAATATTGAAGCGATGTTTGATATGTTTTTATTTCAATTTGACCATTTTTTAAGCAAGCTGCATTTTCTAGTGCTATGCGATAAATCCGTTTTTTTTTTATTTTTACGTTAGCATCCCTATGTTTCACGTTAAAAATCAACAATCTTCGATTAAAACCAGAAATAAACAATAACCGGTTCTGTTTTGCTATAAATACTGTGTTTTTTTAAGTAACAGACAGGAGGATAACCACGTAGCACAAAAATGTTACGCGATCCCTTATATATCCATGCTCTGTTTCTAGACAGTTCACCACTTCCGGTTTCCAGGGAAATATAGTAAGAGACTGTTCGCATACCCAGACAAAGCTATCGAAATGATGTACCGTCCGATAGATAACACAACTAAAGTACAGGCAACGCGGTTACGATCTTAACTGACGAAAGCTACTAGGAAAGCTATTGTAGTCTACACTTACTTACGATGGTCTACGATTGTCTACGGCAGTTTTACAACTCTGCTTACGACTGAACCGCTTTAGAACAAGTCAAACATATGTATTTTGATTCCAAATATTGGTGCTTTTTGTTTTGCAGGATACTTTGAAATAATTGCTAGAAATCGTGATTTCGGATTTCTTCAAGTGTCTAATGTACTGAAGTGCGAACACTTTCTGGTATGATACTGAAATAAATTCATCATACTCTGAAACAAATAAAAATAGTAGAATATAGGGGGGAAGGTAGATACACAATTCTTTCCATAGATACGTAGTGATGAGATCCTCAAAAACAAAAATATGTTGTACGTAGGAAGCGTAGGTACTTTCCCTCTGACGATTGTTGTTCTTATTATCTCAAACTGAGCGTATTCGAACAGTGTTGCCTATCTTCAGATCATTTCTCGTAGTTACAGAGTAAATGTCTTAAAGGAACACTGTCTATTACACATTTTCACTGTATATGACAATGAAACTGTCACTGGTCCGTTAAGACGGGTTACTCTAACTACGAGAAATGGCCTGAAGATGGATAACACTGCCCGAAACTGGTCAGTGTGAGATAATAAAAACGGTGATGTATGGACAGACGGAAAATAACAAATTAGAATCACAGATATTCTCTGGCCACAAATACGTCCAGTTTTGATAAACAAGTGACACATATTTACAAAAGAAGTGGCATCCTTGATGCATGTACATGTGTTGATGTAATACACAACTCTGGTTCTTGTAAACTGTTCCCTTGCTCTGTCTAGATGGTTCTTACAGACCTGCCCGAATATTCGATCCTCTATCCGCAGCTTTTGAAACAATTCTCAGAGAACATACAAAGAACATTTCATTTTTAATGTAGATATATAGTTGTTAATATGGACTGAACTGGGAATATCCCAATTGTGTACCAACAGCGATTTATCACTTCTTATTGTGTTACCAGTAAGAGTTTCATAATACACTACCATTGTGTATCCTGTGTTACGTTTTCGTCTTGTTTATTCATTTTCGTATACAGTAACTGTAAACCTTGCTTTACGTCGAATCAGTCCTTCGTTAATCTTATGTTCCTTTGTACCAGGGTACGACTTAATGTCTATAATGAATTGTCAAAACAAATTGTAACAACATTTCGTATGTTGAGATGGCAGCATGGGCAGTTCCGAAAGCCAAGGAAAACAAGTTAAAAAATTTCGTGCTGTGCTGTGAAATTTTATCGAGCATATATATATAGTTGGCACTCGAATTTACTTAAAGTAAGTCGTGAATAATAGAAGTCACTTTTGTTACTAGTGTTATATTTACGAATTATGTTGTTGATTTCAAACTGCGAGCGCTGCTGTTAATGATAAATTTCATATGGGACTTACTGTGGCTGTTGCAAGTCCGTCTAGTTCTTTTCCAGTTTCTCAAGATTAAAACAATATTTGGTAGCTCCTTGCAAACCATCTGTGTTTACTACGAAAGGTTTATGTTTCTTTTTTCCTTACGTGTGTAGTTTTTGTCGTTTACTTACTTAGCGGCTACATGCTGTCACATGTGCGAGCTATTAAGCTTTTGCAATGGCAGTGCATGAAATCTGATTTCTCTGGCTAAAAAGTTTCAGAACTGGATTAATAAAAATTAGAGAAACGTTAAGATGGAGGTGCTCTGTATAGGCTCCCCACACTTGAGGACAAAGCAGAGGACGTTCGTACAACCGTATGAAACTGTCAGAGCTATTGTTCAACACGCGCGCCACATTGGCTTGAATGACAGTTATGTCGCCAAATCGTTGATTCTTCATGCGAATTTCTGCACTTCGTTGTTTTGTGGTAGGTTCTTATTGAGAACACCAAGTCTCGCCACCCATCGTTTTTCAGGAAAGTCCTGTCTACGTTTCGCACTTCAATTTGTGGTGGGCGTCCAACGCCATCGTTTTAGTTCGGGAGTCCTGGTGTGCGGGATAGACTTCACAGACACTATTTTCTACTCCAAAACATTCTGTGTCATGTCTTGAACGCTTGTTTTAGAAGTCATCAGTTGTTTGTACTATCGCGATTTGTGGTACAACAACGTTGATGCATGAGGGTCGCACGTCCTTCATTTAACAACACCTGCTCTGAAATGACTGATCGAATGCACATCTGTTGTTCACAGATGTTAGTTAAAGCTGCCACTGTAGTTGCAGCAGTGACGTCGCTTATACGCCACAAATAAACTCAGTCGTGTGTTACATCTTGTTTTACACCTGTGAACATTCGTATTTCCCACGTTTTCACTTGAAAAGTGCTTCCAAAAACATTCGTGATGAACCAAAAATTAAATTTTTTGCTAAAGCTCACAATTCTGGCGTCTAACATCTTACGCATTGTTTAAATTTCTGTCTCATGTCGATATTGACACGATAGCAGTGGTAAAGGATTCGTTTTACATGGAATAGGTTTCATTTTTATGCTCTTGACATCAGCACAGTTTTATTAGTCGCAGACATTAGCTACAATATTCTCTACTCTTCTTACATACAGGCAACTTGGCATTCTGTACTACTAAATGTCATTCCTCTTCAACTGATTGGTATGTTTAATTAAGGTTGCCATGTCTACTACATCACCAGCTCTGTTTCGTTTTGTTGCATGTCCTTTAAGTTGTATTCCTTTTACAGGGATTTAATCAAATTTGAAACCTACAAGCCACGGGTACCTGACCGCTGCTAAGTATACTTGTTTGGAATAGCTGAACATACATTTCACAATTTTAGAGGAATTAGCGGGTTTCCAGATGTCTTGAATATCATTTCATATAAGAGTTTGTGCCGTATTAATTTCTGCATTTTGTTTCATTGAGAAATTAGAAGGAGCGATCTATGTTTTATCTGTGAAAAAATTTTCAGTAGATAAAGTCGCATAAATTCGTCTTTATTATCGGCAACCCGTTTCGACAGTTGCAGTTGCCATCTTCTGGTCTGTACCGTAGTGCATATTGGTAGAACACATCTCCTATCATGGTTTGTGAAAAAAATATTTGAAATTTTTTTTGTTTGAGATTACAAATCGGAAATGGAAAATGCACATTTACATTGTTGCGAAACGTGCTCCATTGTGAGTTAGTACCTCATGTCATGTTATCATTCTGATAGATAAAGTAGAGCAACTTATACATGGGTTTTTCAAAAATAAAACCATTTACAGTTAAAAATCATCCTGTGCACATGGGCATCTTCGCATACGTAACACTTAAAGACGGTTGTAAATTTTTCAAACGCACAGTGTATAGTAAAATTCCCATTTGTACATCTGTTTACGTTTGCTTGGCATGTTACGCAGGTCATGTATCCACCTTATTGTTAGACGAAGTATACTGTTCAAATGGATGACAATGAGGCAAAGATAAGACGTGTATCTAGTTACAGCCACTAGATAGTTCTTTGTACTTTTAAATGTAAAAAGAGAACAATTTACGCTTGGAGTTTACGATAACTACGTAAGTGCCATCTACTGGCTGTAACTATATAGATGCCTTATCTTTGCCTCATTGTCATCCATTTGCATCGCATACTTCGTCTGAGGTGGATACATGACGTATGTAACATGCCAAGCAAACGTAAACAGATGTACAAATGGGCATTTTACTGTATATGGTACGTTTTAAGAATTAACAAACCTCTGTGAGTGTTACGTATGCGAACATGGCCATGTGCACAAGGTGTTTTTTAGCTGTAAGTGGTCATGACAATATAGCATGAGGCACTAACTCACGATGGAAAACGTTTGATAACAAAAAAAAAAAAAATTTGTACGTATGTAAACGTGCATTTTCCATATCCGATATTTTTTGTCAAACAAAAAGTTTTTCACAAATATTTTTTCATACCTCATGATAGGAGATGTATTCTATGCATATGCATTGCGTTACAGACCAGAAGACGACAGTTGCAACTTTAGAAACCGATTGTTAACGATAAAAGCTAATTTATGTTATCTTAGGTATTTAAAGTTTCTTTCCCAAATATTAATTTCCGTTCGGTCTTGTACGTAAAGAAAAACTGGGATTGTTACAGCATAAAAGTTATTTATTGCAGCTTCTCAATTGGAAAGAAGGAAAGAAGATTACAGTTTGACGTCCCATGGACAGCGAGATCGTTAAGTAGAAGCACAATGTCGGATAGCAGAAGAAAACTGGCGGTGCCGTTTCATACAAACCATCCCACTACTCGCTTTAAGCAGTTTAGGGAAATCCAAAATCTGGAGGGCTGGTCGGGGATTTGAACCCCTTTCCTCCCGAATACGAATCCAGTGTCTTACGTCACATAGCTCGGTTACTCGATTGGAGAATTATGTGGCTAGTGAGCTAGAGTACGGATTATTTTGCTTAGGACAAGCTTCGCGAAGCATATCAAAGTAACACACGATCGAACAGCGGAGGAGTGGTACTCAAGCGTCAACTTTAGGTTACAATATCTCCGGATGTAATTAACATTTTACAATGCAACAAACGGCACTGATTACGTATTGGTTTTATGTTCAGATGTGCTAACAAAACTAACGGGGTTCCATTTAAAAAAGCCTAGGTTTGTGCTAAAAAACATACTTACGTGCATTTTTGTATGGTTTGTATTAAACAATTACACTAGCCCCTCTCCTCACGTTCGGTCTGTGGAATCGGTTCGTCAGTATTTGATGTGGTTTACGAAATATATCCAGCGGTAACATTAGGTGACTCACCCTGTATATTGTGGAGTATCATTAATCATTACTGTAACTCTATTTACATTCCACAAAGGTAGTCATATTTATTTGTTCATAAGCAGTACGCTATGTGTCCAAAGCGTTGTGCCATACAATCGGGGTGGCCGAGCGGCACTAGGCGCTACATTCTGGAACCGCGCGACCGCTACGGTTGCAGGTTCGAATCCTGCCTAGGGCATGGATGTGTGTGATGTCCTTAGGTTAGTTAGGTTTAAGTAGTTCTAAGTTTTAGGGGACTGATGACCTCAGACTTCAAGTCCCATAGTGCTCAGAGCCATTTGAACCATACAGTCGAAGAACTATTTCAGATGTTCATCTTTACTTACAACTGTTTTTCACTCGTATGCCACAAAACAGAGTGCATATAGAGTACTGCTTATGGATAAGTACGACTGACTGTATGCAATACAAACACAATTACGGTTATAGTTAATAAACTAATGGCCATTAAAATTGCTACATCAAGAAGATGACGTGCTACAGACGCGAAATTTAACCGTCAGGAAGAGGATTCTGTGATATGCAAATGATTAGCTGTTCAGAGCGTTCACACAAGGTTGGCGCCCGTGGCGACACCTACAACGTGCAGACATGAGGAAAGGTTCCAACCGATACACAAACAGCAGTTAACCGGCGTTGCCTGGTGAAACGTTGTGTGATGCCTTGTGTAAGGAGGAGAAATGCGTACCATCACGTTTCCGACTTTGATAAAGGTCGGATTGTAGCCTATCGCGATTGCGGTTTATCGTATCGCGACATTGCTGCTCGCGTTGGTCGAGATCCAATGACTGTTAGCAGAATATGGAATCGGTAGGCTCAGGAGAGTAATACGGAACGCCGTGCTAGATCCCAACGGCCTCGTATCACTAGCAGTCGAGATGACAGGCATCTTATCCGTATGGCAGTAACGGGTCGTGCAGCCACGTCTCGATCCCTCAGTCAACAGACAGGGACTTTTGCAAGACAACAACCATGTGCACGAACAGTTCGACGACGTTTGCAGCAGCATGGACTATCAGCTCGAAGACTATGGCTGCGGTTACCCTTGACGCTGCATCACAGACAGGAGCGCCTGCGGTGGTGTAGTCAACGACGAACCTGGGTGCACGAATGCCAAACGTCATTTTTTCGGATGAATCAAGGTTCTGTTTACAGCATCATCATGGTCGCATCCGTGTTTGGTAACATCGCGGTGATCGCACATTGGAAGCGTGTATTCGTCATAGCTATACTGGCGTATCACCCGGCGTGATGGAATGGGGTGCCATTGGTTACACGTCTCGGTCACCTCTTGTTCGCATTGATGGCACTTTGAACAGTGGATATTACATTTCATATGTGTTACGACTCGTGGCTCTACCCTTCATTCGATCCCTGCGAAACCCTACATTTCAGTAGGATAATGCACGACCGTATGTTGCAGGTCCTGTACGGGCCTTCCGAATACAGAAAATGTTCGACTGCTGCCCTGGCCGGCACATTCTCCAGATCTCTCACCAATTGAAAACGTCTGGTCAATGGTGGCCGATCAACTGGCTCGTCACAATACGCCAGTCACTACTCTTGATGAACTGTGTATCGTGTTGAAGCTGTATGGGCAGCTGTACCTGTATACGCCATCCAAGCTCTGTTTGACTCAATGCCCAGGCGTATCGATGCCGTTATTACGGCCAGAGGTGGTTGTTCTGGGTACTGATTTCTAATGATCTATGCACCCAAATTACGCGAAAATGTAATCACATGTCAGTTCTAGTATAATATATTTGTCCAACGAATACCCGCTTATGATCTGCATTTCTTCTTGGTGTAGCAGTTTTAATGGCCAGTAGTGTAATCTTCCATAGTGTACATATGAATATTGTAATGTAATACTCTTTCACACTCATGTTTTTTTTTAATTGTTGGAAAATGAGTTAGTGACGAAATTGGGCAATTGCACAACAAATAAAGGAAACTATAGTCCCGATTATGAACAATGGTTTCTTTCATAATGAATTTTTCATATCAGTGTGTGTTGCATCAATACGATGACCACGGTATCACCTGAGAGTGGTATCGACTGCACACTCTCACCAAACCTTTCTCCATGCATTTTGACGGCTGCGGGAAGATGTAATTTCTCTCCATTAACGCGTGGTCATTTGAACTTCTACAATTAAGTAGCATACGTCATGAATGCTTGAAGGACATTCTTAGGAACTGACAGCTCATAGCACTAGAAAAATTGTATGAATTTACTCATATGGTCTAGATGCTTTGTCTGCAAGACTCTTTTGTTTTATACTCTTCAAGCTATTGTTGGCTAAAATGAAGAACACATTGTGCTCTTCCTCGTTATTCATAAGAATGCTGGCAAAGCACAATCTGAGATATTGTTGTTGTTGTTGTTGTGGTCTTCAGTCCTGAGACTGGTTTTATGCAGCTCTCCATGCTACCCTATCCTGTGCAAGCTTCTTCATCTCCCAGTACTTACTGCAACCTACATCCTTCTGAATCAGCTTAGTGTATTCATTTCTTGGTCTCTCTCTACGATTCTTACCCTCCACGCTGCCCTCCAATGCTAAATTTGTGATCCCTTGATGCCTCAGAACATGTCCTACTAACCGGTCCCTTCTTTTTGTCAAGTTGTGCCACTAACTCCTCTTCTCCCAATTCTATTCAATACTTCATCATTAGTTATGTGATCTACCCAACTAATCTTCAGCATTCTTCTGTAGCACCACATTTCGAAAGCTTCTATTCTCTTCTTGTCTAAACTGTTTATCGTCCATGTTTCACTTCCATACATGGCTACACTCCATACAAATACTTTCAGAAACGACTTCCTGACACTTAAATCAATACTCGATGTTAACAAATTTATCTTCTTCAGAGACGCTGTCCTTGCCATTGCCAGTCTACATTTTATATCCTCTCTACTTCGACCATCATCAGTTATTTTGCTCCCCAAATAGCAAAACTCCTTTACTACTTTAAGTCTCTCATTTCCTAATCTAATTCCCGCAGCATCACCCGATTTCACTCGACTACATTCCATTATCCTCGTTTTGCTTCTGTTGATGTTAATCTTATATCCTCCTTTCAAGACACTGTCCATTCCGTTCAGCTGCTCTTCCAGGTACTTTGATGTCTCTGACAGAATTACAATGTCATCGGTGAACCTCAAAGTTTAAATTTATTCTCCATGGATTTTAATACCTACTCCGAATTTTTCTTTTGTTTCCTTTACTGCTTGATCAATACACAGATTGAATAACATCGGGGAGAGGCTACAACCCTGTCTCACTCCCTTCCCAACCACTGCTTCCCATTCATGCCCCTCGACTCTTATAACTGCCATCTGGTTTCTGTACAAATTGTAAATAGCCTTTCGCTCCCTGTATTTTACTCCTGCCACCTTTAGAATTTGAAAGAGAGTATTCCAGTCAACATTGTCAAAAGCTTTCTCTAAGTCTACAAATGCTAGAAACGTAGGTTTGTCTTTCCTTAATCTTTCTTCTAAGTTAAGTCGTAAGGTCAGTATTGCCTCATGTGTTCCAATATTTCTACGGAATCCAAACTGATCTTCCCCGAGGTCGGTTTCTACTAGTTTTTCCATTCGTGATTATCTGAGGTAATCAACCTGATAATCAGGCACTTCGGTTTTGCGTTTAGAACTAATGTTGCTGATAAGAAAAGAGGTAACGGGCAGGAATGTACTTTGATTGAATTGCCATCTTTTTTCTTGTTGTAACCACATACTTTCGAAGAAGAAGAGACACTCGGTGAACACTACCATGGGATCTCTTATTATTACTGTGAATCTGCCACTTATCCATGGGAATGGCGGAATGGTATCACATTATTTTAAATCCGGCTAAGTACTGAACACTCGCTATAATTCAACTGCTAGGTAACTCACTACATTTGAACTGAAGCACGGCTGAAGTCGAGTGGGCAGTCACAATGGCTGTGATCAACAATCTGTTCTTGTAGTCAGTGTTGCAAGGAAGTGGCTGTCAAATTTTTGTCAAGCGGCTTACGGTCATTGTCACCTGAAGGTGATCGGTCAGCTTTCCTGCTGACAGGATCTACTGGTCAGGCAGAAAATCAACGTTGGAGGAGCTTCTAAACTTGGTTCATGGAAATGTGAATCTGACGCTAGCGATATTTGTTCACCGGAAGTCTTTTCCTTACATAATATGAAATGCAAAAATTTCAATGAAAGCTAGCGCCCCCTCTATTAGCCCGTGCGCTCTGCCAGCGGATCGCTCCCCTGCCCTCCCCCTCTGCCCCCCCCCCCCCCGGCACTTTCAGTACGGCTGACTTACGGAATCATGATTGTACCCAGGCGCCCACCTCTTCGTTCGGAAGCAAATTGATGGCCGCAAATGTCTTTGTTCAGGGCTCCACATGCTTCCAAGGTTGTTTCCAGTATTTTGTAGAAGTTTCGCTGAGGAACCGTTTGGCATCCTCCATACAGTTCCGATCTCTATCCATCCGATTTCCATATTTGTGGAGCCCTGAAGAAAGACATTCGTGGCTGTCAATTTGCTTCAGATGAAGAGGCACACCCCTGGGTACAATAAATGTTCCGTAAACAACCGCAAACATTTTTCCACGAAAGCGTTGACCATCTTCTCTCGTAGTGGGATAAATAATATATTATAATTTCAATATCATATTTATTTTCAACAGTAGTTGTAATACTGATAATATCACATCTTGAAGAGTTAATCTCTTTAAATAAGATTCTACTTAGGGTCACTGGGTGTGATTTCCCTGATTTCTCATTTTCATCCTCCACAAAGACTTATGTCTGTTGATTGCAGTAATATAATTACACAGGATGTTCAAAAAAGAAGCCTCACGTTTTCCTTCAGGAGCTAGTATCAGTCAGAACTAGAAGAAAAGTTACTGTAATGATATGTCCAGAAACCAATACCTGCCGAGATATTGTCCAGTCTGTCCTCTCATGGGTCAGTCTTTTACTTAGAAGTAGACTCTAAAGGCAGTGCTGTATGTCATTACCACATGACCTGACTACACAAGCCCTTCTTCGCAGTGAATCACGCGCTCATTCAAATGCGACTGGTCCCATTAGTGACATGCTCCTGAAACGTCTGCACATTTTCAATGGTTGGGTTTACGCCAATGCCTTTAAATGTACCCATGATGATAAATCCGACGGATTCAGGTCCGGTGAATGGGGAAGCTATCCTGAGGGACCTCCTAAACCAACCCATTGCCTATGAAACGTTGCGGGAGGCACCGTCGCAATATCCGTAAACAACGGTGTGATGCCCCACAGTGCATTGTCTTTCTGCTAGAGTAACGTTCTCCAGTAGCGCTGGCAATTCTTCACGCAGAAATCTATGGTACAAAGCACCTGTTAATATGTTTGGTACAATGTGAGGCCCTATTTTTCTGTCACTGACAATTCCTGCCCATATATTGGTACTGATGCGATCGTGATGTCTCGCCTCCACAATTGCTCGAAGATCTGCATCTCTCCACATGTGCATATTGCGGTAATTTACTATGCCATCTCTTGTGAATCCTGACTTATCTCTAAATAAAATACAGGATGTGAACTGCGGATCTTCAACAGCCCATATCTCAGCAGGCAATGTATTCCAGAAATATTATTATAGCAACTTTCTTCTAGTATTGATCTCCTGAAGGAATATGTGTTTTTTTTTCAACGTTCTGTATTTGTCAGCGTTTATCTTATTTTCTTATTTTCTTTGCTGCAAAAGCCACAGCTGTGATTATTGGGTTGTCGAATAACTACGACCATCCTACTGGCATGTGGGCAGTGCATTCTTATTTCTCATTACTGCCGTAATATTTTTTTTTCTTCGCTATCTCTTCCTTCACCTGGCGTCCACAATAAACTCTAGGCCCCATAGTAAATGGCTGGATAAGACAGTTCAAATGGTTCTGAGCACTATGGGACTTAACATCTGAGGTCATCAGTCCCCTAGAACTTAGAACTACTGAAACTTAACTAACCTAAGGACATCACACACATCCATGGCCAAGGCAGGATTCGTACCTGCGAACGTAGCGGTCGCGCCGTTCCAGACCGTAGCGCCTAGAACCGCTCGGCCACTCCCAAGACAGTTCAAAAATTGCCAAGAGTCAAGGGCATACTATCTACAAAAGGACCAGGCCTAGCCAAGCACTGTCACATTCTAACAACCTTAGAGATGAGAACAGTTTTAGTTATTACTAAATTAATACACGTAACTCTTTTAGCAAAATACTAACACGAATTATTTGCAGAAGAATGGAAAAGCTGGTTGAAGCTGACTTTGGGGAGGTTTGCCGATAGCACTGTAATTCTGTCAGAGACGGCAAAGGACCTGGAAGAGCTGTTGAATGGAATGAACAGTGCCTTGAAAGGAGAATATAAGATTAACATCAACAAAAGCAAAACAAGGATAATGGAAGGTAGTCGAATTAAATTAGGAGATATTTAGGTAATTAGATTAGGAAATGAGACACTTAAAGTAGTAGATGAGTTTTGCAATTTGGCCAGCAAGCTAACTGACGATGGCCAAAGTAGAGAGGATATAAAACGCAGACTGGCAATGGCAAGAAAAACGCTTCTGAAGGAGAGGTATTAGTTATCATAGAATGTAGATTTAAGTGTTAGGAAGTCTTTTCTGAAGGTATGTGTATGGAGTGTAGGCATTTATGGAAATGAAACATGGGCGATAAATAGTTTAGACAAGACGAGAATAGAAGCTTTTGAAATGTGGTGCTACTGAAGAATGCTAAAGATTAGATGGATAGATCACGCAACTAATGAGGAGGTACTGAATAAAACTGGACAGATAAGAAATTTGTGGCACAGTCTGATTAGAAGAAGGGATCGGTTGACAGGACACATTCCGAGATAACAAGGGATCAAAAATTTATTAATGCAGGAAAGTAGGGGCAGTAAAATTCATAGAGGGAGACCAAGAGACGAATACAGTGAGCAGACCCAGAAGGATGTAGGTTGCAGTAGTTATTAGGAGATGAAGAGGCTTGCACAGTATAATATAGCTTGGAGAGCTGCATCAAACCATTCATCGGACTTAATACCCCTAAAACGACAACGCTTTTTGTTTGCAACTTCTACAGTCCCTGTGGTATCTACAGTGTCCACGTCAACCGCAGGTTTTCCACTGTGAGATCCACTTGACTATAGACTCTTTGGTCCCGGCGGAGGTTCGAGTCCTGTGTTTGTCCTTAGGATAATTTAGGTTAAGTAGTGTGTAAACTTAGGGACTGATGACCTTAGCAGTTAAGTCCCATAAGATTTCACACACATTTGAACTTTTTTTTTTAATAGGCTCTTTAGCATACTTGGGGCAAAAGCTAAGAACTGCTGTTGTGACGGTGGTCGTTGTCTCGCCTTTTATTTATTTTTGGATCTTATTTATTTAATGTTGCGACGAAGCAGATGTGGCCGACAGGTGTTCTTCGACATTCATCAGGTAAGGTTGGAGGGTAACATCTAGCTGACACTGCTGGAAGCGACTGAATCATGGCTGGTCTACTGACAGCAAGTATCCAGTACCGTAAGCAAATAGTGTCCGTTGTCAACTGGGGCCTTTTCATTACCCTCCATTTGTAGTAATGAACTCGCTTCCCACGCCCGGGTTCCCGGTTCAAATGGCTCCGAGCACTATGGGGCTCAACTGCTGTGGTCATCAGTCCCCTAGAACTCAGAACTACTTAAACCTAACTAACCTAAGGACATCACACACACCCATGCCCGAGGCAGGATTCGAACCTGCGACCGTAGCAGCAGCGCGGCTCCGGACTGGAGCGCCTAGAACCGCACGGCCACCGCGGCCGGCCGGGTTCCCGGGTTCGATTCCCGGCGGGGTCGGGGTTTTCTCTGCCTCGTGATGACTGGGTGTTGTGTGATGTCCTTAGGTTAGTTAGGTTTAAGTAGTTCTAAGTTCTAGGGGACTGATGATCATAGATGTTAAGTCCCATAGTGCTCAGAGTCATTTGAACCATTTTCGTAGTAATGAATAAAGGGTGGTTCTTATGAATGTTTAAACCCTCCCACGCCCAGAGCGACACAGATGACGCTTGTAACGTTAAGAGTACGTGGGCGAGTTATTCGTCCACCTAGGCCTAGTATAGGGGAGGTATAAATTTGTTGGACGGCTGTCGCTCATATGGCCTTCGTGCAGGAGACAATGCTCCAAGATATAGCCAAGTGTAAGACAAGTTGAAAGATGGCTTCTTAACCCTTTCAGACCCCTTGTCCATTTCAATGGACACTACTTTTCGAGAGTAATATCTCATATCTGAGAGCACAGATGTTTTTAGGATTGCTTGTACGTCGCAATGGAAGTCTTGTGGTTCAATATGATGGGCGATCCTGCCATCTAGTGGTGAAGTCACGAAGTATTTGGACGTTTTTTGAGACAAGATGGCCGCACAGAGGAAGCATGTAAAAGGTGGGTACATATTTCGACCAATTTTACGTGTTTAAAGGTTAGAGTTCCCCTTGTTTTTAAGTTTTATTTGTTTTAGTAAGGTTTTGGATACTTTCTATAGCAAAATTAGATGCATGCTTCGGAAAATCACTGTATTATCGACGTTACAAAACTGATGTCCATTGAAATGGACATTTAGTCCCAATGGTTGTTTTTACTTGTGTACTTGTAATGTATCTCTGCTATACGAAAATAACTTCTGTGATGCAACTGCGCCTTTTTTGTAACGTAGGGGACGAAACTAATTTATTTTATGTTACCAAAGATTCAGTAGATAAATTTCCAAGCATTTATGTACAATATTGCAGTAGTTGTACTTGATGTTATTGCTTGAGACTTAGTATTTGCGGCTTGTTTCAACACTGTTCATGAAATTGCTTACATCTGACGTATCGATTTTCAGAATTTTATCATATTGAGAGGTATCCTTCCCAAATACTGGATTTGCTGATGTCAGGTGAGGTTTCTGACTTAGAGCTCTCAGAAAACGACGAAAGTGGCCCTGATGATGTAGAATCCATTCCACAATGCACTAGACCTGGTATGTAATAATAAAACTATCAATCTCACCTGACTATTATATATATTTTGACCTGGTTGTTGCTATACTGCATTGTCATTTTTAGGTGCTGATGTAGTCACAAACTACGAAGAGGAACAACTGGAGGACGATAGTTACAGCACAGAAGAAGATTACCAAAATCATACTTATGCACAGGACTCAAATGTTGAAGACTCTATTATTCCATCTGAGTGGGTGTTTACTGAAAAAAGTGATATTAGATGGAGAAGAAAATCGCCTACACTCCAAAGCACACCTATAGGTGAAGACCAGTATTCAGTGCAGCCATCAGAGTGTGATATGACACCCATTGAATATTTTTCAGAGTACATTTCTCATGCTTGCTTAGAAAATATGCTTGAAAAAACCAACATGTATGCATTGCAACATGGGAAAACATTTACACCGACAAATGTAACGGAAGTAAAGGCTTTCCTAGGACTTCATATAATTATGGGATGCTTGAAATACCCCAGAGTTAGAATGTATTGGGATTCAGCATTGCATTTAGATCTCTTTGTGGAAAGTATGTCAAGAGAGAGATTTTTCCGACTGAGATCAAATTTCCATGTAGTTGGCAATTTGGCAAGGCCAGAAAATTGCAAAGACAAATTTTACAAAGTGAGACCCATTTATAATTGTATTAGACATAGATGTTTGGAACTACAGATTGAGGAAGAATTATGTGTTGATGAGCAAATGATTCCTTTCAAAGGTCACTTAGGAGTAAAGCAGTATTGTAAGGGAAAGCCTAAACCTTGGGGTATAAAACTGTTTTTATTATGTGGAAGAAGTGGTCTGTGCCATGACTTTCTGTTGTACCAAGGAGATACTCCAGAAATCTCAAACACTTTTGTAAAAAAAGTTTGGTTTAGGGGCATCTATTGTTCTAAAACTTGTTGAGAGAATTAACAGGGAACGTGCTTATTTATATTTTGATAATTTCTTCATAACATTCAACTTACTAGAAATATTAAAAATATAAAATATATATGCAGCAGGAACAGCAAGACTATGTCGCATGCCAAATGTACCTTTCACCAGTGATAAGGATTTGAAAAAGAAAGGGCGTGGTTTTTCTGAAGAAGTGGTGAGCATGAATGAAGCAGTGATAATGTGTAAATGGTTTGACAACTGACCAGTAGTTCTGGCATCAAATTTTGTAGGATGTGGTAGTCAAGATGAAGTACAGCGCTGGGAAAAATCAAGAAAGACATATGTTTATGCCTCATGGCCTGAAGTTGTACGTCGTTATAACCATGCTATGGGTGGTGTTGACAAAATAGATATGTTAATTAGCATGTATAGGATTTTTATTAAATCTAGAAAATGGATATTGAGAATGTTGATCCACGCTGTAGATTTAGCGTGTGTGAACAGTTGGTTGGAATACAAAAGAAATACTGAATCACTGGGAGAGAAAGAGACAATGGATTTGCTTCATTTTAAGATGAGAATAGGAGAGGCTCTTGTAAAAATGGGTACTAGTACCAAAGTGAAACGTGGCAGACCCAGTAGTGATTTACAGGACATAAACGCAAAAAGAGCAAGAACTGAGATTCGTCTGGCACTAGAGATTCGGAATGATCTTACTGGACATTTTCCTGAGTACCATGATAATACAGAAGCTTCAAGGTGTAAAATGCCTAGTTGTAGGAATAAAACTCATGTATTTTGTGAGAAATGTAATGTTCATCTATGTTTTGTCAAAGGAAGGAATTGTTTCAAAATGTTCCACAATGGAGGATGTAACAACCGTTGATACTGTTTGTCCCTTACAATGGACATTCTGTAAAATGTAAATAAAAATGTTTTGAGTGATTTTGTTGGATTTATTACGTTTCTAATACCCATTTTTACCTATTACAATGAAAAGATATTTTTTTTTCATGGCTGAGAATAATTTGGGTCTGAAAGGGTTAAGCTCTGTGAGAGTCTATAGTAATTTACAATAAAATATTAATGCAAATGTTAATACACAGGCGATTTTAATATCTTTAAAACTACAGAAGTTAATATTACACAGTGAACAAACATTTACACCATGAACCTCTGAATTAACAACTTCTAATCACATCATACGATTTAAAACACGATATCTGAGATGATGGCATTGCGCAATATCTATCAGCTAGAAAGACATTCATCTGTATCTATTTTATTTATTGACTTATGACATCCTTTTTTATCTGTTTTATTACACAAATTATTGTCAGAAGATCGTATTCTCCACATTTACAAAGCACGAGAAAACAACTTCAGTATCTCATATTTTATCATACTTGTGTTTTTATTTAATGAACAGTTTGCTATTTTGCCAGTAAATTTATTTAAAATTTGATTCCAAGTGGTATTAAAAACGGTGATAATTTAAAAGCGGCTAATCATATGTGTTACCAGAAACCACAGTTGAAAAGAGAATCAAAAGATGCTTCTGACAAATAGGCCTAAATAATTGTTTAAACCATAACTAAGGACAATCTGCTGTCATTTATCGTGAGCGCATTTGCGCAAGAATACTGTCTTGCTTATTTATGGACAAACCTATATTTTTTATTGTCAATGTTCTGAGTGTGAATGGATATTTCTAACATTTCTTTATTTGAATATTATTGTAATGTATTAGTTTGGACTGGAAGTGGTCAAGATAAATCAGATCATGTTTGTAGCGTATAAGCGTGTAGCATTTTTGGTGGAAACGGCGTTCAGCCAGTGGAAAGGCAGACAGAAGCGGAAGAATATGGGTGTCAAGTGCATACTGGAACTTTTCAATTGAAGAGCTCAAAGGAGTGATCCTGGAGGTCTCTTCATGTCGAGTGCTGGAAGAAGTAAGACCTGCCGATGATAACGTGCATAATTCAGTCGTGTGGTGATTGATTCTGGATGGTGAAACGTCACTACAATACTCAGACTTTTGAAGGAACTTTATATTGTGAAGTATCTGAATGTGCTCCAGAATAGGACTCAAAATTTTTGCTTGCATTATGGAACTGAGAATAGACAGAGTATTAGTTAGTATTCTTTGTATCACATGTCTTAATTTGTGAATCACCACGTCGAACTCCCAACTGTTTTGGGTTAGTGAATCTCTTGTGTATTGTGATCATGAAATGGACTTAGTTTCTGTTTTCCCGTATCTCTGATGATTATTTAGTTTAGAGATTAGTTTTTGTTTTCCCATGTCTTTGATGATTATTTAGTTTGAGGATTTTGCCACCATTCTCATAACACTATCAACATAGCTTTACTGCATTTGAAAAGGCTATCGTCTGTATTTTTAAATGAATATCATAGGACAACTTTCGATTTATTTGAGGTGCTCTTTCTTGAATAGGCATTATTCCGCATAATTCTCTGTCGTCTACAGAAGTTAACTCGCAATTCTAACCAATGCTTAGACTATTCGACTGCATGATCACAGCTACAGGTTATTTGCAGCGAATTAGCTACAGGGAATGAAAGAAGACTTGCGTAATTCGACCCTACGACTACATCAAGCTATTCTTTTTAAACAGAGCTGCGCAAGCCCAAGTACATAAAGTACAAGTAACCACAGGTAAAGACACAACTGGTTTGCTCGTATGGGATGCTGTGTAGAAGAGCAACTACTACTCTGTAGTAACTGTTAGGCACCATCGCATGCTGAAGCAAGTAATTTAATTTAAGAAACATGGAACCTTAAATTTCGAGAAATACGCCAAAAGTGGATGACAAATGTTGAACGTGTGAAGTCACCAGATGACGTACCTCACCGCACATCCATCTGTTGGGCCTGTTGGTCTTAACCACGCCGGTACGGGCAATGCGACGCATCGCTCTACTTGGCTACTCTGTTTTCGTTCTTCCATTAGCCGATGTGATACAGTAGTGCTGGTGGTAGTGGTAATACAAGACAAGGATGAATCGGTTTGCACTCAAAGAGCGTGCAGACATGCATCTATGTTATGGCGCTGCTATTTCCAGTGCGCTTGTAGGAAGACGTATTTACGCAGAACGTTTTCCACGGCGCGCTTTACATTCTCATTTATGTTGCTATAGTATATCGTCGAATGCCTGAAACAGGGATCACGTGCTTTAGTGAACAATGAAGGCAAAAAATGTATTGACAACCGATAACACAGTAATCGGACATGCTGTGTTTTGTAATTAAGGCTAATTGGTTCAAAATGGTTCAAATGGCTCTGAGCGCTATGGGACTCAACTTCTGAGGTCATCAGTCCCCTAGAACTTAGAACTACTTAAACCTAAGTAACCTAAGGACATCACACACATCCATGCCCGAGGCAGGATTCGAACCTGCGACCGTAGCGGTCGCGCGGTTCCGGACTGTAGCGCCTAGAACCGCTCGGCCACCACGGCCGGCTAAGGCTAATTATCAGACAAAATCCGACGAATGAAATAATTTCCGCTTTGTTGCTGTTTGCGAGCACTGCAATATCACATCGGATAATGCAAGAACGGAAACATTAGCCTAGCGGAGCGATGTGTAGCACTGCCCCCTACGACGAGGGTAGGATTGAAAGGCTCAACCGTTGCATGTGCATTTGACGTCACATGTTCAACATTTGTGATCCACTTTTGTGGCGTTTCCCGACATTTTCGGTCCCATGTGTCTTAAATTACTTCTCTAAGCGTCATCCAAGTCGCTTCCGGGGTTTCTGATGTTAACAAGGATCACTCTATATAATGTACGCACATCAAAAAGTGTTTTGCATCACCTCCGTTCGGAGAGTTCCGGAACTTGTACAGAAAAAGAAAATTGGAATAGAGATCAACATAAACATCATCTCCGCCCTCTTTATTGCTCATGAAAACCACACATTGCATGTTGTATCACCATACAGCGAGATCTTCAGAGGTCGTGGTCCAGATTGCTGTACACACCGGTACCTCTAATACCCAGTCGCACGTCCTCTTGCATTGATGCATGCCTTTATTCGTCGTGGCATACTATCCACAAGTTCATGAAGGTCCCACTCATCAATGGCGATTCGGCGTAGATCGCTCAGAGTAGTTGGAGGATTACATCGTCCATGATCAGCCCTTTTCAATCTATCTCAGGCCTGTTCAATGTGGCTCATGTCTGGAGAACATGCTAGCCACTCTTGTCGAGCGATGTCGTTATCCCGAAAGAAGTCATTCAATGATTTGCACGATGGGGGCGCGAATTGTAGTCCATGGAGACGAGTGCCTCGCCAATATGCTGCCGATATGGTTGAACTATCGGTCGGAGGATGGCATTCACGTATCGTAAAGCTGTTACGGCGCCTTCCATGACAACCAACGGCGTACGTTGACCTCTCATAATCCCAAAACTGCACGGAACCTCCACCGTGCTGCACTCGCAGGACGGTGTGTCTAAGGCGTTAAGCCTGACCAGGTTGCCTCCAAACACGTCTCCGACGATTGTCTAGTGGAAGGCATATGCGACACTCATCGGTGAAGAGAACGTGATGCTAATCCTGAGCGGTCCATTCGGCATGTTGTAGGGCCCATCTGTACCGCGCTGCATGCTGTCGTGGTTGCAAATATGGGCCTCGCCATGGACGTCGGGAGTGAAGTTTATTCATCATGCAACCTATTGCGCACAGTTTGAGTCGTAACACGACGCCCTGTCGCTGACTGTATGAAAAGCATTGTTCAACATGGTGGCGTTGCTGTCAGGGTTCCTCCGAGCCATAATCCGTAGGTAGCACTCGGCCTGAGCGAGGCATGTCATCGACAGTTCTTGTCTGTCTCTCTGTATCTCCTCCATGTCTGAACAACATCGCTTTGGTTCACTCTGAGACGCCTGGACACTTCCCTTCTTGAGAGCCCTTCCTGGCACAAAGTAACAATGCGCACGCGATCGAACCGCGGTATTGACCGTATAGGCATGGTTGAACTACAGACAACACGAGCCGTGTACCTCCTTCCTGGTGGAATGACTGGAACTGATCGGCTGTCGGACCCCCTCCGTCTAACAGGCTCTGCTCATGCGTGGTTGTTTACTTCTTTGCGCGGGTTTAGTGACAACTCTGAACACTGAAAGGGACTGTGACTGTGATACAATATCCACAGTCAACGTCTATCTTCAGGGGTGATACAAAACTTTTTTGATGTGTATACATATGTAGAATGCGTGACTATAATATTCTCAGGTTAAACAAATAAATAAGTAAGTAATTATGACCACTGAATTGCGAGGGTGAAATCGCCTGAGTCCAAACTAAATCATCAACACGTCAATAAAATGTATTCTGCCGCCTGCTGCGCTTGCTGCGATGTTGACTCTTTCGGACCCTGAGAATAATCAGTAACACATGTTTTAAAATCACATTTTGTATCCCGGATGGAAGGCAGCGGGTGTGTCTGCTCCTGAAATCTGACAAAGAGGCCAATTGAAAAGAAGCGCGTAGGAGCAGGTAAGGCAAAGCTTTCGGTACTTCAAGTAGAATAAAAGTGGTTTTACTATAGTATAAACATATGCAAACATACTAACGTAACTTTAGGTGATGAGCACGGAGGTGTGCAGCCAAAGTCCAGATGAGAAAGTCTCAACAGCAAGTTAAGCTACAATGGTGGTTCTCGGCCGTCTGCTCTTCATGAACTGGGCGAAAGTGGAGCGGCGCTCGTAGAGCTGCACAGCGTTGGCTACAGGGCGCTATGGTCGGCGAAGATCTTCTGCTTTCGTATTGCCAACCTACGCTGTGGCATCGGAACTATCGATACCACGTCACGAATAACGTATCGTTAATGCAGTTACGAATGCATTAATTCGTGAATAAAACTTGGCATGAGTCTTTGAGACTCTTTCACAATAAGTATTATTGTCAATATCTCTCTTTCCTTTGCACCAGTTGATAATGATGGGCAAACAAACTTTGTTTTAAAGTGGAGCCAATACGCAAACTCTGTTAAATTGGAAGATTAGAAGATGAAAAATAAATTTTAGTATCGGCAGTCAAGGTTGCCAAAGGTAACACGATATATTCAAAAGTATTTGTGGTGTGCGTGCTGTAAGACCTTCAGTACACACACCATCAGATTATTTGACTTGTCGCTCTAACGAAGTAGGCAGTGTCAACAATATGTCTCGTGGTCTTATCGTGGCGTATTTATCTTCTGCCGTTAGGTCAGACGATGGAAATGTCACTTGCACGCTTAGAGTAGCAGATTGACGGTGACCAACTTTAAACAGAACTTGATTAATTTTCACACACATTTATTAAAATAATAACAAGCATAAAATTTACTTAACTTGGTTCTGGATGCTATTTACAATTTACAATCTGAAGTTCCTTTGGTATTGGTACGCTAATCTTATTCTCACATATATCTCTGATACTTGACAAAAGTGTCTATACATTTATCTTCATGGCTATGTACAGGAATATGGTAATCTTATTAGGCGCAGACTGAAACTTGACTATAGAGTGGTACAGGCAAATGTAGAACTCGCACAGACTGGTACAGACTAATGCAGACTGGTACAGACTGGTGAAGACAAATGCAGACTCACTAATCGGGGGTCTGTACACTCGTTATAATACCTCGCGCGTTCATGTATCACTGCGCGAGTGTGATCCGCGAAGAGAAAAGGTTCTACGTAAGCAGTAATCTCGTTGGCTGCGTTACATATTAATACGCGGATCGGCGGAAGCAGAATTTGGTACGTCTCTATGGCAGCGCCATCTCGTAGTGCGGAGACGGACGAGCGCTGTGCCGGCGCTGTTGTGCTTAGCGGGGCGCGCTCTAGTGGGAAAGTTGTGTACGCGCTGACTACGTGGAACTATGTACACAACAGTATTTCAAACAAAACCTTCGTGTCTACTGATTGAATGATTTCTGTGACATGTTACCATCCACCGAAGAGAACTACCGTCCTGAGGATATGACAATATTTGTCCTCCCGTGCCAGATTTTCGGCGGGTCGCCGGCCGGAGTGGCCGAGCGGTTAAAGGCGCTACAGTCTGGAATCGCACGACCGCTACGGTCGCAGATTCGAATCCTGCCTCGGGCATGGATGTGTGTGATGTTCTTAGGTTAGTTAGGTTTAAGTAGTTCTAAGTTCTAGGGTACTTATGGCCACAGCAGTTGAGTCCCATAGTGCTCAGAGCCATTTGAACCATTTTCGGCGGGTCTCATTCTCTTCAGTTCACTGACTCCTTTACGTTACAGCCTCTAATAGTGATGTTGTGTGGTGCGTAGGGAGCCGTTGCTGAACTAGGCCGTTGTAGTTTTGGCGGCGTTGAGTGCAATAAGGAGATTGCTTGTTCACATCGCCAACTGCTACATCGCCAGCTTTGTACCAGAAATTGGCGCGAAGACGCATGCACAAAAAAGACAGCTGGTACATGAGCGACCTCTGTCGAGTTTCGTACCCTCGTCGAATGTTGCTCCATCTATGGCGCGCAGGCGCATTTGTAATGATGATACCACATATGCTTTCTCTATCGGAATTTGGGCTTGCGTATCTAAAATTTAGATGTCCAATTAATAAAATTAGCTGTCGCTCGACTTATCATTGGTCATAAAATGTTTTCTTTCTAAAGATGTTAGGGAAATCACCAGGTCCCACGCCTTATTTAGTTGAAAGCCGCCGTCACTATTAATGAGATCTTCCGCCAAACGTATTTCCACTGATTCCTTAATAACTGAATCCCTTAAGTATCTCGTCGAGGCCAATATTTCAGTGGCAGGATAATCCATGGAATGTCCCACAGAGACACAATGCTTGGCTATGGCTGACTTACTCGGCTGGGAAAGGCGAAAATGGTGACCGCGTTCATCGCACCTTTCACGCATGTGTGCGTTGTCTGACCAAAGTAGGCTTTGCTACAGGCACGGTATTCTGTAGATTCCAGTTCTCCTGCCACCCCCAGTGCAAAACACTCACGTGAAGATGGCTGAATGGTTGTCACCCGAAATATCACGGCAAGAAGTCAACGTCCCCCCGGCTGCAATTCCGAAACTTCATGGAATACTCTTTACGCCGGGAAAATTTCAACAATTACATAGAAATGCACTACTTGAAGAAACCTGCAGAAATCACAAGTGATCTCCAGGTAACTATAAGGGAAGCTTATGCAACATCTGAGCGACACATCTATGGAAGTAATGGTGCACACACTCAAGGATATCAAGGAACGTGAATGTTTCGTGTCTTCAAGGATAAACCGTCCATAGCAGCTACGATGAAGCGCTCTCGATCAGGGGGCATGTCCGCTACAACCAGTGAGCCACTGAAAACGTATTTAAAATGCAGCTTAACACTGCTACTTACATGATTCTGGTTTCCAGAGTAGAAAAGAACGACAACCGTAATAGAATTCTCAAAATATCGTCTGTAGTGTTCTTGGAGTAGGCAGGATCTTCCTATGGACCAGAGTGCAATTTAATGTTTATTAGGAATGTCGTTCATAGCAAACAACACTGCATGGCCAATAGTCCCTGGAAATTCATAATTATTCGTTCCAAGTATGCCAGCCACGGAACTCATAATGTTTAGGAAATTCTGTTGCTAGCGTATACGTTCCAGTACATTAAGGTGAAATTTGTTGCCATTCTTTCTGGTACATCGTGGATACTCGAAACTGCAACTCATTCCAAAGACGAATGATGTGATTGAGGGGACATTTGTATAGGCTAATCCAGCAAACCCGCCCGATTTTCTTCGAGAGACGATCAATTATCCTTGCTCTGTGGACAATAGTGTTTCCACGGTGTGTTCCTCAAACCGATTTTGTAAGCATATGAGTTTATTTATCCAAAAAACAAAACTGCCAGATACCGCACGAAGATAAATAGGTCTAGGCTACAGCATCATATTCACTATTTTTACCGTTGTCACAATACAGGGTGAAAAGTATTTAAACCGACAAACTCTGGGAGGTTGTAGGGGACATCAAAACAAATATTTTTCCCTAATGTCATTTTTGCCAATGTGGAGTATTTAAACCGGTAGAGGAAAATACAAACTAAATATTAATTACTCCAAAAATAATAAAATACCCGTGTGATTAAACCAATAAACACTTTTCCATTTTTTTACGACCAAGAGACAACACGTTAACACAACCCAATTTCAATTACAGTAGCTTTTAAAAAATGCCTCCATTAACACGTAAACAACGGTTACACCGTCGGATCATGTTCTGTCTGACACGGGCAAAAACCCCAGGAGTATCCTGAATTGTTCCTGCTGCTGCTACTATGCGGGCAACCGGATCCTCTTCTGATGCAACAGGATGTAATGGTACTTGAATTACGCAACCATTACGGCACCTCACCTGAACCTCTCGATACCAGTAATATTCTACTGGGTTTCTGTTCACTACTTAACATATTTCTGAGACAACATTCAGATTTGATTTCATTTGTGATGCATCGATATGTTTATGTTGCAATGATATTATTCTTATGTGTATTCGTTCTTTTGTCACTATGATCTTTGACGTACTTGTAACTCTGATTTTTGGGCGCGTAAGCGATAGTTAGTTAGTTGTTAACTTGTTAGAGAGTCGGACCTTGAGAAGGTCAAGTCTTGGACGTCATGTTGGAAAGACGCTTAACGTAGTCAGCTTATAAAATGTGAACTTTAACAGTGACTGTGAGGAAGATGTTTTCAAGTATGTTTTGTATTGTGAAGTGATGTTTTGTGTTTACGTGATATTGCAATAAAAGCAATTAAAAGGAAGTGTAATTTAATTTCGGAGTGCTGATTACTTTTTTACATCACCATTGTCCAGCAAAAGTGTAATCTTCAAGGATGGTTTGTGAAGCGCATCTACATTACTTTTGAATATAGCAGAATAAAACTTAGGCCTCTTTGCATCCGAGCTTGCAATCATAACCACCTAGATTTTCAACGATTGAGCCATGATTTTACGACGAGACCAGTGTGGGAAACACAAAAAGATGAGTGCCTAGTTTTTTCATTATTACATGAAATGACTATTAACTGTGCTCTAATGACACCTGCCACATAATATGACTGTCGTTGCCCGAAAATGCAGTATTTAGCAGCGTGAGCAACACCACAATCGTTATTAAATGCTGACCTTTGTTGTGGTAGGGTTGTTAGAAGGAGTTGCGTAAACAAGGTTGCGCATCTCTCCCCACACAAAAAAGTCCAGAGGGGACATATCAGGGGATCGAGCAGCCCATGATACAGGACCACCTCTGCCAGTCCACGTTTCTGGGAACCGTCGGTACAGGAATCGACGCGCACGACGACTGAAGTGTGCCGGCGCCCCGTCATGTTGGAACCACTGCGTTGTCTTGTAGGGAGCGGGACGTCTTCCAGCAAATCTGGCAATGCCCTGGCGAGAAAATTGTAATAGTGCCTGCCATTTAATCGCCTAGGTAGCAGATACGGCCCAATTAAACAGTCCCCAACAACACCGACCCACACATTAACGAAGAACCGCACTTGATGAGCGCTAGTAACTGTGGCATGTGGGTTATCCTCACTCCAAACATGCGAATTGTGCATGTTGAAGACTCCATCACTCCTGAACGTTGCTTCATCGGTAAAAAGCACAGAGGATGGAAATGTAGGATGCATTTCATACTGTTCCAGGTACCACTGCGAAAACTGTGCTCTGGTTGGATAATCAACTGGTTCTAGGTTGTGGACACGCTGTTAATGAAATGGACGTAACAATTGCTCTGGAAGGACTGTCTTTACATTCGTCTGATTCATCCCCACGTTACGTGCAATTGCACGAGTGCTGATTGAAGGATCCCGCTCCATATGCTGCAAGACAGCTTCCTCAAATTGCAGCGTTCTTACTGTGCGACGGCGTCCCTGTCCAGGTAATCTGCTAAATGACCCGGTCTCACGCAGACGTTGGTACACAGCAGCAAAGGTCGTATGATGTGGGAAACGGCGATTAGGATATTGTTGTTGATAAACCCGCTGTGCAGCTCGTCCGTTGTGGTGCGCTACGTAGTACGCACCAGCCATATCAGTGTACTCACTCCAGGTGTATCGCTCCATTAGTAAACAGAGACAATGCACTACTACACTGGTGGACAGCAGTTGCCTACAACTGAAGAGCGTAATACGCCCTCTAACAACTGAAAATCGTAATACGGCCTCTAACAACTGAAGAGCGCAATACGGCCTCTAACAACTGAAGAGCGTAATACGGCCTCCACCGGTTTCAGTAATCCTCATAGGAAAAAATGACATTAGGGAAAAATATTTGTTTTGATGTCCCCTACAACCTCCCAGAGTTTGTCGGTTTAAATACTTTTCACCCTGTATGTAATACCATACACTACGCACCAACGCGGCCCATAACGCCAAATCACGTTTCGTGATCCGCCACTCTTAAACCTTGTTCCACTGCTGCACAGAACAATAACTGTATTGTTTGTATTAGTCTAAGCTACGACGCGCATTCGTTCTGGGAATCGCTGGGTAGCAAGGCGACCATGAAAATCGAGCTCTATCGATTCTCGTCGGATCGTTATGTCGTTGACCTCCGTAGCTAAGCTGCCTTATACTCGTAGTTCCTCTGCTAGTAGCTGTCAAGGAAAACTGAGGGTAGCCCGTGTTAGCGTTTGGCCATTACTCTCGGTTAGTTTCTTCGACCTACTAGATAAAAGATAGTTCAGCAGCATACCTGGCGTTTCACCTTTCTAACATTATCGCCAGCTGTGAATCTGGGCGCGTCTCGCGTCTGTAAAATCAGTCTGACGGAGTACCTAAACGCGTGGGGCCCTACAAACATACCCTCATACGCTCAAAGTCAGTTCAGGCAATCTATTTCTTCGGATGAAAGCGCCTCCGTGATGTTAACTCATTGTACCTGTCATGTATACTGCTGCTCGCTAAAGCCTCCAGCTGCTTATTTTCCTCCACTCTGCCCTACTTGGTGCAAAAGACCAGTCTCGCGGGTGTACGGAACAAACGATTTAAAAAGCTAATAACGAAAAAAAGAAAGTTCTCGAACGTCAGCGTCCGCCGTGTCTCACATGTTTCTATTAAAATAGCAGAGATTAGTAATTAACAGAAAACTACAACCCCTTGGAGATTTATCACATCACAACGTAGCTTATTCCTTAACTATAAAACATCAACAAGTTTGTTTCCACCCCTAACACATATGTATCCACAAATGGCCCTCTTAAAATGAGTAAATCCAGAAGGCTTTTTTAAAGACTGAGTATAAATGTAGATGATTTATTTTTCCTCTAGTCCACAACATACATTACTTCTTCATTCAGAACCCTGACAAATACGCTATCTTTTCATATTTTACCAAACCTGGCAACTGTTAAGTATGAAACGTCCCCTTAGAAAAATTATACATGACTGTGCTTAAACTGACACACAATATTTTTAGCGCAACGCAATCTGACTTTCAAAAATCCGTACAAATGAATAGCCCTGACTAACATTAACCTATACCTTTCACAAATCACTTACCTCACCAAAAATCTTCGTTACTCGAACTACTGCAATACAGCGAGCGCCACTACTGCCAGCTAAATAAAAGATTCAAACTACTGAAGGCACTAACTACTAATAGGCATAGTTAGCAATTGAAAGATTTTGATAGAGAACAAACAATGTATTTACCTTACTAGTGTTCAAAAGTCATAATATATATAGCAGTTCATGGCATCCAGTCGTACAAATTTACTGTCTCTGATGGACACACGTCCAGATCATCCGCTCTCAAAACTCCGCCATTTCTCTCCCCACATCCACCACTGCTGGCGGCTCACCTCCAACTGCGCAACGCTACGCGCTGTTAACATCCAACTGCCCAACACTACAATAGCAAACAACAATGCAAATCAGCCACAGACTGCACACAGCACAGCCAGTGATTGTCATACAGAGCGCTCCGTGGCGTTACCAATAAAAAAACCTAAACAGCCTACTTACATAGTCCACATGCTCCCCACAAAAAATTTTACAAAATGTTTTGGGCAGTGGCCAATAATGATTTGATAAAATTTTTCATAATTACAATAACAAAGATATCAAATGCACACACTTATTGATACAATGTTGGTCAAAAGCTAAAATTTTCTCACAGTCCATAAAGACAGTCCTGATCATTCATCACAGTAAAATTGCAGTGTTTTTCTCAGGCAACTGTTAAGTAGCGCCCTTTCCTTTATAAAGAGATTTTCTTTACTGACTTTCCGCCATCCGTGTCAACATATTTGACTCACTTTGGTTTCAGCTCTTCTTTGGAAACATTATTTTCATCTTGCACCTATCCTACCAATAAATACTAGAAATACAGGTGCTTCTTTTCTACCCCGAATATATTCAAATATTTGTTCTGAAATCATTCTTACAATTTGCTGAGTCGATAAGCAGATCGATTCGCATTACTGGCAAATAATCTCCATTGATAAAGTTCTCATATACATTTGCTAATAACTTAATTATAATTTTCATTTGTATCTTTTGTCGTACATTGTCTCATGTATCTAGCTTAAATCTTGTACGTAAGTAATCTTAACAATTTCAACCGTACTGCTAATTCTCGGCAGCCATCTCTAACGCCGGACTAATGAACTATAACCAAATGAAATTTTCCGTTTTTGTTTTCAAAGGTTGGTACTTATCCCTTCTCCCCCTGTATAGTTATTTCCATCTTTTTCCCTGCGTTACATTTTTTATAATTTTTTGTTTTCGGTCCATATTTTTATATCTTTCCTCCCGACAGTACTTTTTACTATATCTCCCATACCCTTTCCTTCCTGATAAATAACTGGTTTCTATCTTCGAACGTAGTGAATTTCCGCAGTCGGTTCTTCTTTAGCGTCATTGGGTTACATGCGTATGCCACCACATAATCGATATGTTATTTTTTATGTCCATCCTTGTGCCGGGTGGTCGGGGGAACTACGGCCTTTCACTGTTATAAGAAAATGAAACACCAACAGCCGTCCATATGTTATTGTTTATTGTCTAACTAACAGTTTAGACACTTCAATGCACCATCTTCAGGCCTTAGATAATGCTGAAGGGGTTATAACGATGCACACACGCGATGCATCAGTGGCCAACAAGTGGTTTACGCAGGCTATCTGCAACTGCGATGTCGTCTCTCCAGCCATCAACAGTTGATGCTCGTAGAGACATCGCAGTTACAGGTAGCCTGCGTAAACAAGTGGTTGGCCATTGATGCCTCGTATATAAGGATCGTGATAACCCCTTCAGCATCAACTAAGGCCTGAAGATGACGCATTGAAGAGCCGAAACTAGTACCTACACAAAAAATGACAACATAAGGACGGCTGTAGGTGTTTTATTTTCTTACAATCGAATTAACATATAAGGTGGTTATAATTGAACTTTCAAAACGCAGAAGAAATAACACCGCTGGTCGGAATGACGTCAAATTGCAATGGAATATTATCGGACAAGGGGGAGAACGTACGACAGAAGAAAAAAAAATAGTGTGAAAATTGATCAATAGCTGGCGTTGTTCGTGTCACAATACGTAAATGGAAACACCTGTCATGCGCAGCCGGCCGGGGTGGCCGAGCGGTTCTAGGCGCTACAGTCTGGAACCGCGCGACCGCTACGATCGCAGGTTCGAATCCTGCCTCGAGCATGGATGTGTGTGATGTCCTTAGGCTTGTTAGGTTTAAGTAGTTCTAAGTTATATGGGACTGATGACCTCAGAAGTTAAGACCCATAGTGCTCAGAGCTATTTGAACCATCTGTCATGCGCACGACCCACTGAAGTTGGTATAAACACGCCAGGTACACGGCTTTTCCTCCTTTCGCGCCTGCGACGTTCGCCATGACTGTCTCGATGCAGGATCGCGCTCTGCTTGTATAGCTGTATTACAAGAATGATGATTGTGCACATGTCGCTCTGCAGAAGTTCTGCACACTGAAGAGTTTGAAAAAAAGGCGTTGGTCCTATGACTGCCGTGGGTGTGGAGAAAATGATTCGGACATTTGAAAAGACCGTTTCTTTTGATGTGCAACCTGGTAGAGGGTGGAAACGAATTGATTCGACGTCAGTGGAAGCAGTGGCCACAGCAGTGCAGGGGGAGACGAGTGGTGATGTGCAAACGTGTAGTGCACGGTTAACTGCCCGAACAGTGGACATACTCGTGACCACGGTGCGTCAAATCCTACGAAACATTCTTCTTTGGTATCCATTCAAAATTACCCATGTGCACGAGTTGCTTCCTGTTGACCTGCGAGCAAGAGAGATCTTTGCTTTAGAATGTCTTCCTCGCGTGGAAGTGGACAATGACTGGCCGTGGAAGATTGTGTGGACAGACGAAGCTTACTTCCATCTGACAGGATATGTCAATACACAAAATTGTTGAATACGGGCAACGGAAAATCCACACACAAATCAACCAGTACCACTTCATCCAAAAAATGCCACTGTGTGGTGCAGGTTTACGGCACCATTTATCATAGGGCCACATTTTCTCGAAGATACAGGTGCTTGTGGTCCTGTTACCTGTACTGTCACTGGTAAGCGCTATGATCGTATTTTGCGCAACCACGTCATTCCAGCTCTCCAAAAGCGTGGATGTGTGGATGAGATCATTTTTATGCAAGATGGCGCACCTCTGCACATCGCAAATCCAGTCAATAAGCTGCCGAAGCGCCATTTTGGAAATGCTAAAATTATCGGCCACTATTTCCCTACAGCCTGGCCGTCCCGATCACCTGATCTTAATCCGTGTGAGTTCTGGCTGTGGGGCTATCTCAAAGATGTTGTGTTCAGTGTTCCGATTGCAATCTTATCTGCACTGCAGGCACGCATTGCGCAAGACATTCTGAACGTGACCCCGGAAACACTTCGATCAGTTGTGAAACATGCTGTTTCTCGATTTCAACTTGTTGCAGAAAACTGTGGACAGCATATCGAACGTGTTTTGCGCCAGTCACACGGAAATTAGTAATCCGATTTGATTCTCAATGATGCTTTTCCTGCTGTTCTTGGCATCAGGACAATTAAAAACCGAAGTGAGTGATGTTTTTTATGTGGTTTTGGCCTCAGGACGATTAAAAACCGATTTTTCCCATCTGAAGTGATTTGACCTTGCTGTGGTGGATGGACTTACCTAACTAAAACTATCACACCTGTACACCCATGCACACTGAGTAGTACAGTCTGTTTAACGTCAAACGTACACCTTAGGCATTGTTGTATGATTCATTTGTCATTTGTAGTCGACCACTATTAAAATGTGATGCTTACAGCACCATCTATTGCTACATTTAGTAACCAATTATTTTTCTTCTGCCATACGTTTTTCCCCTTTTCCGATAATATTCCGTTGTAATTTGACGTCATTCTGACCAGTGGTTTTATTTCTACAGTGGTTTGAAAGTTTAATTATAATCATCCTGTATTCCTAGCTCTGTGATTCCAGTTGCTTCTGGCTCATCCAGTGCTTCTAGACTTACTCTTTTTCCTTTACATACAACATTCGATCAACAATCCCAGAAATTATTATCACATGGTTTGAGGTTTTCCAAGTTGGATACTGATTTTTGCCTTCTTTTAAATTATTCTGTGGCTCATTCTTTCAGGCGCACTAGAGTGCAGGCTCAGTTCTTCTGGACCTCTCTTCTCTGTACAGCTCTTCATACGTTCTCACCACAACATTTTAAGAATAACAATAGGATGGTTCGCACCTGTCATGTATGTCTTCTTGTACAGACGTCTTATCCCGTAGCAACGTACCCTAGCGATTACATTCCATCCCCACTAAATTTTTATCCTCCTTTGTTCACTGTGGTTAGTTTTCTGGATACTATATTCAGCAGCAATCGTCATATCTTGCATAGCAGTTTCTTTTTCATAGAATCAGTAAATAAAGCAATTTACAACTTCCAAGAAACAGTATGAGGCACATGGATAGTAACGAACATAAAATGGTGGCGAGGCAGCATTGTGGCAAACAGAAAACGGCTCACGAGGCCTAGTTGATTCTTGTCGTATGTTGTCGCTCCCCCAGTGGCTCGCAGAACACCAATACAGGATGTTATTTCTTCTCATGGCAATAACGGCTACATAGTGGCTACCCGCTCAACGGATCACACCGACCAGCATTGCTAGTGGTAATGCATTCCGTTACTGGACAAGCTGCATTTGCAGGTCCGCTCTGTTCTATTCTGGCCGTGTTAGCTCTGCAGTCCCTTGGCATGAGGCGCCCCATGCAGTTTTAAGTTCGGTATTCTTCAGATACCTCATGTCCTCATGTTAAAGGTGCTCCTCCATTATATCAGCCTCACATCAGATGGAACCCAGATCCACTTGCACCATAAAAGAGAGGCAATTACTTTTGCAAGATAACATTCCTATAGCCCGCAGCCATCGCTAAACCACAAGGAAATACAACGACAGAAAAAAAATCGCAACAGCAAAACATAATTAATGCAGAGTAATGAAATTTCTAGAATACATTTGTCTAGGTAACATATTTAAGTGATTAACACTGTAAGATCGTAGGTTAGTGTAAGACAGAGATAATCCATTGCAAATCTGTAATACTGGTGCTTTAATAACCGATGTAACCGGCAGAAAGTTGAATAAAAGCATCCGGACGTGAATGTGTTGTGTTGTACAGGTGCCTGATGTCAGTGTGTGTATGGATTTCCGCGCCTGTAGCAACTGGTCATTCAATACAGGCTACAGTTAATGCTGTCTGTGGACAATGCTGGAGCTGTCGTCCGATCATGTCCCATGTGTGCTATGTTGGAGACAGATCTGGTGATAGAGCAGGCCAAGGCAACATATCGACACACTGTTGAGCATGTTGTGATACAACAGCGGTATTAGGGCAGCCTTATACTGTTGGAAAATACCTCCTCGAATGCTGTTCATGAATGGCAGCACAGCAGATCAAATCACCAGACTGACGTTCAAATTTGCATTCAGAGTGCGTGAGACAACCACGAGAGTGCTCCTGCTGTCATACGAAATCGCACCCCAGTCCAAACTCCAGGTGTGTCTAGGCCACACACAGGTTGGTTGCAGGCCTCAACTGGTCTCCGTCTAACCGACACACCGTCACCACTAGCACCGAGGCAAAAACATATTTCGTCAGAAAATACAACAGACCGCTTCAGTCTGGAACAGCGTGACCGCTGCGGTCGCAGGTTCGAATCCTGCCTCGGGCACGGATGTGTGTGCTGTCCTTAGGTTTAAGTAGTTCTGAGTTCTAAGGGACTGATGACCACAGATGTTAAGTCCCATAGCGCTCAGAGCCATTTGAACCATTTTACAACAGACCTCCGCCATGCCCTCCAATGAGCTCTCGCTTGACGCCACCAAAGTAACAAATGGTGGTGGTCTGGGATCAGTGGAACGCACGCTACTGGGCTTCTGGCTCGGATCTTTCTACATCCATAGTCCGCAAGCCATCTGACGGTGTGTGGCGGAGGGTAGGTAGAGTACCTCTATCGGTTCTCCCTTCTATTCCAGTCTCGTATTGTTTGTGGAAAGAAAGATTGTCGGTATGCCTCTGTGTGGGCTCTAATCTCTCTGATTTTATCCTCATGGTCTCTTCGCGAGATATACGTAGGAGGGAGCAATATACTCCTTGATTCTTCGTTGAAGGTCTGTCCTTGAAACTTTAACAAAATCCCGTACCGAGCTACTGAGCGTCTCTCCTGCAGAGTCTTCCACTGGAGTTTATCTAACATCTCCGTAACGCTTTCGCGATTACTAAATGATCCTGTAACGAAGCGCGCTGCTCTCCGTTGGATCTTCTCTATCTCTTCTATCAACCCTATCTGGTACGGATCCCACACTGCTGAGCAGTAGTCAAGCAGTGGGCGAACAAGCATACTGTAATCTACTTCCTTTGTTTTCGGATTGCATTTCCTTAGGATTCTTCTAATGAATCTCAGTCTGGCATGTGTTTTACCGACGATCAACTTTATATGATCATTCCATTTTAAATCACTCCTAATGCGTACGCCCAGATAATTTATGGAATTAACTGCTTGCAGTTACTGACCTGCTATTTTGTAGCTAAATGATAAGGGACCTATCTTTCTATGTATTCGCAGCACATTACACTTGTCTACATTGAGATTCAATTGCCATTCCCTGCACCATGCGTCAATTCGTTGCAGACCCTCCTGCATTTTAGTACAATTTTCCATTGTTACAACCTCTCGATGTATTACAGTATCATCCGCAAAATGCCTCAGTGAACCTCCGATGTTATCCACAAGGTCATTTACATATACTGTGAATAGCAACAGTCCTACGACACTCCCCTGCGACACACCTGAAATCAATCTTACTTCAGAAGTCTTCTCTCCATTGAGAATGACATGCTGCGTTCTGTTATCTAGGAACTCTTCAATCCAATCACACGATTGGTCTGATAGTCCATATGCTCTTACTCTGTTTATTAAACGACTGTGGGGAACTGTATCAAATACCTTGTGGAAGTCAAGAAACACGGCATCTACATGGGAACCCATGTCTATGGCCCTCTGAGTCTCGTGGACGAATAGCGCGAACACATATAATGTACAGCACCACTTACTGGACTGAAGGAGAAGACTGTGTAATGATGTAAACATAGATCAGAATATGACAACAGAGAATTGCCAAATCCGATCATGTATATGAATAAATGTTTTAGCGATCTTGGCAGTTGAAAATTTATTCAGTGTTCATAATACTACAGATTCTCCCCCACCCCACCCCAACCCACTGCTGACAATGTCAAAAGTACGTATTTGTGGGACCTTGGTTACATAAAGTTTATTATATTTCATGTTGGTACGACAACAACCAGCTGTCCACCACGGTGAGTGGCCACTGCCAACTGTGGTCCAGAACAAATTGGACCATCCTGTAATGCAATATGGCAGCTGAACATAACATACTTGATTTCAATGGCTGCTTCACAATCCGAACCATCTTGATCTTTTTCTCCACCACCAGCTTTTCTGAACTACATAAGAGGGAGTTATCCTTGCAACACATTCTCTGTCATAGAAATCACCTCTGCCTCAATCTATAATAAGTTACTGTACTCACCCCCTCCACCCACCATTTTCTGCCCCCTCTGTCATGTCACCTCTTGCCAATTCAGGTACCCTCACTCTCACTGTGCGACACTCTCTGCAAAGGCACACATCGGTTTTTACCCCATCTTTGCTCCTTCCCCCCCCCCGCCCCCCGCCCCCCGCCCCCCGCCCCCCGCCCCCCGCGTCACGACAGCCTCCTGCCGCTCCACCTTGCAGCTTTGGCTCAAATGGCTCTGAGCACTATGGGACTCAACGTCTTAGGTCATAAGTCCCCTAGAACTTAGAACTACTTAAACCTAACTAACCTAAGGACATCACACACACCCATGCCCGAGGCAGGATTCGAACCTGCGACCGTAGCAGTCCCGCGGTTCCGGACTGCAGCGCCAGAACCGCTAGACCACCGCGGCCGGCCCTTGCAGCTTTGCCTTGCCACTGTCTAAGTAGTCCCTGTACAGTCCACCAGGCAGTACTCACTTCTCTTTCTGCAGCTCTACCTTTCCTTGAAGTAACCGATTTACAACAGTTCGTTTTGTACCTGTATAGCCAGCTGCTGCTGAAATTGCTGCTGCAGATGCATTACGATACGCCAGAGCCACACACCGAACACGATGGTCTTCCTTCTCGGTGGGCCACAGTGGCCGTCTCCTTGCGACGGCAGATTCTCGTAACCACCTCTGCTAGCAATCGTGAACAATGGTTACATTCCTGCCAATCCTTTCTGCAATATCGCAGGAGGAACTTCCAGCTTCGCTCAGCCCTATTATAGGATCTCGATCAAACTCAGTGAGGTGTTGAAAACGTTGTCGCCTTAAAGGCATTCTTGACTAACATAAACTCACCACGTCCAATCTCAAAGGTAACTAACGCTCACGACCGTTACAGCGTGTATTTAAAACAAACCTGACTTGTATCCTCATTGTAAGGCTACTAGCACCATTCTTATGCGACTGGCGCGAAATTTTAATAGACATCATCTTTCAGATGTATAAACATGCCTACCTAACTTTCGTATATGTTGCACAACCCCTTCTTGGTTTGAGATTTTTTTTTTCCGTCAGTGTAGTTAGTAATGGATTTCCTGACGTGCTGTCATCCTAGACCAGAGCACTAGAGGTGCCATATCGGTCGCATTCGACAACATTGGCTGGTCTGTAATGTTTCCACAGCCTCTCAGATGAACAAAGGGCAAGAATCACTCTCCACGATAACTGCAACCTATTCAGACTCAAGATACTGCAGGGTGCTTCAAAAAAATTTGGCGCATTACACAAAACTGCACATGAAGGAAGGTGGGAGCTTCTTGTACATTTTATATTACGTATCGAAACTGATAGTTTACCTTGACGCCAGTTGTAAGTTCAAGTGGTTAGTGGTAGGGGTGTCCCCGACACAGCTAGCTTTCTCTCTCTCTCGCTCATTCATTACTTACAAGGGAACCTGCCCATCGCACCCCCATCAGATTTAGTTATAAATTGGCACAGTGGATAGGCCTTGAAAAACTGAACACAGATCAATCGAGAAAACAGGAAGAAGTTATGTGGAACTATGGAAAAAAATAAGAAAAATATGCAAACTGAGTAGTTCATGTGCAAGATAAGCAACATCAAGGGCTCTTTGAGCTGAGGCTACGCCGCCGTGGTCCCGTGGTTAGCGTGAGCAGCTGCGGAACGAGAGGTCCTTGGTTCAAGTCTTCCCTCGAGTGAAAAGTTTACTTTATTTATTTTCGCAAAGTTACGATCTGTCCGTTCATTCATTGACGTCTCTGTTCACTGTAAGAAGTTTAGTGTCTGTGTTTTGCGACCGCACCGAAAAACCGTGCGATTAGTAGACGAAAGGACGTGCCTCTCCAATGGGAACCGAAAACGTTTGATTTCAAGGTCATAGGTCAACCGATTCCTCCACAGGAAAACACGTCTGATATATTCTATACGACACTGGTGACGGCATGTGCGTCACATGACAGGAATATGTTGTCGACCCACCTAACTTGTACACTTGGCGAATGGGTAAAAAGATTCTTCTACCTTGCCCGATTTAGGTTTTCTTGTGGATGTGATAATCACTCCCAAAAAGTGATGAAAACATAAGAGTTTGTCACATAAACTGCAACAAATGAATGCAACAGTTTCACAGTCGCACAGTTTTCCCTGTGCTCTGTCAAAACATATATTTTTTACGTTAACAAACGTTTCCGTGTGTAGACCGTCAAATCCTGCATATGTCCAAGCAAATCTGAACATGTCCTGCAATTTTGGATAGCGAAGTTGATTATGTGTGAGTGCCTGAACTTTGATAATTGTCTGAAAATAAAAAATTAAACTTTTCACTCGAGAGAAGACTTGGACCAAGGACCTCTCATTCTGCAGCTGCTCACGCTAAGCACGGGACCACGGTGCTCTTGCGCATACACTATTCTCAATGTTGCTTATCTTTCGCATGGACTACTCAGTTTGTATATTTTGCTTATTTTTTTCATAGTTCCACACAACTTCTTTCTGTTTTCTCGATTGATCTGTGTTCAGTTTTTCAAGGCCTATCCCTGTGCCAACTTATAACTAAATCTGAGGGGGTTGCGATGGGGAGGTTCCCTTGTTAGTGTGCGTCGACTCGAGGTGGCGTTAACAGCAATAAAAGGTGTTTTACGGTCTCCGCTTCAGCAGGTGCAATTCATTTACAATTTTGCTGCGTGATCTTCGGTTAAAGCGGTGCACTGTGCTTCCTACAGCACAAAACATCTTCTGATGCCTCCCGTACTTTCAAGACATTGATTGTTTATATAAGGGGACATCCTCTGTTCATACTTGTGTGCTCGTTCACGTAGAGCGCACACAAAGAGTTTCGGATGTATTCCACAGAAATCTATTCATCGTGCTAGCCGAGTGTTAGCCTTCCTCATGCGTCTGTCTGGCATATTTTGACAATTGTGTTTCAAACCACGCAGCATTCAGTTCCTACAAATCCTTCATGACGGCAACAAACAACAACGTGTAAAATTTTGTATGTTCATTTTGAAAGTTGAAATGCATCGTTGCAAACCATGTCATTTTCTTCATGGAAGTTTGTGAAAGACTCTCTATGTGCCTCCCTTCCAACAAGTTCAGATGAACCGCGCCACTACAAAGCAACAGCAGTGACTGCGATAACTACAGGGATTTTCGCCAAAGTATAGAACGAGTTTGAATATCGTCTAGACGCTTGTCCTGTGACCGGTGAAGAGCACACTGGACATTAGAGACAGGTAAATGAATACTTTTAAGCTAAGTGTAATTATAAAAAGCAACGCAAGATTGTTTAATAATGGCTCTAAGCATTATGGGACTTAACATCTGAGGTCATCAGTCCCCTAGAACTTAGAACTACTGAAACTTAACTAACCTAAGGACATCACACACATTCATGCCCGAGGCAGGATTCGAACCCGCGACCGTAGCGGTCGCGCGGTTCCAGACTGAAGCGCCTAGAACCGCTCGGCCACTCCGGCCGGGAGCAAGATTGTAAGTACATGCATTGTAAAACATATGCCCTTGTAAAATCGGATGGCTCTTTCGAAAATTAAAACAACGTAGTCCTGCGAATAAGTTAGAGTGTACCCCAGATGTTTATTTTCATCCATGTGGAAGATGTGATCTTGTGAAATCGGATAAGTCTCTCTGAAACACCCTGTACTTCACTTTGATTGCGTTCAAGGTAGGCAAGACACCACACTGCTTGAAGAATGGCATCTCTTTTATGTACAAATTATTTGACAGTAATTGTCTTGTGCGACTATGCGCTCTTTTATTAATGAAATATCTGAAGTTGTCTATGAAAAATGTAATAAAACGTGTTCAAATGGCTCTGAGCACTATGGGACTTAACATCTGAGGTCATCAGTCCCCTAGACTTAGAATTACTTAAACCTAACTAACCTAAGGACAGCACACACATCCATGCCCGAGACAGGATTCGAACCTGCGACCGTGCGACCGTAGCAGCAGTGTAGTTCCGGACTGAAGCGCCTAGAACCGCTCGGCCACAACGGCCGGCAAAACGTGTATTAACTGTAAATTCAGATCAACAATATCACATAAATCAGCCTGTGGCTGAAATGAATAGGAGGAATTGTATTTTCATATATAAAAAAAAGGAGGAGTGTAGCTCCTCTCAGCAAGCTGAATTTTCCTCACTTCTCTTGTCTGCATCGAACTGAGCAAACGTATTTTGTGTAAGTGTCTCTGTAATAGATATAGATTTGATTTATAACTAAATGTGTTAAGCCGGCCGGAGTGGCCGTGCGGTTCTAGGCGCTACAGTCTGGAACCGAGCGACCGCTAGGGTCGCAGGTTCGAATCCTGCCTCGGGCATGGATGTGTGTGATGTCTTTAGGTTAGTTAGGTTTAATTATTTCTAAGTTCTACGCGACTGATGACCTCAGAAGTTATGTCACATAGTGCTCAGAGCCATTTGAACCAGCCAAATGTGTTAAAACGGGTTATATTTTTATTATAATTTATAACTAACGGTTCCCTCCGCAGTCATTAAGTTTTACATGAATTATGGTTTTTACAATATTTGTTTCAGAAAAACTTGCTGAGTCCGCGAGCTCAGCATTTCATGGCAAAGAGACACAATGTGCCGAATGCAATTCGCTTTCAGCCATTGATGTCATTCTATTAAAAGAGGGCATCCCTGAGATTTTTGCGGGTCATTTAACAGTGACTTGTGATCATTCGGAGCAAGCTCAAATTACGTATGATCTGGCTATTGTCTCCGAGTTGTGAATCTGCAGCTCTCGCTACTGTCAGATACGGGTCCCACAGAAGTGACGGTAGTGTTAAATTACTTCGTCTCGTAAATGGGAAAAACTTCAGGAGCCAATTTCATTTGTGTGCCAACATCAACTATGACCGTTGGTCTATTGCTCAATGAGAAAGAAATTAAATTCATTTGACAAACTGATTATTTTTACAAATTGGCTACTTTATTCAAATACTGAAGTAAAACGCGTCACTAAACGTAGGTTAGAATCCGTCCCAAATGTCTGCTCTCATCCATGTTGATGGTGTGGTCTTGTGAAATCAGATAAATCTCTCTGAAACACTCTGTACTTCACTGTGATTGCATTCATGGTAGGCAAGACACGACATTCGTTGAGCCACGTACTGTCAATCACCGCGCCATCTAACGCGCTGCTTCCCGTGCGGGAAGGCGTGCCCGTCCCCGGCACGAATAAAAAAAAAAATGGTTCAAATGGCTCTGAGCACTATGGGACTCAACTGCTGTGGTCATCAGTCTCCTAGAACTTACAACTAATTAAACCGAACTAACCTAAGGACATCACACACATCCATGCCCGAGGCAGGATTCGAACCTGCGACCGTAGCAGCAGCGCGGCTCCGGACTGGAGCGCCTAGAACCGCACGACCACCGCGGCCGGCGGCACGAATCCGCACGGCGGATTAGTGTCGAGGTCCGGTGTGCCGGCCAGCCTGTGGATGGTTTTTTAGGCGGTTTTCCATCTATCTCGGCGGATGCGGGCTGGTTCCCCTTATTACGCCTCAGTTACACTGTGTCTACGATTGCTGCGCAAACACCGTTTCCACATACGCGTACACCATAATTACTCTACCACGCATACATGGAGTTACACTCGTCTGGTGTGTGACGGTGGGGGGTTGGGGAGGGGGGAGGGGCGAAGGGTACGCTGGTACCAAACCGCACACCGCACAGTAAGCCTGGGTTAGGTGTTGGGCGGCGGTAGGGTGAGTGGAATGCTGTGGCCTGTTGTGGGGTTGTGTACCACGGCGAGGTACGGCGGGGACAAAGCCTGTACGTCGTTTCTAGGTCCAAATGGCTCTGATCACTATTGGACTTAACATCTGAGGTCATCAGTCCCCTAGACTTAGAACTACTTAAACCTAACTAACCTAAGGACATCACACACTTCCATACCCGAGGCAGGATTCGAACCTGCAACTGTAGCAGCAAGGCGGTTCCGGACTGAAGCGCCTAGAACCGCTCGGCCAAAACGGCCGGCGTTTCTAGGTCGCCAGTTCCATACAATACCGTGCAAAACAGCAAGATCACAGGTTAATGTATACGTGAAACTGTGAAATGCTGGTACTTTAACAACAGGTGTAACCGCCAGAATGTTGAATATCAGCATGCTAACGTGCATGCATTGTGCTATGCAGGTGCCATAGTTCAGTTTGCGGGATAGAGTTCCACACCTGCTGCACCTAGTCGGCCAATACAGTGAAGGTTAAGGCTGTTCGTAGATGACGCTGGATGTCCCATACGTGGTTGTCCCATACGTGCTAGACTGGAGACAAATCTGGTGATCGAGGAAGCCTAGCCGGCCGGTGTAGCCAAGCGGTTCTAGGCATTTCATTCTGGAACCGCGCGACTGCTACGGTCGCAGGTTCGAATCCTGCCTCGGGCATAGATGTGTGTGATGTCCTTAGGTCAGTTAGTTAGTTCTAGGGGACTGATGACCTCAGATGTTAAGTTCCATAGAGCTCAGAGCCATCTGAACCATCTGAATAAGGAAACGAGAATCTGGATGTTCCTTCTGCGATATTACAGAAAGGCTTAGCAGGAATGTAGCCATTGTAGATGACTGCTGGTAGCGGTGGTCACGAGAATCTACCGTCACAAGATCTAAGTGGGATGAGCGGATAAAGTTAATGCCAGGAAAAGCAAATGCCAGACGGAAATTCATTGGAGGAATCTTAAGGAAGAGTAATTCCTCCACGCAAGAAGGCCTTCCAAAACACTGATCGACCGACTGTTGAGCGTTGTTACTCAGTTTGGGACCCTCACCAAGTTGGATTAACTGGAGAGAGAGAGAGAGAGAGAGAGAGAGAGAGAGAGAGAGAGAGAGATCCAAGGAATTGCGACACTTTTGTTATGGGATCGTTTATTCGGCATGAGAGCATCATGGAGATGCTGAAGAAACACCAATGGCGCCGGCCACGGTGGCCAAGCGGTTCTAGGCGCTTCAGTCCGGAACCGCGCGATTGCTACGGTCGCAGGTTCGAATCCTGCTTCGGGCACGGATGTGTGTGATGTCCTTAGGTTAGTTAGGTTTAAGTAGTTCTAAGTTCTAGGGAACTGATGACGTAGATGTTAAGTCCCATAGTGCTCTGAGCCGTTTGAAACACCAATGGCAGTCGCCGCTTGATAGGCGTTGCATAACACGAGAATGTTACTGTTGAAATTCCGAGAGCATAAGTTCGCAGCAGAGTCAGGCATCACATTACGTCCAGTGGCGTAGCGCGCATTTCTGCCACCCGGTGCGAGCCCTAAATTTGCCCCCCCCCCCCCCTCGCACGGCCACATTTTTCACATTTAAACAAAAAGTAATTGAGAACTTTGACAATGCGTAGCAGTTTTTGGGTAACACTTATAATTAGGAGAAAGGGACCTTGTGAGTGTGTGGGTTTTGTGGGTTTTATTTTGTCAAGTTGCGCAATGGATTGATCCAACAAGTAACCTTTGGCTCCTGCAAGAAACAATTTCCCCCTCACACTACTACAGAAGTCAGACAGACGCTCCTAATTTACCAACAAGAACTGCACGAAAAACATTCGGCAACAAATATCTTCTGGAGTCGTCCACTGTAAGGAAAAGACATAAAAATATTTTATATATTCTTACATAACTAGTGGGATACTTGGGTAAGGGAGTATTGCTAGTTACTGTAAGAAAAATACTAAACGAACGAAAAATACTATTTATTACAAAAATTTCTGAGAAATCAAGTGAAACCTTTTTTTATAAAATAATAATAAATTTCCGGGTTCTTTTTGGAACAGTAGATTGCCTCTTATGGATAGGAATGCTATTATTTTACAAAGTATGGAAAGGTTCTTTTTTCCATTTTCTTTAAGAGTGTTATTTACTCGGCAGAATGGCTGAGAGCCGCATCTACACAACTTGAATAACTTTTCTATGTACGGTCAAGGCTGTCGCGTGAGAAATGTAGTGGAGTGTAGTGTTTTAGGGAGGACAGATGGGGCTCGCATTCGCTGTAGTGCACAATACCATGAGCTGTGACGACTGCTGCCTGCGTCGCATGCTGCTGACAAATAGCACAGCTATCTCTTTCTATCTGGATTGACCTTCACAAATCAAACTCTTCCTACGTCTTGATGAAGTCAAGGTCTCCTATCCGCCCCTAGTCTAACTATTGGCATGGTACACTGGTCAGATAACCAGTCGACTGTGATGCCACTTAATACTCGCTCGCAGGCGTTTAACTAGTACTCTGTCCGTGTTCACACTGCACAATAAGTGTGGCGGCCAACACAGTGAACAATGCCTAATCGCGAGCGACTCAAGATAGAGAGTCACTCCAATTCGCTAACAACAGAGGTGCTCTCCCAGTGAAGTACTGAGGAGAGACTTTGTTCCTCGCTCTTTCCATATATGTACGAGTGCACTCGCTCTCGTTACGTGTTCCTGCTACAAGAGCGACAACGGAACAGCCCATTTTTCTGGAAAAGTTGCAAGGGTATATCATTCGCTGCCTTCCCACACTCCTCTGACTCTTTGCGTCAGGAATATTCCGCCAATCAGCGTTGCTCTTTTAAACGGGAGAATGATGTTGCGTTTAAGTCGACCAGTGCGGGAATCTGTAGCATCTCCGTTAGGCGTATACTGTCCTCCTGTGAGAACTCCGTAATTACGCTGTCGGTCTGTGAAAAAATGCGTCTTCTGGGAGCTCCCACACAATGTGCCGGAATTTGCTTTTAAGTCGAACGCGGGGGTTATCCCTTCACTCCGGCAAAAGCTGTCTTCTCTCTGGGCGGTCACTTTGGCTGAAGTAAGTATGTTGTTGTCCCTCTGAAGGGACGGTCCTACCAGCGGGCTGGTTTCCTCTTTAGAATGAAAATTCCTGTGGCTGTCATATTGAGTACGCCAGCCTCGACTTTTTCAACCCCGGTGCGCACTTGTGATTTACTTATTAGATTTGGATATTGCTTACATGAATTCATACAAAATTGACTCTACCTTACCGAGTTAGGGTTCGAATGAAGCATCTTGATGTGCAGAATACGATTGTGAGGACGGAATATGTAAGAAATGAAAGTCCAGAGATCACGCCACCTTAAAACCTTTGAATTTATTTGCCCTGCTTATTTTTTAGTGACTTCTATGCATCATATACTTAAGACAGTTTCAATAGCGAAATTATGTACATTCATGTAATGAGTAGTAAATAATTTGCGACATCTGAACCTACACGGAATGGGCTTTCAAATGAATAAATTATGCTGTTCTGTTTAAAGTTTGTAGAGCATTTCAACGTACGAGTATATTAAGTGTATAATACCACGCTGTCTGAGGCGCCTTGTCACGGTTCATGTGGCTCCCCCCGACAGAGGTTCGAGTCCTCCTCGGACATGGATGTTTGTGTTGTCTGTAGCCTAAGTTAGTTTAAGTTAGATTAAGTAGTGTGTAAGCCAAGGGACCGATGACTTCATCAGTTTGGTCCCATAGTAATTTACCTTAAAAAATAACGAAAAGCGAAACAAAACTAAACTCCTCCTGAACAGGCCATGAAGACCCAACGGTACAGACCGGCGGCAGTGTCATCTTCAACCCCTACACTGTATGTGTATATGGAGGGCCATGTGGTCAGCACACCGCTCTCTCGGCCGTATGTCAGTTTCCGAGACCGGAGCCGCTCCTTCTCAATCAAGTAGCTCCTCAGTTTGCCTCACAACGGCTGAGTGCACCCCGCTTGCCAACAGCACTCGGCAGACCGGATAGTCACCCATCCCAGTGCTAGCCCAGCCCGACAGCACTTAACTTCGGTGATCTGACGGGAACCGGCGTAACTACTGCGGCAAGGCCGTTGGCACAAAAAGATTAAGTGTATAATAATTCCTTGTCAACAGGACTTTAGTAGGCATTTCCACTACCCATTACACGAGGTGCATCCAGTCTGTGTAAGAACAGCCATGCTCCAGTCTGTCGGCTGACCACTAACTGACTGGATGAATTCAGTTAAACCGTGCGGTAGCGTTCTCGCTTCTCACGCCCGGGTTCCCGGGTTCGATTCCCGGCGGGGCCAGGGATTTTCTCTGCCTCGTGATGGCTGGGTGTTGTGTGCTGTCCTTAGGTTAGTTAGGTTTAAGTAGTTCTAAGCTCTAGGGGACTGATGACCATAGATGTTAAGTCCCATAGTGCTCAGAGCCATTTGAAGCCATTCAGTTAAAGCGAGCTTTTTTTGGGTTCAGAAGAATTTCATCACTAAAAAGAACTTATCTTGCTGCGTAAACTTCTCTTAACGTCGGAATAAAAATGATAGTCCGAGTAGCAATGTCGGGAAGCGACATCAAGGAGGATAGTGCTAGTACGGGATGAGAATGGAAACGCTTATACTGGGACAGAAGCCAGTCATTCTGTTACTACAGCGCTTGTTGGCTGAAACGTTTAATCTAAAACAAAAGTCCTCCAACTAGAGATTTAGAGGACCTAATAAGACACCCTTGCAGAGTCTAGAGCACAGGCAAACATGCTCTGTGGTATAGGGAACAGATGGTTGATTTTTTTAATTTTATTTTGCGGGACTGAACCTCGAGAGTGAGTCATTACGTTTTAACTTGAGCATCGCATTAGCCTTCGGTGGTAGACGTGCGATAGGTTTTAGAGATAATATTTAGGTGAAGAAGGCTTTTGGTTGAGAAAATGGACTTATCTACAGCTAGGGCTAAAAGCAGTGGCATAGTAGTTGTGGGGGAATATCCTTGTCTAATGATTTAAAGTAAATCATTAAGTATTTCCAGAACAGTCGATAAAATGTAATTAACGTTTTCTTTAGGGATAGTGATATAGTTAAGACTACTTTGCGCAACGAAATAGAGTGCGTCTCACGTCACCTGGAGCACAGGGACGAGTACAGTGGACGTCGCGGAAAAAGCTTCGTTACGTTTTGGATTCGTTCGCGTCTAATGTCTTAGCTATTCAGTACAACAGACGACACTAAAATCAAATGCAGTTAAAATGAAATGTCATGTGGTTGGGGCCTCCCGACGGAAAGACCCGATCGCCTGGTGCAAGACTTCTAAGGTGACGCCACTTCGGTGACTTGGCGTCGATGAGAATGAAATGATGATGATGACGACACAAACACCCAGTCCCTGAGCGGAGAAAATCTCCAACCCAGCCGGGAATCGAACCCCCGCCCCCGGGCGTGACATTCCGGTGCGCTGCCCACACATTTACGGTGGCGGACTATCAAATACACTTGTACTACTGACATATAGATTATGAACATTATACCCTGATGAGGCAAAACATTATGACCACCTGCTTTATACACTACTGGCCATTAAAATTGCTACACCAAGACGAACTGCAGATGATAAAAGGGTATTTATTGGACAAATATATTATACTAGAACTGTCATGTGATTACCTTTTCACGCAATTAGGGTGTAGAGATTCTGAGAAATCTGTACCCAGAACAACCATCTCTGGTCGTAATAACGGCCTTGATACGCCTGGGCATTGAGTCAAACAAAGCTTGGATGGCATGTACAGATACATCTGGCCATGTAGCTTCAACACGATACCACAGTTCATCAAGAGCAGTGACTGGTGTATTGTGACGAGCCAGTTGCTCGGCCACCATTAACCAGACGTTTTCAATTGGTGGGAGATCTGGAGAATGTGCTGACCAGGGCAGCAGTCGAACATTTTCTGTATCCAGAAAGGCCCGTACAGGACTTGCAACATGCGGTCGTGCATTATCCTGCTGAAATGTAGGATTTCGCAGGGATCGAATGAAGGGTAGAGCCACGGGTCGTAACACATCTGAAATGTAACGTCCACTGTTCAAAGTGCTGTCAATGAGAACAAGAGGTGACCGAGACGTGTAACTAATGGCATCCCATACCATCACGCCGAGTAATACGCCAGTATGGCGGTGACGAATACACGCTTCCAGTGTGCGTTCACAACGATGTCGCCAAACACGGTTGCGACCATCATGATGCTGTACACAGAACCTGGATTTATCCGAAAAAATGACGTTTGGCCATTCGTGCACCCACGTTCGTCATTGAGTACACCATCACAGCCGCTCCTGTCTGTGATGCAGCGTCAAGGGTAACCGCATCCATGGTCTCCGAGCTGATAGTCCATTCTGCTGCAAACGTCGTCGAACTGTTCGTGCAGACGTCTTGTAAACGTCCCCATCTGTTGACTCAGGGATCGAGACGTGGCTGCACGATCCGTTACAGCCATGCGGATAGGATGCCTGTCATCTCGATTGCTTGTGATACGACGGCGTTGGGATCCAGCACGGCGTTCCGTATTACCCTCCTGAACCCACAGATTCCATATGTTGCTAACAGTCATTGGCTCTCGACCAACGCGAGCAACAATGTCGCAATACGATAAACCGCAATCGCGATAGGCTACAATCCGACCTTTATGAAAGTCGGGAACGTGATGGTACGCTTTTCTCCTCCTTACACGAGGCATCACAACAACGTTTCACCAGGCACGCCGGTCAACTGCTGTTTGTGTATGAGGAATCGGTTTTAAACTTTCCTCATGTCAGCACGTTGTAGGTGTCGCCACCGGCGCCAACCTTGCGTGAATGCTCTGAAAAGCTAATCATTTGCATATCACAGCATCTGCTTCCTGTCGGTTAAATTTCACGTCTGTAGCACGTCATCTTCGTGGTGTAGCAATTTTAATGGCCAGTAGTGTAGTTTGCTTGTCCGTCCTTAGAACGAAATATATCACTGAGACTGCGCGTCAGGGATCCGACAGTTAATTGGTACGTTTGTGGAGGTACGCGGCATTAGATGTCTAATCACAGGTCATGTAATTCGCGTTAAAATGACTCCTGATTTGCATACGCGGTGATGGCGCCCGATAGTAACCAAGGTGCTTTCCGTAGGATTTACATCAGGCGAATTTGGTCGCCGTGGCATCAACGTGAGTTCATTATAATGCTCTTCAAACCACTGTAGCGCGGTTCTGGCTCTGAGACACGGATAATTATTTAGGTGAAAGATGACATCGCCGTCAGGGAAGACATCAAATGGTTCAAATGGCTCTGAGCACTATGGGACTTAACATCTATGGTCATCAGGCCCCTAGAACTTAGAACTACTTAAACCTAACTAACCTAAGGACATCACACAACACCCAGTCATCACGAGGCAGAGAAAATCCCTGACCCCGCCGGGAATCGAACCCGGGAACCCGGGCGCGGGAAGCGAGAACGCTACCGCACGACCACGAGCTGCGGACGGAAGACATCAAGCATGAAAGGATGCAGGTGGTTTTTACCTGTCAGTGTGTCCTCGATTACTACCAAGGGTCTCATGCAAGCGCAAGAGAATTCCTCCAACGGCATAATACTGCTCCCACCAGCCTGCCTCCGTAGCGCGCTGCACATTTCGAGCCGTCATTCACCTCGATGACCGCATTTGTTGAGATGACCATCGAAGTAGTGTAGCAAAAATGTGATGTACCCGAGGAGCCGACACGTTTCCATTGATCGACGGTCGAATCCCGATGTTCCCATGCCCACTGGAATCGTAATTGACGATGTCGTTGGATCAACATGTTCAACAATTTACGATGAACGGTGTGCTCCGAAACACTTCAGCTTTTTCAGCAGAAATACCACAGATCACATCTATCTTGCTTTAGAGAGCAGACAAGCATCCGAATCCCACGTTCTGTGAAGAGTCGTGGACGTCCAACCATTTAGCGCCTAGTGTTAGTTCCACTGTCCTTCTACCTCTTTATGTAGATGCTCAAGACAGTTGCACGCGAACATTCGACTAGCTTCGCCGTTTTCGAGATACTTGCTCACAGGTTCTGCGTAATAACAATCTGCCCTTTGTCAAAGTCGCTTTTCTCAATGGGATCCCCCATTTTCAGCCCAGTTCGTCGCTGTGTTGATTCCCCATCAAAGTCTGCTCCACTCTTATACCTTCGTTACCGCGTCACGTGCCCGCAAAGCCACCAGGTACCTAACGTCGCGGTGGGCAGTGGTCATAATGTTTTGGCTGATCATGTTATACTTAAGTAGAAAATGCTGAAATGTGTGTGAATTCCTAAGAGACCAAACTGCCTAGGTCATCGGTCCCTAGACTTACACACTACGTAAACTAACTTATGCTAAGAATAATACACACACCCATGACCGAGGGAGGACTCGAACCTCCAGCGGGAGGGGCCGCGCAGTCCGTGACAAGTCGCCTGTAACCGAGCGGCCACTCCACGCGGCTATGCTTAAGTAGCTAATGCCGTTGTTTTATTATTTATAACATTCTTCTGCTTTATAGAAATAATCTGTTGTGACCGCTCAAACACACTAGCAATATTTCCTGCAATCGGTCGCTTTCCTTGAATCCTGCGACACACGAGCGGTTGAACAAGCAATTTGAACCATTATTTCCGTCATCTCGGTGTGTGTAGGTATTGAGATGGAAAATAAACTGTCGTGTTTAGAAACAGTAACATTGATCTGCGTGTGCTAACTAATACTCGAAACAAATAACAACAAAAACAACGAAATTTATTAAACGTGTTTTGGAACTCTTTAGACAGAACTGTAGTCTCTAATACAAAATACATTACATTTTGCATTGACACCAAGTATGTTGTATCCTTTTTTTCCAGTCTGTATTTCGCAAATATATTATAATGGCCGAGAACCTCCTTCTCCTTTTTTAACCAAACTGTGTTCATAACTTACATGACCTCAGTCAAAATGCCCTGAAAATGTTTCCGATTTTATGCTAGATTTTGACCCATGAATGAATATTATGCGATCTGACTTCTATCTGATTGATATATGCAGAAGTAGGAAGTGTTTTCATATCACAAAGAAACATATAATGGAAGCTTGAACATATATTTCACAGAACGCGACAATGTAATCACACCTTTTGACTTCGTGGCAGATCTACAAGTGTCTTTGTGTTCTCCGTTATAGAAAGGCCACATTACACGAGGATGTAAGCTCTCTTTTTGTAAACCCTACAACAAATTCACAAATGCAACTGAAATATAGTAATCACTCGAAATATATTCAGTATCAGCAAGAAGTCTTGCAGTTCAGGTACGTATTACAGTACCTTATACTGACTGTAAAAAGCATGAAAATAATTGGAAATCGAAAAAAATCTGTGATAATCTGTCATTATTTCAAATGAGTTTCAAAGAAAACGTCTTTCTTAGATCAAAATTTTATTCTAAGCCTTTTTTTGCAGTGCAAACTCCCTAATACATTCGTCGGTGTCAATTTGTACCTTGTATTCGATTTCCAAAATATCTAGATTTGTTAATCTCATTGCGGTTATTGTAGATCTTAAATACAGTGACGAAAAAAAACTGCAACACCAAAACATCCATAATGTATGGTAATGAAATTTCGGAAATACATTTGTCTAGGTAACATACACAACGTGATCAAAAGTATCCGGACACCTGGCTAAAAATGACTCACAAGCTCGTGGCGCCCTCCATCGGTAATGCTGGAATTCAATATGGTGTTGGCCAACCCTTAGCCTTGATGACAGCTTCCGCTCTCCCAGGCATACGTTCAATCAGGTGCTGGAAAGTTTCTTGGGGAATGGCGACCCATTCGTCACGGAGTGCTGCACTGTGGAGAGACATTGATGTCGGTCGGTGAGGCCTGGCACGAAGTCGGCCTTCCAATACATCCCAAAGGTGTTCTATAGGATTCAGGTCAAGACCCTGTGCAGGCCAGTCCCTTACAGGGATTTTACTGTCGTGTAACCACTCCACCACAGGCCGTGCATTATGAACAGGTGGTCAATCGTGTTGAAAGATGCAATCGCCATCCCTGAATTGTTCTTCAACAGTGGGAAACAAGAAGGTGCTTAAAACATCAATGTAGGCCTGTTGTCTGATAGTGCCCCCTGTATGAAAAACACGACCACACCATAACAACACCACCTCCGAATTTTACTGTTGATACTACACACGCTGGCAGATGACGTTCACCGGGTATTCGCCATACTCACACCCTGCCATCGGATTGCCGCACTGTGTACCGTGATTCGTGACTCCACACAACGTTTTTCCACTATTCAGTTGTCCAATGTTTACGCTCCTTACACCAAGCGAGGCGTCGTTTGGCATTTACCGGCGTGATGTGTGGCTTATGAGCAGCCGCTTGACCATGAATACTAAGTTTTCTCCTAAATTTTCTCACTTCCCGCCTAATTGTCATTGTAATTGCAGTGGTTCCTGATTCAGTTGGGAATTCCTGTGTGTTGATCTGGATAGATGTCTGCCTCTTACATATTACGAACCTCTTCAACTGTCGGCTGTCTCTGTCAGTCAACAGACGAGGTCGGTCTGTACGCCTTTGTGCTGTACGTGTCCCTCCACGTTTACACTTCACTATCATATCGGAAACAGTGGACCTACGGATGTTTAGGAGTGTGGAAATCTCGCGTACAGACGTATGACACAAGTGACACCCAATCACCTGACCTCGTTAGAAGTTCGTGAGTTCCGCGGAGCGCCCCATTCTGCTCTGTCATGGTGTTTAATGACTACTTAGGTCGCTGAGATGGAGTACTTGGCAGAAGGAGGCAGCACAACGCACGTAATATGAAAAGCGTATGTTTTTGGGGGTGGGCTCGAATGGTAAAAATGGCTCTGAGCACTATGGAACTTCTGAGGTCATCAGTCCCCTAGAACTTAGAACTACGTAAACCTAACTAACCTAAGGACATCACGCACATCGATGCCCGAGGCAGGATTCGAACCTGCGACCGTTGCGGTCGCGCGGTTCCAGACTATGGCGCCTAGAACCGCTCGGTCACTCCGGTCCGCTTTGGGGGTGTCCGGATACTTTTGATCACATAGCGTATTTACGTTATTAACATTGCAAGATCACAGGTTAATATAAGCGCGAGATAAGCCATTGAAAATGTGAAATGCCGTACATTAACAACCGCCAGAATGTTGGATGCAAGCATGCAAACGTGGATATATTGTGTTTTACGGGTGCCGTATGTTAGTTTGTGGGATGGAGTTCCATGCCTGTTGCGCTTGGTCAGTTTAGGGCGGTTTATGCTGTTAGTGGATGGCACTGGATTTACCGTCCAATGATGACTGGTATATCCGCCATTGGAGACAGATCTGGTGATCGAGCAGGCCATGACAATATGTCGATATTCTGTAGAGCATATTGGGTTACAGCAGCGGTATTTGGGTGAGCGTTAGCCTGTTGGGATACACCCCCTGCTGTGCCATTCATGACTGGCAGCTTAACAGGCCGAATCATCAGACTAACATACAAATGTGCAGTGTGGATACGTGCGATAACCACGAGAGTGCTCCTGTTGTCATACGAAATCACACCCTAGACCAATCTCAAGGTGTAGGCCATGTGTGCCTAGGATGCAGACAAGTTGCAGGTTCTCAACTGGCCGCCTTCTAAGCTTTCATCAGAAAACACAACAGACCTCCACCCTGCCCTCCAATAAGCTCTGGCTGGACACCAGTGAAGTCGCAAATGGCGGTGGTTTGGCGTGGGTGGAATGCACGCTACAGGGCTTCTGGCTCGGAAGTGTCCTTGAAGTAACCGATTGGTAAGAGTTTGTTTGTGTCACTGTGGTGGCCACTGTTGCTCAAATTGCGGCTGCAGATGCAGTATGATGCACCAGAGCCATAAGCCGAACACGATGGTCTTCCCTCTCGGTAGTGCTACGTGGCCGTCTGGAGCCTGGCCCTCTTGTGGCTGTACATTTTCGTTCCCGTTGCTGCCAGTAATCATTTACAGTGGTTACATTCCAGCCAAGTCTTTCTGCACTATCACAAAAGGAACATCTAGCTTCTCATAGCCCTATTACATGATCCCATTCAGACTCAGTGAGGTGCTGACAGTGGTGTCTTTGTCACCCTAAACGCATTCTTAACTAACACCAATTCGCCACGTCCAGTCTCAAAGGTGACTAACGCTTATGATCGTTACAATCTGTTTTAAAGCACACCTGATTTGCATCGTCATAGTGGCGTGGGACATGCACAAAATCTGAATAAACTGTTGTGTTGGCAGAAGAGCCAACACCGTGTTATTAGTGGAGGCCGAAACGCACGCGTTTTAGCTCACGCAGACTGGCGTGAGGAGGGAAGAACTATACTGACGTGGGGTCTGGAACATGACAAGGAATTAGAATTCAGAAAGCGGACGTAATTAGTTTGATACTTAACTTTAATCCATTAATGAAGAACGTCGCTCTTGACGGTACTTGATTCACAATATTATCTGTTCAGAATATATTCTTGAAGAATATGGCGTCTTGCTAGGTCGTAGCAAATTACGTAGCTGAAGGCTATGCTAAACTGTCGTCTCTGCAAATGAGAGCGTATGTAGACAGTGATCCATCGCTAGCAAAGTCGGCTGTACAACTGGGACGAGTGCTACGGAGTCTCTCTAGACTAGACCTGCCGTGTGGTGGCGCTCGGTCTGCAATCACTGACAGTGGCGACACGCGGGTCCGACGTATACTAACGGACCGTGGCCGATTTAAAGGCTACCACCTAGCAAGTGTGGTGTCTGGCGGTGACACCACATAAACATCATCTTTCAGATGTAGAAATACGCCTATCAACTTTTGTTCATATCGCACAACTACTTCTTGGTGTTGCAATTTTTTTCTATCAGTGTAATTTTTAATCAGTTTCATTTTAGATAAGCTTTTTTGACAACTAGAATTATTGATGGCAGTTGTGAGGAATATTCTCAGCGTTATAACTACATTACGTAACCCTTCTTCGAATTTGGACTGAAAATAAACTTCAATTAACCCAGTGGGCCGGAATCAATACGTTCTTTCTTACAGTCTGTTGTAGCTATAAAAGAACTTAGATGCACGCACTCAAGCTTAAATTCTTCTGTCAAGATCTCGAGAAACTTGGTCGAGGTTGCATTCCTCATCTTTAATTCCCAGCATTACTGCAGGCCTTAAGGAAGGCATATTTGTCGGCCAAATTCTGGAGCTGCTGGAATCTTTCTCGAATTTAAGCGGTTTCTCTATCTAATGAAGATGATATTTTTTGTTTTAAAATGTCTTCATACGATACGCTGGCTCTCTACTTCGTTCACTAGGAATGCGCATCCTAGTAATTCGTCTTGAACGTTCAACAGAAATGGTAAATTCTTCACACAAGCTCTTAGAATAACTTACAGCCTTGTCTACGAATTCCAATTGCTTCTCTTCCAACACCACCTTTAAGGCGATTATTTTCTGAGCACACTGATCTAGGTGAAGTCTCCGATTGTAGACAATTTTTGGCATCATTAACATCATGCGGCACCTGTTCCCAGAGACCCGGGAAATATAGAAACGAAAATGACTACAACCCTACTAACAAAGTTTCTGCGTCCTTTCGTGTGTTCAAGCATTCGTTTATTTCTGTTAGCTTTTCTAAAGGTTATCAAAATTTATTTGTAATCATTGTGTGAAATATTTACTGCATCGCATCATGCCTGCCAACGTGTGACCAGAATCCTCTTCAGCCTTTGGGCGAAAGCTAGTCACTCTATTGCCATAGCACTTACTGGTTGAAACATTTAATCTAAAATGAATGTCGTCCAGACAAGAGATTTAGGGGATCTAATATGAAGCGCTTTTTTAAATTATTTAGCAGCTCTGACTTTCGAGGGTGAGTGATTACGTATTAACTTAAATCTGAGGAAATTTGGCGTAAAAGTGGTCAAGGCGTTGTTGATGTTGGTCTTGAGAATCCTAAACTTCTGCGTCAGCACAAAACTCCAAAATGCCTCGATCAAGGTAATAATGGATACAGCTAAGTCAAAACGCTTGAAGCAGTTTCCAGGAAATTATATTTTGAAGTTTTCTACCAGTTGACTGTGTCACTCGAGAAGTATATTCGACAATCATTCAGCAAAATTGTTTAAATCATTGGCAAAATTTACTCTTCGATGTCCTATAGGCGTCGACAAAATTTCAGAAATTTTACATAGATGGTTTTGATGGACATTAAACTGATAAGCAATAGAGATATGTTTTTGTGGCTTTTGAAGTGACAAAACGAGCAAGGAAAGGACGTGAGTGAAATTGTGGAGTTCTTAAAAAAAACATGAATGGACAAGAGGAGGAATTCCTAGAGTTTGTGCACTTTGTTCGCTTCCTTATTACAATTCCTTTGTCCTCCTGTTCTAAAGAACTAAGTTTTTAGTTTTTATGTCCATTCAAATCTTATTTAAGATTAGCAGTGTTCCAAGATGGAGTCAATCATATTTTTATTTTACATATTCACTTCGATGTTACCGATGAAATGGATTTAGATGATTTGTTAACTACGTTTGTTTCGTGACACGCAAGGCGCAGCACAGTTTTTACATTATACAAGTGACTTTTTGTATCTAAAAGCATTTTAAAAAGTAAGTAATATTATATGAACCATTCGGAATAATAATTACAATGCGAGACCCTTTTCTGGACAACTGCCCACTCACGCAAAACATGAACCACCGGGCGTGATATGTCGTGCTTCAAACTGACTGTAGAAAGAACTTTCTTCACCTGTTTTGGAGATTTTAGTTTTCCAACAATGTCTTCCCATTTGTATAGCAAAATATCCTTCGATTTTGGCTATTCCAAACCTTTTTAGTAGGATTCACGCATCCGATTAAAACACACTTGTCGTTTATTTGGTAATTACTTAAAAATCCTTCAGTAAACTGCATTTGACAAAAAGCAGTCAAGTTTTGCAAATTAATGTATTTTATGGGCAACTTGAGTTCACAGTAATATTGCATTTGATGGCTAGAAACGTAATTCCGTGTCACTTGAGCCCAACTCGTATGAAAATAAGGACTAAAGTAGCCCACTTTTGCACGTTATGTTGACAAGTTTTTAAATCAATGTGTTCATATGGTTTTCATTATAAAGGCATTAAAATAGTTACGGATAAAGATGTAAAAGACAGGAAATTTGGGAAGAAATCACTTACGAACAATTTGTATCCTTTGATGGTGCCTGTAGAGACGAAAGTCTTTATTAATTTATTTACTTGACGCGATCTGATATGGGCTATGAGACTCTCTCTTACATCGGACCACGGTTTCACAAATACAGTACCTTGTTTACATCATAGTCTCCTAAAAAAAATAATTTTGGTATAATAAATAGTATTAAAATTATTTGAGTGTCTGGAGTTGTAATGTGAGTGATTGACTACGAACTAAACCGGCAGTACTTGTTCTACAGCAGCTGCTACCACTAATGTTGTTAAGAGTAATAATAATAATAATAGCGTCAAATGTGAAAAGAATTTATAGGTGTACAAGGTACGGGGTGATTCATGAAGATATGTAAATATTTTAGTATATTATTCTACATGTAAAACTAAAGAAAAAAACATTTAAACATAGGTCCGCAAATGTTTAGTTACGGGGTTACGGCTAATGAAAGAGTTTGTCCGAAATTTAACAACTTCGCTACTATGGAGCCATCGCAAAACTGTACGAGGTTAAAGTAAAGCACGATTTCCGTTTATTTTGTTGTTATTTATCTGGTGAATCTAAGAAACGTGTCCTAGACGTGTATCTGCAGTACTTTTCCACAACATGCAGAGAAACAAAGAAGTAATTTCCTAAAACTTTTTATTTATTAACTACTTGGCCAGATTTGTTTTTTAAATTCATGACAATTGCACAATGTTTTCAACAGATGTTGTAGAGAATTTAATTTTGGAAAAACGGTGGTAATAACGTTAACTGAAACTGTATGGATGTGTCAGATGATGCTTTTATTAATACCATAGCGTATGTGAATTCATGTTAAACCGGGAAAAACAAAACTTAAGGAAGTTATACAGTGTACATACGATTTCCCAATACATTCACAATAAATGTTCAAAAATGTCTCCACCGAGTTCAATGCATTAAGCTGCATATGTATGTGCAGATTTTGTTCCTCATTTCAGTTTCACAGGGTTGTTCTTAATTCCGTCTGTTGCATTCATAATGCGAGCAACTATTGCCTCACGAGTATTGATTTTGTCCTCATAAACTACACTCCTGGAAATGGAAAAAAAAAACACATTGACACCGGTGTGTCAGACCCACCATACTTGCTCCGGACACTGCGATAGGGCTGTACAAGCAATGATCACACGCACGGCACAGCGGACACACCAGGAACCGCGGTGTTGGCCGTCGAATGGCGCTAGCTGCGCAGCATTTGTGCACCGCCGCCGTCAGTATCAGCCAGTTTGCCATGGCATACGGAGCTCCATCGCAGTCTTTAACACTGGTAGCATGCCGCGACAGCTTGGACGTGAACCGTATGTGCAGTTGACGGACTTTGAGCGAGGGCGTATAGTGGGCATGCGGGAGGCCGGGTGGACGTACCGCCGAATTGCTCAACACGTGGGGCGTGAGGTCTCCACAGTACATCGATGTTGTCGCCAGTGGTCGGCGGAAGGTGCACGTGCCCGTCGACCTGGGACCGGACCGCAGCGACGCACGGATGCACGCCAATTCCGTAGGATCCTACGCAGTGCCGTAGGGGACCGCACCGCCACTTCCCAGCAAATTAGGGACACTGTTGCTCCTGGGGTATCGGCGAGGACCATTCGCAACCGTCTCCATGAAGCTGGGCTACGGTCCCGCACACCGTTAGGCCGTCTTCCGCTCACGCCCCAACATCGTGCAGCCCGCCTCCAGTGGTGTCGCGACAGGCGTGAATGGAGGGACGAATGGAGACGTGTCGTCTTCAGCGATGAGAGTCGCTTCTGCCTTGGTGCCAATGATGGTCGTATGCGTGTTTGGCGCCGTGCAGGTGAGCGCCACAATCAGGACTGCATACGACCGAGGCACACAGGGCCAACACCCGGCATCATGGTGTGGGGAGCGATCTCCTACACTGGCCGTACACCACTGGTGATCGTCGAGGGGACACTGAATAGTGCACGGTACATCCAAACCGTCATCGAACCCATCGTTCTACCATTCCTAGACCGGCAAGGGAACTTGCTGTTCCAACAGGACAATGCACGTCCGCATGTATCCCGTGCCACCCAACGTGCTCTAGAAGGTGTAAGTCAACTACCCCGGCCAGCAAGATCTCCGGATCTGTCCCCCCTTGAGAATGTTTGGGACTAGATGAAGCGTCGTCTCACGCGGTCTGCACGTCCAGCACGAACGCTGGTCCAACTGAGGCGCCAGGTGGAAATGGCATGGCAAGCCGTTCCACAGGACTACATCCAGCATCTCTACGATCGTCTCCATGGGAGAATAGCAGCCTGCATTGCTGCGAAAGGTGGATATACACTGTACTAGTGCCGACATTGTGCATGCTCTGTTGCCTGTGTCTATGTGCCTGTGGTTCTGTCATTGTGATCATGTGATGTATCTGACCCCAGGAATGTGTCAATAAAGTTTCCCCTTCCTGGGACAATGAATTCACGGTGTTCTTATTTCAATTTCCAGGAGTGTATGTCTTTCACCCATCCCCATTTACAAAAATCCATTTCTGTTAAATTCGGCGATATGGGTGGCCACAGACGTGTAGCACCACGACCTTCCATTTCTGGGGAAAATGTGTAGTAACGGCGATGGTAAAATGTGGACGCGCATCGTATGTTGAAAATACATTTTCAATCGCGTAGCAAGTGGAATACCTTCGAGCAAGCGGGGCATTTCTTCTTGAAGGAATTGTAAGTACGTCTCGTCAATTAGACGTCCTTTGAAAACGAATGGTCCAATAAAGTGTGTGTTGATTATACCACACCATACATTTACGGTAAGTCGCTGCTGGAAATTGCGTTACACTGTTGCATGTGGATTTGCTTCAGACCATACATGCTCGTTATGTAAATTGTTTGTACCATCTCGAGTAAACTGTGCCTCAGCAGTAAATAAAATGTATTTGTGGCTTGGCTCTGAGCACTATGGGACTCAACTGCTGTGGTCATAAGTCCCCTAGAACTTAGAACTACTTAAACCTAACTAACCTAAGGACAGCACACAACACCCAGCCATCACGAGGCAGAGAAAATCCCTGACCCCGCCGGGAATCGAACCCGGGAACCCGGGCGTTGGAAGCGAGAACGCTACCGCACGACCACGAGATGCGGGCGTGTAACTGCTGATTAGTATTTAACCAGGTGCACAACTCCAAGCGAAGGGCAGGATCTCCAGGATGTAAACGATGCACTTTTCGTTTATGGTAAGGATAAAGATTATTGTACTTCAGTTTACCCCATACCATAGATTGTGAAATGCCTAATCGTTGAGAGATACGTCGTGTACTGTACCCGGGCTACGTTGAACAGCATCCATAACATCCTCATCATCGTCTTCATGTATCGAACATTCGAAATACTCCTCTAATGGTTCGTGCATTCGGAATCCTCCGAGTTGGATAACGTATGCGATATTCGTTAACTGCAGCCGTAGCATTACCATCACATTTGCCATATATAAACACCATATAAGCGTATTCCTCTGTCTTAAATTTGAAAGGCATCCCTATTTCATCAACAATCTACAGACCACAACAGTTGCTATGTGGTGTCACTTAAATACACTATTGTTATTTGTTCTTTCAGTGAACAATACGGAAAACTAACTCGTTTCAAGATTAGGAAACGACTGAAACAACTCACTAACGGTTGCCAACAACGACATAAACGTTTCTACATTCTTAATGTAAAGTAAACAATCTTATCTTCTCTGGACGTTCTGGAAAACTTCTGCAGATACACGTCTGGGACATTTTTATTAGATTCGCCAGACCAATAACAACAAAATAAATGGAAACTGTGCTTAACTTTAACCTCTACAGTTTCGCGATGGCCTCATATTAGCTAAATTGCTAAATTTCACACAAAATCTGTTATTACCCGTAACTTCGTAATTAAACATTTGCGGACCTATGTTTACATGAACTTTTTTCTTTAGTTTTACTTGTTGAATAACATATTAAAATATTTGCATATCTTCGTGAATCACACTGTAGATGTTTCTAATATATCGAGTTCTGGGGAAAGGAAATTTAAGGAGACTGGACCAGCTAAGAATATTCGGAAAAGAGGAAGATATTATTGGAAAGAAGAGTGAACATGGACAGTGGTAATCCTTATTGTTGCTTTAGTGGGTATGTCATTAACTCTCTTTTGAAGGTGGAGATGTTATTCATTGCCGGCCGCTGTGGACGAGCGGTTCTAGGCGCTTCAGTCCGGAACCGCACTGCTGCTACGGTCGCAGATTCGAATCCTGCTCGGACATGGATGTGTGTGATGTCCTTAGGTTAGTTAGATTTAAGTAGTACTAAGTCTAGGGGATCTCAGATGTTAAGTCCCATAGTGCTTAGAGCCATTTGAAACATTTGTTATTCAGTTCTCTAATACAATGCGGGGGGGGGGGGGGGTATTCGAGAGTCAGGTTCTTTGCTACTGAGAAGGATTTCGAGCAAGTAGCTGAATTTTGGAGTGGAACAGAAAGCATTTTGCTGTGATGGGAACGGGTGTTTCTACTATGTTCTTCATATGGAAATGACAAGGCCGAAGAGAGAAATGAGGGACAGTGTTCGTTGATAAGACAGTAGAGAAGATAGAGAGTATGGAAATCTCTGTGTTTATCTGCACTCAGCCTGGATAGCTGTGCATATGATCGTGAAATACAATCAAAGAATCGAACATTACAGATATAATGAACACAGGCATCATAACCATTTCCAGGCGCCGTGAGATTTCCTGAAAAAGGCTTTGCAGGATGACAACGCTGTAAGCAATAACTGGAAGTGTAAGTGTCTAAGAGTAATCGAAACAATAATTTTTTACTGTGACAAGAGAGCCAGAACGAAGCCTCAGTGGCCGATATATTAACAAATCTATACGTACTAAAGAGACTGCTCCTACCTATTGGAAAATCATAGTTCTAACACTACTATCAGTAACTGTTGCCTCTGATAACAGACCGAAACTCTTTTCTTCTTTCCACTCAAGATAACACTGAGCGCTCAAGTAACCTTAGTTTACGGTATAATTAATTACGTAAAATCTTACTACTTAATTTTGGACCACTTCCATTTGTCTAATTGCCTTCAGGTTAAGCGTAAGTAGCTATGTAGCCCTGATGACAATGCATTAACTGACCTAATAACCATGCAGACAGGATTATCCAGCTTGGCCGCAAACTGCCTCCCACTCACTTCCGACAGCAGCGGCCATGCCCCCAGCACCGCCCACTCTAGGTCACTGATTACGTCCTCCCACATATGCCTCGCGAAGTGACCATGACAAGGAAACCAGACAAAGTAAAGCTGGTATGGAAATTTATAGACAGTCTTCCTACTCATGTACCCTTTACGAATGGATTAGAGAGGGGGAAAATGTTAGTGATACCAGAGATGCCGCCCGGCGGAGTGGCCGAGCGGTTCTAGGCGCTACAGTCTGGAACCGCGCGACCGCTACGGTGGCAGGTTCGAATCATGTCTCGGGCTTGGATGTGTGTGATGTCCTTAGGTTAGTTATGTTTAAGTAGTTATAAGTTCTAGGGGACTGATGACCTCAGAAGTTAAGTCCCATAGCGCTCAGATCAATTTGAACCATTTTTGAACCAGAGATGCCACCGTCACACATCGAATGTGCCGGCCGGAGTGGCCGAGCGGTTAAAAGGCGCTACAGTCTGGAACCGAACGGCCGCTACGGTCTCAGGTTCGAATCCTGCCTCGGGCATGGATGTGTGTGCTGTCCTTAGGTTAGTTAGGTTTCAGTAGTTCTAAGTTCTAGGGGACTTATGACCACAGCAGTTGAGTCCCATAGTGCTCAGAGCCATTTTTTGAACATCGTAAGGTGGTTTGCGGAGTATAGGTATATACGCAGATGTAATCGAGCTTATTCATGACTTTATTTTATTGTATACAGTGTCATCACAATATTAGTATTGCTGACCAGAATAAACAATCTTTTTTTTTCCAGAACATCATTGCAGCCATTTCGTTGAACGTCCGTACTGACCACTGTGAGGGTGGAATTTCGTTTCTCCGAAAAATGTTGTTTGGTATATTTATTTCTTCAATACATTTATTACCCCCAGTTTTCATTTCGCTGTAGCTAAACCATGTTCTTACAGTAAATTCTGCTATCGATTTATCCTCACTGTTTATGGCTCCCAGAAAACCGACGCAAGACACGCTTATATCGGTGGCGTACCAGAAAATGTGGGATATGTTTCCGTAGCGTTTGCTAGCAATCATTTGGGTGACTTGCTAGGCCAGTACTACTTTATCAAGCGCGATCCACAGTCTGATAAAATGAGATAAACACGTAACTCAGATAAAACAGTTCGCAGATAGCTCAGACGTCATTCCATGTCTAATGCACGTACTGGCTTCAGTTCAGGTCACCGTACACGTGGGACGATTTCCAACACATCCGGCACGCTGACTGGTTACAGAGGGACAAGACGCCAGGCCTACTGCGGTATTCATAAAGAAGACTATTACCGATAAGGAGAAGGAGGTGGAACAAAAGAAGAAGAAGAATCGTACGTGCGTTCAGAATACAAGAAGGTAGCAAGGACAGATGAAAGCTCCCAGCCAAGCCGTGAGATGGCCTCACTTGATTCAGATGGAGCGGCATGGATCTTTATTTCCTATTATTTGCTGACTTGCATGTGCTGCCTATAATGTAGTGGCTAAGACAGGGGATGCGGTTGCGTAGTGTTAAATTGTTCAAGAATTTCAAACCAAGATAACTAGCTACTGTGGCAAGTCATTTGGCTCGTCTCTTTTCACGTAATTTTGTGATAAATAATTCGACTGGAGGGGAGTTTATTTAGGCAGATTCTTACAATACAAAATGTTGATGGATTAATGAGAGTACAGTGATTCTATGCACTAACTTCATTTGTTTTTTTAACATTCTCTAATTTAAGCTGGTGCTTGCTATATTTATTGATGTTCTCGGTGAGCTTTAGAATCATTAAGCACCGTACATATACACTGAAGCTCAAGAGAAACAGGTATAGACATGCGTATTCAAATACAGAGACATGTAAACAGGCAGAATACGGGGCTACGAACTGCAATGCCTATATAACATAACAAGTGTCTGGCACAGTTGTTATATCTGTTACTCCTGCTACAATGGAAGGTTATAAAGATTTAAGTGAGTTAGAACGTCGTGTTATAGTCTGCTCAGGAGCGACGGGACACGACATCTCCGAGGTAGCGATAAAGTGGGGATTTTCCGTACAACCATTTCATGAGTGTACCGTGAATATGAGAAACTCGCTAGAACATCAAATCTCCGACGTTGCTGCGGGTGGAGAAAGATCCTGCAAGAACGGGACCAACGCCGACTGAAGACAATCGTTCAACTTGCAGAAGTGCAACCCTTCCACAAATTGCTACAGATTTCAATGCTGAGCCATCAACAAGAGTCAGCGTGCGAACTATTCAATGAGACATCATCGATATGAGCTTTCGGAGCCGAAGACCCACTCGTGTACCCTTGATGACTGCACGACACAAAGCTTTACGCCTCGCCTGGGCCCGTCAACACCCACATTGTACTGTTGATGACTGGAAACATTTTACCTTGTCGGACGAGACACGTTTCAAATTGTACCGAGCGGTTGGACCCTGCATGTCAGCAGGGTACTGTTCAAGCTGGTGGAGGCTCTGTAATAATGTGGGGTGTGTGCAGTTTTTAGTGATGTGGGGCCCCTGATACGCCTAGATACGACTCTGACAGGTGACACGCACGTAAGCATCCTCTCTGATCAACTGCACCCATTCGTGTCCATTGTGCATTCCAACGGACTTGGGCAATTCCAGCAGGACAACGCAACCCCCCACACGTCCAGAATTGCTACGGAGTGACTCCAGGAACACTCTTCTGAGTTTAAATACTTTTGTTGGCCACAAAACTCCCCCAGACATGAACATTATTCAGCATATCTGGGATGCCTTGCAACGTACTGATCAGCTGAGATCTCCACCCCCTCGTACTCTTACGGATTTGTGGACAGCCCTGCAGGATTCATGATGTCAATTCTCTCCAGCGTTACTTCAGACACTTGTCGAGTCCAAGCTACGTCGAGCTGAGGCACTTGTGCGTGCACGCGAGTGCCCTATACGACATTAGGAATGTGTTCCAATTTTTTTGGCTCTTCAGTGTAGGACAGGAGTCCCACGCACGGCAAGAACGCCTCCTGGTGAGCCGACGGATCACAGCCGTTCGCAGGAGCACAGACAGGGGAAGCTTCAGGTCTAGTGGGTCTTGCGTTGTCGGGGAGAAAGTCGCCTCAGCGAGAGCCATGCTGGCGCCCCACCTATTGTTTTGCCTGTGGCAAGTTTCCACTCTAGATGGACGAGCTGAAAGCATTCGTTCTTGATGACAGAACTCTGCCAACAGGAGGTTAGTGCTGGACCATGTTATCAGAAGTCCATTCAGGAGAAAAACATTTCCCAGGTTTCCAAAAAACACGAAATAACATCTCTGAGACACCAAAGATTTAGAAAATGCCACATAATTGGTAGCTAGCCTCAAGCTCAGTTCTTTAGCTTTTTCCAGGACCAGTGTGTGAGGCTAGCTGATGGGATAGAGGACATCGCCTGGTGAAATTGGTGTGAAGTCATGAAGACGTAACACAGAGGAAAGTGTTTTTGAATAGGTGGGAGGAAATTCAAAAATTCAAATGGCTCCAAACACTATGGGACTTAACAGCTGAGGTCTTCAGTCCCCTAGACTTAGAACTACTTAAACCTAACTAACCTAAGGACATCACACACATCCATGTCCGAGGCAGGATTCGAATCTGCGACCGTAGGAGCAGCGCGGTTTCGGACTGAATCGCCTAGAACCTCTCGGCCACAGCGGCCGGCGAGGAAATTCAGTTCATTGTTTTCTTTTTTTTTCGCCTCTTCTTGGCAGGATTTTTTGTTAAACAGACAACTATGTCATTGAGAGACAGATAAAACTTTTAAGGGGTTTGTTAGTAGAGTTTTTGTTGGCAGGAAGAAAGGACTAATTTGTTCCTTACTGAGTTACAGATTAAGCCGCGCGGGATTAGCCGAGCGGTCTGGGGTGCTGCAGTCATGAACTGTGCGGCTGGTCCCAGCGGAGGTTCGAGTCCTACCTAGGGCATGGGTGTGTGTGTTTGTCCTTAGGATAATTTAGGTTAAGTAGTGTGTAAGGTTAGGCACTAATGACCTTAGCATTTAAGTCCCATAAGATTTCACACACATTTGAACATTTCACACTTAGAGATTAGACTTTGTCACGGGGTTGGCGTAGAACTCATCGACTCTCTGCAGGCTGCGTCCTCAATTGAAACAGCCAACGGGCGTGCGACGTTCGGGGTCCTCGGGAGAATGATCCTAGGATCGTACGTCATGGCAGCCAGACACAGTGACAACACTCTGCTTGATTGGTACCGAAGATTACAGTGAGCGTAGGTAGCAGCTTCAGCACGATATGACAATCCCAAGTTCATAGTTCAGATTACGAATGGGATTTTTGTCCCATGTTCGTCAGTGCATCATCAGATGCATGGGTTTCTTCGGTTTCTATTTAAAGAGTCATTGTAATCGATGTGTAGGGAGGTTGGCATAATTTTCATAAAGTCAGGTGCATGATTATTAGCAATTCAGGACCCTTTGAGTAACTTTTGCAACCAATAGATCCATATTTTCTTAAACTCATAGTTAACTCTATGTTTGTAACTTTGGTGATTTCAAGACTGATTCAGATGTGTTTCAGTTTTACTGCTTTATTTTGTAATAAATCCTGTTTTTATTGTCACATTTCATATTTTTTAATGGTAATGTGCAAGTTCCCCACAATATTTCATAGCGTCAATCAATCCTTTCATACACATTAATTCAGCACTAAGTCTCATTACTAAATATGGTTTAGTTAAGTTCACTTACACACGTGCAGGATTTTTCAACTAATGATTAAATATTAGTTAACATTTCGTTTAAAATACACTATGAATCAAAGGTTATAGCTGTGATGGATGAGGAAAATACAAGGAAGGTTAGCTAAGAAAGAAAATCAACATCACTGCCATGTAGCGCCGCCACATAATATAGTTTTAGTTTTACCGACAAGTTACCAACGACCTAACCTGTGCTAATGCAAAGCTACATGGTCAGGCACCTTTGGTCCAACATTTTCGTTACACTAGGGCGTGGGTGCATTAACTGGCTCGAGTTTCTTCCAATTCTAACAAAGTGACGTTACAGTTAATGATTCAAAGTTCATTACTTTTTAATTTGGATTTTGTGTTTGCTTTTCTTTCCAACAAAAGCGTGTAATTTTAATTGTGCATTAATAGTATCCTAAGTCTACTGTGTCCACGAATGATAAGTTTTCGCATATAATGCATTGCTACCTGACACTTGTTGCGGCGGACGTAGTTCGTTGTAGGTCTTCGTGTCGGCGAGTTATTTACTGCCTGTGGTCGCGGGCGTGGTCTTAACTCACATTATCCACTTATCGCACATTCCTTCCTAGTCACTCACTTCATTTTAAATTTACACTCCGCAAGCCAATTTATTGTGCGTGGTGGAGGGTACTTTTGTTACCACCTTCGATTCACTGATTTCTTATTCTATTCGCAGGCGCTGTGCGGGAAGAGCAACTGTCAGTAACCCTGCGCGTAAGAATTCGAATATCTCTGATTTTCCCGTCACGATCACTGCGCGAGATGAATGTGGGAGAAAGTAATACGTTGCGTGTCTAATTAGAACGTACGCCCACAGAATTTTAATAGCAAACCTCCCCTTGAAGCGTTTGCCGCTGAAACTGATGAAGATCTCCTGAAGGCGTTGTTCCATAATAAAGAAACGAAAGCGGAAAACAACGCTAAAAAAATCAGTTGAAAGAGGGGTCTTATTCATGCACTCTGCTCGTTACCTTTTCTTCAATGTCGTTAAACGATTACCTTAGTGGTCCATTGCGGCACATTTCTTTACTGACTATTAACACCTGAAAAAAAGTCCATGTCGCGTACTCGGAAGACTTTAGTTCATATTTTGGAGTCGAATAAAAATCAGTGATCGCAGTGGGGCATGACTATCATTCTTAACAAGAGTCCATTACAAAACTGCGTGTTCTGGATATACTCGGAACTGACATGCAACTCACAGAATTAGATACTGTACAGGTGTGTGTAATGGGGCTGTATGTATCATTTCCCGACTGGTTCAAGAGAAAGCGTTTTTAGCCTCTTTCAGATTTTCGGGAGCTAAGAGTATGCTCGCCGGCCCATGTCTGTACTATCCTATTGTTTGTGCCAATTAATCTCCCTCCGCTGCTTTACATGGTGTCTTGGTTTTTCTTAGACTGTCTATCGTCTGGATCATTTCGGAGAATTGTCCAACCGTTAAGCGCCTGAATAGTTGCCCTACCTTATACAGCCGGCATGGATCGCGGAAGCCAAAGCTGCAGGCTCGAATATTGATACGGCATAAAATTTTAAAGTAGTTACAGCTTCGTGACCTAGATGCTTCGTGGCATATGTGAATCTCTTGCTATCTGATCTGCAAGTTACCTGCTCTAGTAAATTTGACAACCATGATTTTCCGTTCGCTCTTCTGCTACGAAAAACGCGTCACATCCGTTACGTTTTATGGAAACGTCCTGCGTGCTGTGCTACGGCACATTCCTGAAGAGTGTTCTCGGATACTTTTGAATGAGTGGTGGATGAAGACTCACCTCAATTGTGACGAGTTCCGTGACTGGTTGCCTCGAAACGCTACGGAGGAGCCATCGCATCAACATAATAATCTTGTTAAAATTCCTACAGCGCTTTATTTTGAATTTTGTGCTACAGACTGTGTTTTCAGTAATTACACAAGCAGCTCATGTTTCCCTTTCAGGAGTTTGAGAAACAGATAAGAATCAAAGTCATAATTGAATTATAGATATGCAGTCAATGACACCGCGCCTGAGTTATCTGGCAGCAGAAAATGCGAAGCATTAGTTGTCCTCTGATGGATAAATTATCTACATTACATTCGTTGATATTATGTAGTCTCTCGAGCTGGCGAATCAGTGTACTTGTCACGGCTGTTAATCACTTCGCAATTCCACGGGAGAGAAACTGCTCGCCAACAACATCGCTTAGTTTCTCTGCAGACTGAGTTTCATCCACGAAAAAGCAATTTTTTCCCATTTGTCTACACTTGGAAACCCTCTTATTCCCCATAACGCAAAGTGGCACCTCAAAAGATTGCTGGACTTTCAACCAGCAGAAAAGCACTTTGATTCCAAGTGCGCAGTCCTCGTGTGTGTCTCCGAGGCTTCACAACATCGGTCGCTGTGAATACTGGGATGGCTTCCTACAGAGAGTCGTAGCCTTCCACTTCGCGTCGCCACAGCGTCTTCGCAAGTCCGTCGGAGTCACAATGGACATGAATAGATGCAGCTGATCAGACAGAATGCTTACGCACGTGTCACCTGTCGGAGTCCTATCTAGACATAACAGGGGACACACATCACTCTAACCGCACACGCCCTCTTGAACAGTCCCCTGCTGACATGCAAGGTCCATGGATTCATGATGATGTCTCCATACCCGTACACGTCCATCCACTCGATACAATTTGAAATGAGACTCGACCGACCAGGCAACGTATTTCCGGTCATCAACAATCCAATGTTGGTGTTGACGGGCCCAGGCGAGGCGTAAAGCTTTGTGTCATGCAGTCATCAAGGGTACACAAGTGAGTCTTCTGCTCCAAAAGCCCATATCGATGATATCTTGCTGAATGGTTCGACCACTGACACTTGTTGATGGCCCAGCATTGAAATCTGTAGCCGGCCGCGGTGGTCTAGCGGTTCTAGGCGCTCAGTCCGGAACCGCGCGACTGCTACGGTCGCAGGTTCGAATCCTGCCTCGAGCACGGATGTCTGTGATCTCCTTAGGTTAGTTAGTTTTAAGTAGTTCTAAGTTCTAGGGGACTCATGACCACAGATGTTTAGTCCCATAGTGCTCAGAGCCATCTGAACCATTTTTGAAATCTGTAGCAATTTGAGGAATGGTTGAACGATTCTCTTCAGTCGTCGTTGGTCCCGTTCTTGCAGGACCTTTTCCCGGCCGCACCGATGTCGGAGATTTGATGTTTTAGCGGATTCCTGATATTCACGGTACGCTCGTGAAATGGTCGTACCCAATGCATCGCTACCTCGGAGATGCTGTGTGCCATCGCTCGTGCGCCTACTATAACACCACGTTCAATCTCGCTTAAATCATGATAACCTGTCATTGTAGCAACAGTAACAAATCTCAAAACTGCACCGGACACTTGATGTCTTATATAGGCCTTGCTGATTGCAGCGCTGTAATCTGCCTGTTTTCGTATCTCTGTATTTGAATACGCGTACCTATAAAGCCGCGCGGGGTAGCCGCGCAGTCTAGGGTGCCTTGTAACGGTCCGTGCGGTTCCCCCCATCGGAGGTTCGAGTCCTCCCTCGGGCATGGGTGTGGGTGTGATGTCCATAGCGTAAGTTAGTTTAAGTTGGATTAAGTACTGTGTAGTGTTAGAGACCGATTTCCTCAGCAGTGTGGTCCCATTAGACCTTACCACAAATATCCAAATACCTATACCAGTTTCTTTGGCACTTCAGTGTAGTTTTAGTCCTATTAAAGCAACTACACTGTTTTTATTGGCTACCAGTTTTTAAGCAAAAATTCGTCCTTGAAGTAGAAAAAGTTGTCTAGGAGAAATGATTTTAAATGGGATTTAAAACTTGCTTGTCCACCTGTCTTTTTATGCTATTGGAGAAATGATAAAATTTTGTTGCTTGTATTATGAACTCCTTTCTGAACCACTTACAGCTTCAACAATGAACAATGAAGGTCACTTTTCCCTTTAGTGTTGTAGGTACGTACATTTCTGTTCTTCTCGAATTGTAATAGACAATTTATGAAAAATTTCACTAGCGATTAAATGTATTCTGACGATGCAGTTAAAATGCCTAGCTCCTTGAACAGGTACCTACGTAACATACTATTCTTACTACTCGCTTGTGTGCAATCAATACTCTCTGTCTGAGTGATTAGTTACCCAAGAAAATTATTCGTAAGACATTATTGAGTGGAAATACACTAAATATGTCAGGAGGTTGATGCGATTATACGAAGATCAAAAGCACCTAAACTTAATTGTTTGAGAGGCTCAGTAATCTGCTTTTTCGAGTCAAGTTTTCATGAATATGTACAAACAAAAATCTGAAGCATTACACCCTATTTACTGACTCCTGCCGATGTGCTACAGCTCCTGTTGATCTGACTATATTTGTTACACAGAACTGAATGTAATGTGATTTTCCAAAATTTAGGGAGCGTCAATTTTTAGAAATCGACTCAATAATTATTCGGAAAATATCATTCACCAATTCTTATATTGATTTCTATCTAATGGCATTTATTACAACACTCACTAGTAACGTCTGAAAAATTACTAATTTCGCATGTTGAATATTAAGTGGAAGGTTATTCCCATATATATAGAAGCGGACCCAAAACTGAACCCTGTGGGACTCACTTTCCAATATTATTATTTTTTTTCCTCAGTCGCTAAAATATTCTTCCTTTCCGACGTTGTCTGAATTCTTCAGTACAACTTTTTGTATTCGGTTCGCAAATATGATTCAAACCAGCTGTGTCTCTGTTAGCTGTGACATCCTTTCGAAAACTGCCCTCCAGAGCAAGCGGCCAATGGAACGACTGACATTTCACGGTCTGGTCGCTACACCCAAGGTTTTCCTATCTCTCTTAAAGCCCCTCTGCAGTATTTCTTTACCATATGTGGTCAGCACGAATGTACACAAAGGGGCTTTCAGTTTATTACGAGTTACAACATTCGCTTACGTAAGAAATTCTAAACATTATCGTTAGACAACATCTGCGAGAAATAATATTTCACACAGATTTGTATTTGCATACAGAACCTTTCTGAACTCTCATTACACAACTTGAAAGCTTGTAGTGTTGACATAGTAGGTATTATTTTGAAAAGAATATCACGTCCGCAAACACAGCGTTTCATTGCAAAAGCAATGCCACTCTTCTACGTGTACTGGGGCAAAAGCTACAGTAATTCGTTCTAACTCTTGTAATTATTGCATTTGCAGCCAAATTATTAATTTGTAACAATTTTTGTTGCAAACCGCTGATGCTGTTGTGTAACTAGATACGGACCATTAGTGGAAGAAGAGGTCTGAATGTCAAATGTGACACCTGGATATTGTGCGCTTCGTTTGGTGATCGGCACTGTTATTACTCAAGGTAGCTATAAGGGGCGATCAAAAAGTTTCCGTCTGAGAGCGTTCTGCAGCGTATGTGCAACGTAGCGCGACTCCTATGCATGTATATAAGCACTGACATGTACGCAAGCGATTATTGTGGCATTCGTGTCTTCCCAACGTGCGTGAGATAAATACGGTAAAGCGAATGATGGCGATGTCACTGCTAAATGCGCCCAATTGCTATTTTCTTGGCTGGCTTACATCCATCTGAGAATGTAGGATGCGTATGGAGCTGTATGTCTGTCGAAAACCGCCGCTGTGGAATGGTGTGCGACAAGGGTTGCTGCTGCTTCATCATAACTAACGTCCCCATATTGCAAATATCGCAGAGAAGACGATACTCCAACTCTTTTGGGAGACACTCGAGCACCCATCTTCAATAATGACCTCTCCCCACGCGATATCACTCCTTTGGTCTCTTCAAAAATGACCTGAAGTATCGACGATTCGTGTAGAACGAGGATGTGAAGCAGGCAGTTACGGACTTCTTCACGCCGCAGGACACGGTGTTTTATCAAACGGCAATCTTGAACTTGGTGCGTAAGTGGGATGATTGCCTCAACGCTCACAGCGATTTTGTCTGATTGGCATATCGATTCCGGACTGCACAGACTTGGAATGGAAACTTATAATTACAACTCTAACAATTCCCGTACACACGGGGGTTACAGAAGTCATGGGATACCTCCTAATACCGTGTCTCACCTCCTTTTTTCGGGCGTAGTGCAACAATTCAACGTGGCATGCACTCAACAAGTCGTTGGAAGTCCCCTGCAGAAATATTAAGCCATGCGGCCTCTATAGCTATCAATAATTGCCAAACTGTTGCCGCTGCAGGATTTTGTACACGAGCTGACCTCTCGATTCAAATGACTCTGAACACTATGGGACTTAACATCTGTGGTCATCAGTCCCCTAGAACTTAGAACTACACTACTGGCCATTAAAATTGCTACACCACGAAGATGACGTGCTACAGACGCGAAATTCAACCGACAGGAAGAAGATGCTGTGATATGCAAATGATTAGCTTTTCAGAGCATTCACATGAGTCTGGCGCCGGTGGCGACACCAACAACGTGCTGACATGAGGAAAGTTTCCAATCGATTTCTCGTACAGCAGTTGACCGGCGTTGCCTGGTGAAACGTTGTTGTGATGCCACGTGTAAGGAGGAGAAATGCGTACCATCACGTTTCCGACTTTGATAAACGTCGGATTGTATCCTATCGCGATTGTGTGTTATCGTATCGCGACATGGTTGGTCGCGTTGGTCGAGATCCAACGAGGGTTAGCAGAGTATGGAATCGGTGGGTTCAGGAGGGTAATACGGAACGCCGTGCAGGATCTCAACGGCCTTGTATATCTAGCAGTCGAGATGACAGGCATCTTATCCGCATGGCTGTAACGGATCGTGCAGCCACGTCTCGATCCCTTAGTCGACAGATGGGGACGTTTGCAAGAGAACAACCATCTGCACAAACAGTTCGACGACGTTTGCAGCAGCATGGAGTATCACCTCGGAGACCATCGGTGCGGTTACCGTTGACGATGCATCACAGACAGGAGCGCCTGCGATAGTGTACTCAACGACGAACCTGGGTACAAGAACGGCAAAACGTCATTTTTTCGGATGAATCCAGGTTCTGTTTACAGCATCATGATGGTCTCATCCGTGTTTGGCGACATCGCGGTGACCGCACATTGGAATCGTGTATTCGTCATCGCCATACTGGCGTATCACCCGACGTGACGGTATGGGGTGCCATTAGTTACACCTCTCGGTCACCTCTTGTTCGAAATGACGGCACTTTGAACAGTGGACGTTACATTTCAGATGTGTTACGACCCGTGGCTCTACCTTTCATTCGATCCCTGTGAAACCCCACGTTTCAGCAGGATAATGCACGACCGCATGTTGCAGGTCCTGTACGGGCCTTTCTGGATACAGAAAATGTTCGACTGCTGCCCTGGCCAGCTCATTCTCCAGGTCTCTCACCGACTGAAAATGTCTGGTCAATGGTGGCAGAGAAACTGGCTCGTCACAATTCGCCAGTCACTACTCTTGATGAACTGTGGTTTCGTGTTGAAGCTGCATGGGCAGCTGTACCTGTACACGCCATCCTAGCTCTGTTGCGCAGGCGTATCAAGGCCGTTATTACGGCCCTAGGTGGTTGTACTGATTTCTCAGGATCTATGCGCCCAAATTGCGTGGAAATGTAATCACCTGTCAGTTCTAGTATAACATATTTGTCCATTGAATACCCGTTTATTATCTGCATTTCTTCTTGGTGTAGCAATGTTAATGGCCAGTAGTGTATTTTCATTTGGGGTCTGTGGAAGGTACATTAGCGTTCTGTTCTTATTTTGTAAATATTTATTGTGTATACGAACATTTGCAGTGGAAAGTACATATAATCTAATGCGACCCTCAAGTTATTGTAAAAATACACCGCTTCACAAAAAGCATTAAGAATAGGAGAGGAATTGAAACGAACCTTACGAGTTGCCAGGGAATGTGATGATATTTCAGGGATTACAAACTCGAATCAAATTTACAAAGAACTGGGCACACCTTCTGGCCTGTATGCATGCACAGATTCGCTTGGGAAGGACGTCATACAGCCGATGTGTCCTGTATTTCGGCAAGCAGGCTCACAACTGTTGTGACTGGTCCTTGTTATCATCGGAGTCGACGTCCGAGCCGGTCCACACATGTTCTTTCGCGGACAGATCTGAGGCTCTTGCTGGCCACAGAAGTACCTCAGCATCACGCAAACAGTTCATAGGGAAACGTGCCGTGTGTGGACGAGCGTTGTCCTGTTGAAAAATGACACCACGATACTGTTGAATGGGAGGTAACACAGCAGGATGTCCGTGACGTACCGTTGTTAACCACAATCATAGTCAGCTGCGTCCTAAAGTCACGCAAAATGCCTCCCCAAACCGTGACGCCAGAAGTAACACTACTGTGTCTCTCCAAAACATTGGTAGAACGGGTCTTCTACCCAGGTTGTCGCCATAACTCACCGACGTTAGTCATCCGGGCAAGTGCAAGACCAGGATCCATCGCTGAACAGAAATTATCAACAGTCCATGCTTCCCGGTCACACCACTGCATAAGCAGTCGTTTGTGTTATGGTGTTAACGGCAGCCTACGCTTGGGACAGTAATTCCCTTGTCCGGCTGCTGCTAATCTCCAATCGATGGGGTGGAATCACACAGAAAAAAATGTTCAAATGTGTGTGAAATCTTATGGGACTTAACTGCTAAGGTCATCAGTCCCTAAGCTTACACACTACATAACCTAAATTATCCTAAGGACAGACACACACACACCTATGCCCGAGGGAGGACACGAACCTCCGCCGGGACCAGCCGCAGAGTCCATGACTACAGTGACGTAGACCGCTCGGCTAATCCCGTGGGGCCAGTCACACAGAACTTTGCAGAGATTCCATTACATGTTCTCAGAGGGCAGGCGCAGATTTGAAGGGGTTCGGATGTGCCTGGTGCCCAATGCGGCGATCATCCCTTGCGGTGGCCAGATTTGGTAACCAGAATCTTGGCAATGGGTATGCCTACCATCGCGTTCCCATGCACTCAATCGTCAGTCCATTGTCACATCCGAACGCCCATCAAATCTGGGAAATGCACGATTCGACCAACCTGCCAAACGACCCATAATGAGGCAGCACTCTGCCGGCCGGGGTGGCTGAGCGGTTCTAGGCGCTACATTCTGGAACCGCGCGACCGCTACGGTCGCAGGTTCGAATCCTCTCTCGGGCATGGATGTGTGTGATGTCCTTAGGTTAGTTAGGTTTAAGTAGTTCTAAGTTCTACGGGACTGATGACCTCGGAAGTTAAGTCCCATAGTGCTCAGAGCCATTTGAACCATTTTTGAGGCAGCATTCTAACTTAGACAGGTGCTGATAACGCCGTATCACACGAGTGCGCAGTGCCTCCGTGTCTTTCACAGTCATCACTCAACTTCTGGCGTTGTTCATGCCTCTTGCATACCCTACCAGGCCTGGCAACAAAACTAAAAACAAATAACACTGATGGCCATTCTGCTTGTCAGAGACAATTGCTTTTTGTTTTATTTTTCTTTATTGAATCTCAATTCCCCACCCGGGGCGGGCTGGCAGCAGCATATGCGCTGCTCTTCAGCTAAAAGACAATAAGGCTACAACAGAAGACATGTAAAATGACAAAGGAGAAAATGTGGTGGACGAGAATAGACAAAAAGGGGGTCCACTGTAAAACGGAGACAAGTATGGGTGCAGCATAAAAGTGTTGAGGGACGGCGTAGCACAGAACGATCACTCACAGTAACACTATGTTCAAGTCCATCACACAAGATAGAATTGCAACTCTAATCTTTTAAATACCCGCCGATGGCGTGTACGTGGAGATAATTACATTGACATCTGATCATGTTTTTACGGGTCTTACATTTTTTGTCAGACAGTGTATAATTGTAGACAGAAATAACGGCCGATTGTAAAACACTAGATACAGTGTGTGAGAAAAAGTATCCGGACACCCCCCAAAAACATACGTCTCTCATATTAGGTGCATTGTGGTGCCACCTACTGCTAGGTACTCCATATCAGCGACCTCAGTAATCAGACATCGTGAGATAGCAGAATGGGCGCTCCGCAGAATTCTCGGACTTAGAATGTGGTCAGGTGATTGGGCGTCACTTGTGTCACACGTCTGTACGCGAGATTTCCATACTCCTAAACATCCCTAGGTCCACTGTTTCCGATGTAATAGTGAAATGGTACGTAAAGGGACACGTACAGCACAAAAGCGTACAGTTGACTGGCAGAGATCAATGGTTCAAATGGCTCTGAGCACTATGGGACTTAACATCTGTGGTCATCAGTCCCGTAGAACTTAGAACTACTTAAACCTAACTAACCTAAGGACATCACACACATCCATGACCGAGGCAGGATTCGAACCTGCGACCTTAGGACTGGCAGAGACCGCTGGCAGTTGAAGAGGGTGGTAATGTGTAATAGGCAGACGTCTATCCAGACCATCACACAGTAAGTCCAAACTGCATGAGGATGCACTGCAAGCACTATGTCAGTTAGGCGGGAGATGAGAAAACTTGGATTTCATGGTCGAGCAGCTGCTCATAAGCCCCACATCACGCCGGTAAATGATACAGTGCGAACTATGGATGAACGGCAACAGGCAGATGACGTATTTCTAGATTTCCGGAAGCTGTTTGACAGGGTGCTTCATTGCAGGCTGTTAACGAAGGTACGAGCATTTGAAATAAGTTCACAGATATGTGCGTGTCAAGAAGACTTCTTAAGTAATAGAACCCATCATGTTGTCCACGACTGCGAGTGTTCATCAGAGAGAAGTGTATCGTCAGTAGTTCCCCAGGGAAGCGTTATAAGACTGCTGTTGTTTTCTATATACATTAATGATTTGGCGGACAGGATGGGCAGCAATCTGCGGTTGTGTTCTGATGATGCTGTGGTGCACGGTAAGGTGTTGAAGTTGGTTGGCTGTAAGAAGATACAAGATGACTTAGACATAATTTCTAGTTGCTGTGGTGAATGACAGCAGCTAGCTCTAAATGTAGAAAAAGGGGTAAAAAGGTAAGTTAATGAGGATGAGTAGCAAGAACAAAGCCGTAATGTTCGGATATAGCATCAATAGTGTCCTGCTTGACACAGTCAAGTCATTTAAATATCTGTACGTAACGTTGCAAAGCGATATTAAATACTACGAGTTTGGGAGAACTGTGACAGGGAAGGCGAATTGTCGACTTAAGTTTATTGGGAGAATTTTAGCGAAGAGTGGTTCACCTGTGAAGGAGACCGCATATAGGACACTGGTGCGACCTGTTGTTGAGTACTAGTCGAGTGTTTAGGGTCCGTATCTGGTCGGATTGAAGGAAGAGCTCGAAGCATTTCAGAGGCTGACTGCTAGATTTGTTAAAGGTAGGTTCGAACAGCACTTGTTACGGAGATGCTTCGGGAACTCAAATGGGAATCCCTGGAGGGAAGGCTACGTTCTTTTCGAGAAACAATACTGAGCAAAATTTAGAGAACCGACATCTGAAGCAGACTGCCGAACGATTCTACTGCAGCCAACCAACACTGCGCACAAGGGCCTCGGAGATAAGATACGAGAAATTAGGGCTCATGCGGAGGCATATAGGCAGTCGTTTTTCCCTCGCTCTATTTGCGGGTGCAACCGGAAAGGAAATGAGTAGTAGTGGCACAAGGTATCCTCGACCGCGGCTTCCGGTGTATATATGTAGATGCAGATGTATATGTCACTTGTATAATGCATCCGTTAACTTATACACTTTTCCACTCGTCACAAAGTTCACAAATTGAGCGTCTATTTGTACTGAACATTGTAAGTTTTGTAAATAATGGCATAAAGCTTTACGTGCAAACTGACTCTTAATTTATGCAGTTGGTAACTGGTAGAAATATGTATAAGTTAACGGATGTATATATTCGTGATAAGTACCCGTATTACATTTGAGTATACCTATAGCGTATGTATTTGCCTGCAGACATGTACAATCTTTAGAGAAATTTCATGTTAAATAGCCAATACAAAAATATACTTCTCAGTTGCAAATTGTTAGTTACTGATATCTCCTAACGAAAAATTCGATGTAGTTAGTTTGCACAATCAATCTCTCTCTCTCTCTCTCTCTCTCTCTCTCTCTCTCTCTCTGTCCTTCTCTCCCTCTATCACACACACACACACACACACACACACATGCAGTCAGGAGAAGTACATGTACACTTTCAACACACAACAATGATATTTCTGCTTGCTTTCTTTCAGTCCGAAACCGATACGCTGCTTTAAACCTTAAACTTTCACAATATACAATAATTTACGTAAAACTGGTTTTCATGATAAAAATTTGGCTTCTGTTTATTAGAACATACAAGTTTCTCTTTTACAAGACGCATTTTAAACTTGCGAATAGCTGCTTGTCTCGTAAGAATATATTGCCTATTGCACCTGCCCGCAAACATTTTATTTTTTTTCCTTTTATTTACAACAATGACTATTGCAAAGCTGTATTGTTTTGTTAGCGACATATGGCAATATCCTGCATCGTCTTACACAATACTGTTCATTGCGTAATCTTGTACAGATGCGTAACTGTTTAGAAATGTAAAGCAATCTTCTTCCCTGCTTTACTATGCCCCTGTGAACTCTTAAGTGCTGAATAAGTGGCTGATTTATTCCATGAATTCTGTATATCATTAGGCTACACCTGCGAGAAACAGTCTTTTGCAATAGAGCGTTTCACATTAAGCGGTATCGCCAGCTACACTGAACATTTTTGCCTCGTGGAAATGTTGTCACTCTTCCTTCTGTCTGTTTCAATAGTGCGTTGGGAACGTAAATATCTAAAAAAAACTGAGATAAACTATTCCAAAGAGCGACACGAAAACTATTGGTTCTGAATTACGAGTAACCTGTAGAGCAAGAGAATACAACGAATACAAGCTAGCCCGCAAGTAGACTGATTAATCAAAGCAGATCGTTGTGCAGAAAACCGGGAATTCCGTAAGAAGACTTTTGCATAATGGAAACTCTTACCGTAGATGTCAAGCTTGCATATACAGTTTTCTTGCGTGAGTTAGTGACCCTCCCTTAACTACAGCCACAATATATCCTAACTGTGTACGAGGAACTTTAGAAATAAAACAAACTTTATTAACAATCAAATTACAAGCTCTATAGATGGCTTAATGAGAATTTTTGCGAAAGTAATTAAAAATAAACTGGAAAAAAATTTTAGAACCCAAGAAGAACAATGTGGATTCACGGCTGGGAGATCATGTGTAGACCATATTTTCACATTACGACAGATTTTGGAGAAACATAGGGAAAAATAAAAAAATATAAGATTAATTTTCATAGATCTAGAAAAAGCGTATGATACTGTTCCAAGAAAATTACTTTGGAGAGCACTATATATGACAAACATAAACCCTTCCTTGATTCAAATAATACAACAGATGTATAAAAATAACATTTGCCAAGTGAAAGTTTGTAATAAACTTTCCCGGAAATTTAGAACAAGCAAAGGCCTCTTACAGGGCTGTCCCATGTCACCAACATTATTTAAAAAGTTTGTAGATATTAGCCTTAGAACATGGTCTCGTAAATGCAATTAGTATGGGATTAGAAATAAGAGAGGAGTTTACCTACCTCATTTATTGTTTGCTGATGTTCAAGTAGTCGTAGCACAAGATGGGGAGGATGCTAACTACACTCCTGGAAATGGAAAAAAGAACACATTGACACCGGTGTGTCAGACCCACCATACTTGCTCCGGACACTGCGAGAGGGCTGTACAAGCAATGATCACACGCACGGCACAGCGGACACTCCAGGAACCGCGGTGTTGGCCGTCGAATGGCGCTAGCTGCGCAGCGTTTGTGCACCGCCGCCGTCAGTGTCAGCCAGTTTGCCGTGGCCAGTTTGCCGTGCCGCGACAGCGTGGACGAGAACCGTAAGTGCAGTTGACGGACTTTGAGCGAGGGCGTATAGTGGGCATGCGGGAGGCCGGGTGGACGTACCGCCGGATTGCTCAACACGTGGGGCGTGAGGTCTCCACAGTACATCGATGTTGTCGCCAGTGGTCGGCGGAAGGCGCACGTGCCCGTCGACCTGGGACCGGACCGCAGCGACGCACGGATGCACGCCAAGACCGTACGATCCTACGCAGTGCCGTAGGGGACCGCACCGCCACTTCCCAGCAAATTAGGGACACTGTTGCTCCTGGGGTATCGGCGAGGACCATTCGCAACCGTCTCCATGAAGCTGGGCTACGGTCCCGCACACCGTTAGGCCGTCTTCCGCTCACGCCCCAACATCGTGCAGTCCGCCTCCAGTGGTGTCGCGACAGGCGTGAATGGAGGGACGAATGGAGACGTGTCGTCTTCAGCGATGAGAGTCGCTTCTGCCTTGGTGCCAATGATGGTCGCATGCGTGTTTGGCGCCGTGCAGGTGAGCGCCACAATCAGGACTGCATACGACCGAGGCACACAGGGCCAACACCAGGCATCATGGAGTGGGGAGCGATCTCCTACACTGGCCGTACACCACTGGTGATCGTCGAGGGGACACTGAATAGTGCACGGTACATCCAAACCGTCATCGAACCCATCGTTCTACCATTCCTAGACCGGCAAGGGAACTTGCAGTTCCAACAGGACAATGCACGTCCGCATGTATCCCGTGCCACCCAACGTGCTCTAGAAGGTGTAAGTCAACTACCCTGGCCAGCAAGATCTCCGGATCTGTCCCCCATTGAGCATGTTTGGGACTGGATGAAGCGTCGTCTCACGCGGTCTGCACGTCCAGCACGAACGCTGGTCCAACTGAGGCGCCAGGTGGAAATGGCATGGCATGCCGTTCCACAGGACTACATCCAGCATCTCTACGATCGTCTCCATGGGAGAATAGCAGCCTGCATTGCTGCGAAAGGTGGATATACACTGTACTAGTGCCGACATTGTGCATGCTCTGTTGCCTGTGTCTATGTGCCTGTGGTTCTGTCAGTGTGATCATGTGATGTATGTGACCCCAGGAATGTGTCAATAAAGTTTCCCCTTCCTGGGACAATGAATTCACGGTGTTCTTATTTCAATTTCCAGGAGTGTATATATATAAAACTTCCAGTGTCTTCCGGCAGGCGTTCGTATCCGCCGCAACGTTAATCGTGGCTCAGGGAAGAGGACTGTCGAAATACCACCAATACTATTATAAAGAGATGAGTAAATATTGAAACGTCCCCTTAGAAAAATTGATGAATTACTGTGATGATAAACCTCTACGTTATTTGATTTTCAAACAGCTGAGCAAAACTGAACGTACTCAGACATTACTCTCTTTACTTATTCTGATCAACACTAAACTGACACACAATATTTTTAGCGCAACGCAGTCTGACTTTCAAAAAAAAAAAAAAAAATATATATATATATATATATATATATATATATATATATATATATATATATATATACAGGGTGAGTCACCTAACGTTACCGCTGGATATATTTCGTAAACCACATCAAATACTGACGAATCGATTCCAAAGACCGAACGTGAGGAGAGGGGCTAGTGTAATTGGTTAATACAAACCATAAAAAAATGCACGGAAGTATGTTTTTTAACACAAATCTACCTTTTTTAAAATGGAACCCCGTTAGTTTTGTTAGCACATCTGAACATATAAACAAATACGTAATCAGTGCCGTTTGTTGCATTGTAAAATGTTAATTACATCCGGAGATATTGTAACCTAAAGTTGACTCTTGAGTACCACTCCTCCGCTGTTCGATCGTGTGTATCGGAGAGCACCGAATTACGTAGGGATCCAAAGGGAACGGTGATGGATCTTAGGTACAAAAGAGACTGGAACAGCACATTACGTCCACATACTAACACCTTTTTATTGGTCTTTTTCACTGACGCACATGTACATTACCATGAGGGTGAGGTACACGTACACACGTGGTTTCCGTTTTTAATTATGGAGTGGAATAGAGTGTGTCCCGATATGTCAGGCCAATAGATGTTCAATGTGGTGGCCATCATTTGCTGCACACAATTGCAATCTCTGGCGTAATGAATGTCGTACACGCCGCAGTACATCTGGTGTAATGTCGTCGCAGGCTGCCACAGTACGTTGTTTCATATCCTCTGGGGTTGTAGGCACATCACGGTACACGTTCTCCTTTAACGTACCCTCAGAAAGAAGTCCAGAGCTGTAAGATCAGGAGAACGGGCTGGCCAATTTATGCGTCCTCCACGTCCGATGAAACGCCCGTCGAATATCCTGTCAAGGGTCAGCCTAGTGTTAATTGCGGAATGTGCAGGTGCACCATCATGCTGATACCACATACGTCGACGCGTTTCCAGTGGGACATTTTCGAGCAACGTTGGCAGATCATTCTGTAGAAACGCGATGTATGTTGCAGCTGTTTGGGCCCCTGCAATGAAGTGAGGACCAATGAGGTGGTCGCCAATGATTCCGCACCATACATTTACAGTCCACAGTCGCTGTCGCTCTACCTGTCTGAGCAAGCGAGGATTGTCCACGGACCAGTAATGCATGTTCCGTATATTCACTGCCCCGTGGTTTGTGAAACCCGCTTCATCGGTAAACAGGTAGAACTGCAACGCATTCTCTGTTAATGCCCATTGACAGAATTGCAATCGATGATTAAAGTCATCACCATGTAATTGCTGATGTAGCGAAACATCAAACGGGTGAAAGCGGTGACGATGCAGTATGCGCATGACACTACTTTGACTCAATCCACCGGCTCTCGCAATGTCCCGTGTACTCATGTGTGGGTTCATGGTAACAGCAGCTAACACACCAACTGCACCCGCCTCTCCTGTGACGTGTCTGTTACGGACCCATTTGCGTGCTACGACCATACCTGTTGCATACAGTTGGCGGTAGATGTTTTGCAATGTGCGGCACGTTGGATGCTCTCTGTCCGGGTACCGTTCTGCATACACCCTGCAGGCTTCAGCTGCATTTCGTCGACACTCGCCATAGATGAGTATCATCTCCGCCTTTTCAGAGTTCGAATACACCATGGTCACAGTTCCTACAACACTACACTATCACAGACGTCTGGTAACACGGTGTACTACAGTTGGTCTGCGTGCGGAGACGAATGCAGAATAACAATAGCAGCAAGCGCTACATGCGGACACTGCGACAGCTAGACCAAACCACAACAGTGCACTACAGCCACACTCGTAAACACGGTCGTCATCGTAAACATCTCCCTGCAGATGCTGCTCGCCGGCCGTGGCCCGTGTTTGTTACAACACGCAATTGAACGTCGGAAGTTTCAAGCGTCAACTTTAGGTTACAATATCTTCGGATGTAATTAACATTTTACAATGCAACAAACGGCACTGATTACGTATTTGTTTATATGTTCAGATGTGCTAACAAAACTAACGTGGTTCCATTTAAAAAAACGTAGGTTTGCGTTAAAAAACATACTTCCGTGCATTTTTTAATGGTTTGTATTAAACAATTACACTAGTCCCTCTCCTCACGTTCGGTCTATGGAATCGGTTCGTCAGTATTTGATGTGGTTTACGAAATATATCCAGCGGTAACGTTAGGTGACTCACCCTGTATATATATATATATATATATATTTTTTTTTTTTGAAAGTCAGACTGCGTTGCGCTAAAAATATTGTGTGTCAGTTTAGTGTTGATCAGAATAAGTAAAGAGAGTAATGTCTGAGTACGTTCAGTTTTGCTCAGCTGTTTGAAAATCAAATAACGTAGAGGTTTATCATCACAGTAATTCATCAATTTTTCTAAGGGGACGTTTCAATATTTACTCATCTCTTTATAATACTATAGGTGGTATTTCGACAGTCCTCTTCCCTGAGCCACGATTAACGTTGCGGCGGATACGAACGCCTGCCGGTAGACACTGGAAGTTTTGTCTTGCTGGAGGACGAAAGATCACTTTGAACTGTAACCTGTACAAAAGCATCCGTCTACTAGTCTCCGAGACTACGAGAAGGTGGCTGGGACCCAGTGGGAGAAAACGGTGTCCAGTTCCCTTTATAACGAATAGCTACAAGGAACAAGCTTTCACTTCCTGCCAGCGAACTAACGAATGGCCAGTGTCCTTTTCGGCTGTTGATTAGTGGACGAAAGTTGTATGACTTTTGTGGTGGGCTCAGGGGAGGAAAGATGGATCACAGTCAGTATTAAGGAAATTACGTTATGTTATTAAACAAGAGAACTGGCGTATCACATTTTCTCCTACATACTACAGTTTCTATTTTTATGCCTGCTGTGTATTTTCCAGCAGACTGAAGCGCTTCGTAGCTTTTCGATGTACATCATCCAATTCGCAAACGACTGAGGTCGGCTATTTCCTGGGACTTCGCCCTAACCGTTGTACAATGCTGCTGCTGTTATGCTGCTGCTATTCCTGTTACTGCTACTATGTGACATCAATCGCTACATAATCACATTGTCAGTTCGTGCGGGGTCCCGGACATTGACATCACGGTGTACGTAACAGCTCATATGTCCGTTGCGGACAGTTTACCATCTTGACACACAGCAATAGGTGAAGCAGATCTTGCTTCTTGGAAACAGCCTCACGGTTTACCTCCCTGGCAACCTGTGATGACGTTACCTTGCAGTACGCTGCATTTGCACTCAGGTCTCCACAATCGACATAGCGGGCTTAGCGCACGTGTGATTTCCACTCTTCTCTCCCACCACTCACATTGATGATACACTCCCACAAGAAAGACGCAAATCATCTAAGTCTAGTTGTCACTCCTTGCACGTAATGATTGCTTCCAACAGCCGATATTCAGCTGATGTAAACAACTGGCCGCGACCTTTGGAAGTTCCACAGTTCTTGAGCATTTCGCTTCGTAGCAAGTCTCTGTACGCTCTCTGATCAGCGGTACGGTTCTCCTACTATGACAGTTGATTGCTAAGCGAAGGGGCCCGGGTTCGATTCCCTGCCGGGTTGGAAATTTTTCTCCGCCCAGGAAATGGGGACTGTGTTGTCCCTTCGTATCGCCATAAGTGACAAACTATTAAGGTATCTGAATAGCCATGGCCCGAAAACCAATAAACTGAGAAAAAAATTCAGTGACAGTTCCATCATAAGTATTCTATTAGTCTCAAACAGCACTGAGGTGCCATCTAACTTAACTCTCGCACATGAAGGACATGGTAAATTAAAAGAAAATGGAAGTAAGATTAGTGTTTAATGTCCCGACAACAACGTTGTCATTGGACAATTAGATTATGCTCAGTAGGTTTAGGTAAAGCACGGAAAACTTAAATATCGATGGCCGGACGGGGATTTGAACCGTCGTCCTCCCATACGCGAGTCCAGGTGTGCCAACCGCTGCGCCACCTCGCTCGATGTGGTACCATCAATAGTTCTACCAAGTCCACGAAACGTGGTGGAGCGGTCTGGAATTTAATTCAGTACGTGCTCCTCTTGTAATAACAAATGTTAGTGATAAAATTGTCTCTCACTGCCATATTTCGAACTGATTATGTCCAGCTGTAGACTAACGAGCCCTTGCAAAGCTTGTGGCAAGAACTGGTCTGCTATTATGGCAGTCTTCTAGATGAAAATTACAGCCGCAGTACTCCGCAAAAGAACTAAAATATATAGTATTTGTTGCAGTGACTGTACTGAGTGGTTACAATTAAAAGTGCAGCTAATCACGGAAGTCCAGTGTGGGCTGTAATTGGCGTATGGCAGCGAAAACTGATAGATATGCCAATCTGTTAATGCGGAACTGATTTACACTAAAAAAAAATTTAGTTCCAATTTTGGCCACCAGGTGCAAACTTGGTGCTGTACAGCATCTCGTCGACGTCTTCGGTGCTCATATTCAACAAACTGTGTGAGCGGTAGTTAATAATACAATCAACATAATGCCGTCCTCACTTGTTTGACCTTTTCTGCCCACGCCCGTTCCTAATTCATTACACATAGAAACATTTCTATGCGTCTTTTTGCATTCACAGCATTAGATTTTGCACCTGGTAGCTAAAATCTAAAAAGTAATGTTATTCCAGCGTAAATCGGATCCGCACTACTGCATTAGAATGTCTGCCAAATTTCGCTGCCATACGATAATTACAGTCCAAACTAGACCTCTGTAAGTAGCTTCACTTTAGTTACGTCCGTCTGGTACATGACTAGTTATAACTGTGTGCCAGCCAGGGAATTAAAACGCAGTGTTGAGAAGGAACGGAGAAGGACGCGGCAAGTTGAAGCTTTGAGGATGTCCATGACCTGTGATGGCATACCGTAATTGGTAGCACACTGCCTGTAAAAGCCAAGGATCCACGTTCGAATCCCAGCCCGAAACTCAGTTTAAGTTTGTCACATAAAACCATTTAAGCAAACGTTTCAGTCTGTTTTTACACCGAAAGTTGTGCAATACCACGTAAACAATTGGTCAGGTAAACAACTGATGACAGGTTATTCTAATTGGATGTCGTGCGAAATTAGAAAGATAAGAAAAAGTATTTCACACATTCAGAAAAAGTGATCACTGCAATATTTACTTATTTTACTTGTTTTATGGAATCTCCCGTACATACGGGTTGCCTTCGGACGTGGCAGTCAATTGTATTTGCTTAAAAATATGAAAGTGGCCAGCTGCGCTAGAGGATCCATTAATTGCAGGAAGTACGACTGGCGACGTGACACAGGTGAACGCACCAGCTGCCGGAAACCAGCTGCTTTGCTACAAAGACCGGGAGGACCGGCTTGTCTCTGGGGACTCTGCCGTGCAAAGGGTGTACGTTTGGCTTCTCTCATACCTGCAACCGGTAAATGGGAATATCGACACGAGACAAACTGGCAAACCTAGCTACCCCTTCGGAACACATCGGCATCTCTACCATTTTAGGCTACACAGACTGGGTGTATAATAGTAACGATATTGCAGCGCCTGAGCTGTTAAGGAGAACGAGGCAATGTTTCTCCGGACACGCGTGCCCAGAGGAACAGGTACTGAGGCAATTACCGCCGTTATGATATACATGAAATGTTTTCGGAGCTGCGAATACGAAGACCCATCAGCTACATAAGGGAGTGATGACAATGAAATTATGTAGCGGAAAGAGACTCAAACCTGAATTTCCCGCTTTACTTGAGCGGTCGCCTTAATCGCTTTAGCTATCCCCTGACCTAAACTTCCATACGTCGTCTTACCTACGTCACAACCTCTACTCGTACGCACGTGAAATTCCCGTGCAGGGGGGGACATTTCACTGGTACCTGCGGATGAATGTGATACAGCAGTGCCGTTGTTATTAAGAAGTACATCTACATCTACATCCATACTCCGCAAGCCACCTGACGGTGTGTAGCGGAGGGTACCTTGAGTACCTCTATCGGCTATCCCTTCTATTCCAATCTCGTATTGTTCGTGGAAAGAAGGATTGTCGGTATGCCTCTGTGTGGGCTCTAATCTCTCTGATTTTATCCTCATGGTCTCTTCGCGAGATATACGTACGAGGGAGCAATATACTGCTTAACTCCTCGGTGAAGGTATGTTCTCGAAACTTCAACACATGCCCGTACCGAGCTACTGAGCGTCTCTCCTGCAGAATCTTCCACTGGAGTTTATCTATCATCTCCGTAACGCTTTCGCGATTACTAAATGATCCTGTAACGAAGCGCGCTGCTCTCCGTTGGATCTTCTCTATATCTTCTATCAATCCTATCTGGTACGGATCCGACACTGCTGAGCAGTATTCAAGCAGTGGGCGAACAAGCTTACTGTAACGTACTTCCTGTGGTGTCACCGCCAGACACCACACTTGCTAGGTGGTAGCTTAAATCGGCCGCGGTCCATTAGTACATGTTGCACCCGCGTGTCGCCACTGTCAGTACTTGCAGACCTAGCGCCACCACATGGCAGGTCTAGAGAGGCGGACTAGCACTCGCCCCAGTTGTACGGACGACATTGCTAGCGACTAGACGTACGAAGCCTTCCTCTCATTTGCCGAGAGACAGTTAGAATAGCCTTCAGCTAAGTCCATAGCTACGACCTAGCAAGGTGCCATTAGCCTTACAGTGATTGTAATTAACCGTATCTGGAGATAGACTCATTTGTATCGTCAATAGCGATGTACCACAAGGATGAATTAAAGTTAAGTATTCAAGGAGCTGCATATTTTTCTCTATAGCATTCATCAAGTATCCTGTTCCAGAACTCACGCCAGCCGGCGTGTGTGTACGCGTGCCTATCGGTAACCTCACCCTGTGTCTAGACTCTTGTCTAGACACAACACTTCCTTTGTTTTCGGATTGCATTTCCTTAGGATTCTTCCAATGAATCTCAGTCTGGCATCTGCTTTACCGACGATCAACATTATATGATCATTCCATTTTAAATCACTCCTAATGCGTACTCCCAGGTAATTTAAGGTATTAACCGCTTCCAGTTGCTGACCTGCTATTTTGTAGCTAAATGATAAAGGATCTATCTTTCTGTGTATTCGCAGCACATTACACTTGTCTACATTGAGATTCAATTGCCATTCCCTGCACCATGCGTCAATTCGCTGCAGATCCTCCTGCATTTCAGTACAATTTTCCATTGTTACAACCTCTCGATACACCACAGCATCATCTGCAAAAAGCCTCAGTGAACTTCCGATGTCATCCACCAGGTCATTTATGTATATTGTGAATAGCAACGGTCCTATGACACTCCCCTGCGGCACACCTGAAATCACTCTTACTTCGGAAGACTTCTCTCCATTGAGAATGACATGCTGCGTCCTGTTATCTAGGAACTCCTCAATCCAATCACACAAGTGGTCTGATAGTCCATATGCTCTTACTTTGTTCATTAAACGACTCAGGGGAACTGTATAGAACGCCTTGCGGAAGTCAAGATACATGGCATCTACCTGGGAACCCGTGTCTATGGCCCTCTGAGTCTCGTGGACGAATAGCGCGAGCTGGGTTTCACATGACCGTCTTTTTCGAAACCCATGCTGATTCCTACAGAGTAGATTTCTAGTCTCCAGAAAAGTCATTATACTCGAACACAATACGTGTTCAAAAATTCTACAACTGATCGACGTTAGAGATATAGGTCTATAGTTCTGCACATCTGTTCGACGTCCCTTCTTGAAAACGGGGATGACCTGTGCCCTTTTCCAATCCTTTGGAACGCTACGCTCTTCTAGAGACCTACGGTACACCGCTGCAAGAAGGGGGGCAAGTTCATTCGCGTACTCTGTGTAAAATTGAACTGGTATCCCATCAGGTCCAGAGGCCTTTCCTCTTTTGAGTGATTTTAATTGTTTCTCTATCCCTCTGTCGTCTATTTCGATATCTACCATTTTGTCATCTGTACGACAATCTAGAGAAGGAACTACAGTGCAGTCTTCCTCTGTGAAACAAGTTTGGAAAAAGACATTTAGTATTTCGGCCTTTAGTCTGTCATCCTCTGTTTCAGTACCATTTTGGTCTCAGAGTGTCTGGACATTTTGTTTTGATCCACCTACCGCTTTGACATAAGACCAAACTTTCTTAGGATTTTCTGCCAAGTCAGTACATAGTACTTTACTTTCGAATTCATTGAACGTCTCTCGCATAGCCCTCCTCACATTACATTTCGCTTCGCGTAATTTTTGTTTGTCTGCAAGGCTTTGGCTATGTTTATGTTTGCTGTGAAGTTCCCTTTGCTTCCGCAGCAGTTTTCTAACTCGGTTGTTGTACCACGGTGGCTCTTTTCCATCTCTTACGATCTTGCTTGGCACATACTCATCTAACGCATAACGTACGACGGTTTTGAACTTTGTCCACTGATCCTCAACACTATCTGTACTTGAGACAAAACTTTTGTGTTGAACCAACAGGTACTCTGAAATCTGCTTTTTGTCACTTTTTCTAAACAGAAAAATCTTCCTACCCTTTTTAATATTCCTATTTACGGCTGAAATCATCGATGCCGTAACCGCTTTATGATCGCTGATTCCCTGTTCTGCGTTAACTTTTTCAAATAGTTCGGGTCTGTTTGTCACCAGAAGGTCTAATATGTTATCGCCACGAGTCGGTTCTCTGTTTAACTGCTCAAGGTAGTTTTCAGATAAAGCACTTAAAAAAATTCCACTGGATTCTTTGTCCCTGCCACCCATTATGAACGTTTGAGTCTCCCAGTCTATATCAGGCAAATTAAAATCTCCACCCAGAACTATAACATGGTGGGGAAATCTACTCGAAATATTTTCCAAATTATCCTTCAGGTGCTCAGCCACAACAGCTGCTGAGCCAGGGGGCCTATAGAGACATCCAATTACCATGTCTGAGCCTGCTTTAACCGTGACCTTCACCCAAATCGTTTCACATTTCGGATCTCTGTCAATTTCCTTCGATACTATTGCACTTCTTATCGCTATAAACACGCCTCCCCCTTCACTGTCCAGCCTGTCTCTGCGGTATACATTCCAATTTGAGTTTAGGATATCATTACTGTTTACGTCTGGTTTCAGCCAACTTTCTGTCCCTAGTACTATATGGGCGTTGTGACCGTTTATTAATGAGAGCAGTTCTGGGACCTTTCTATAGACGCTCCTGCAGTTTACTATTAGCACATTAATATTGTTATTCCCTGTTGCATTTTGCCTACTCCTACCTTCCCGCGTCTCAGGAGGCGTCTTGTCGGGCCTAGGGGGGGGATTCTCTAACCTAAAAAAACCCCATGTGCACTCCACACGTACTCCGCTACCCTTGTAGCCGCTTCCGGCGTGTAGTGCACGCCTGACCTATTCAGGGGGACCCTAGATATAGAAATTTGCACCCCAGATCTCCGCAGAATCGTCTGAGCCTCTGGTTTAAGCCTTCCACTCGGCTCCAAACCAGAGGACCGCGATCGATTCTGGGAACGATACTACAATTAGTTAGCTCTGATTCTACCCCGCGAGCGAGGCTTTCCGCCTTCACCAATTCCGCCAACCGCCTGTACGAACTGAGGATGACCTCTGAACCCAGACGGCAGGAGTCATTGGTGCCGACATGAGCAACAATTTGCAGTCGGGTGCACCCAGTGCTCTCTATCGCCGCCGGTAGGGCCTCCTCCACATCTCGGATGAGACCCCCCGGCAAGCAGACAGAGTGAACATTGGCCTTCTTCCCCGACCTTCCCGCTATTTCCCTAAGGGGCTCCATCACCCGCCTAACGTTGGAGCTCCCAATAACTAATAAACCCCTCCCCCCGTGTGCCTGCTCGGACCTTGCTGAAGGAGCAGCCACATGTCCACTCACAGGCAGAGCGGGCGATGCCACACGGACAGCCTCCACATTGACCCTCCGCCTCGTGCGCCGCAAAATGCCTCAGTGAACTTCCGATGTCATACACAAGGTCATTTATGTATATTGTGAATAGCAACGGTCCCACGACACTCCTCTGCGGCACACCTGAAATCACTCCTACTTCGGAAGACTTCTCTCCATCAAGAATGACATGCTGCGTTCTGTTATCTAGGAACTCTTCAATCCAAGCCGGCCGCGGTGGTCTAGTGGTTCTAGGCGCGCAGTCCGGAACCGCGGGACTGCTACGGTCGCAGGTTCGAGGAGGAGGAGGATATTAGTGTTTAACGTCCCGTCGACAACGAGGTCATGAGAGACGGAGCGCAAGCTCGGGTGAGGGAAGGATGGGGAAGGAAATCGGCCGTGCCCTTTCAAAGGAACCATCCCGGCATTTGCCTGAAGCGATTTAGGGAAATCACGGAAAACCTAAATCAGGATGACCGGAGACGGGATTGAACCGTCGTCCTCCCGAATGCGAGTCCAGTGTGCTAACCACTGCGCCACCTCGCTCGGTCGCAGGTTCGAATCCTGCCTCGGGCATGGATGTGTGTGATGTCCTTAGGTTAGTTAGGTTTAAGTAGTTCTAAGTTCTGGGGGACTAATGACCACAGAAGTTAAGTCCCATAGTGCTCAGAGCCATTTGAACCATTTTTTTCTTCAATCCAATTACACAATTGGTCTGATAGTCCATATGCCCTTACTTTGTTCATTAAACGACTGTGGGGAACTGTATCGCCGGCCTGAGTGGCCGAGCGGTTCTAGGCGCTACAGTCTGGAACCGCGCGACCGCTACGGTCGCAGGTTCGAATCCTGCCTGGGGCATGGACGTGTGTGATGTCCTTAGGTTAGTTAGGTTTAAGTATTTCTAGAGGACTGATGACCTGAGAAGTTAAGTCCCATACTACTCAGAGCCATTTGAACCTTTTTTTTTTGGGGGGGGGGGGGGGGGACTGTATCGAACGCTTTGCTGAAGTCGAAGTACAATCCTAGAAACAGCCACTGCAGCGACTACAGCCTCAGGAAATACAAGAAACGTATACGCAATTGCGAATATGGACTACCATCGGCTGGAGATTGGAATAACGACAGTGAAAATTTATGCCAGACGGGTGCACTTATACGATACGTATACGAGGGCGCGTCACTACTACCAAGAATAACTCCGAAAGGATGATCGGATCTGAAAAGTTTGTAGGACAAAAGTTGTATGAGACAACGGGGGCCATAATATGACGTTGGTTTTTTGTTGCTAGGTGGAGTCGCGTCAGAGATATGAAGGTCAACTTTATTTTTTTGAATGGGATGCTGTAGTTTGGTACTTATTTTGTGATAGCGGCTATCGAGAAGAATCCAATGATGTGTAACAGTAAGGTCTTTGAAGGTCAACGAAGGTCATAAAGGTGGCATGTACGTCTATTTACAGAAGTTGTTTGAAGTGATGACCATTGGTTTCAATGCAGTGCTGCTATATTCTTATCATGGATTGAGTGGTATTCCTTATCACATTGGGACTTATCGAAGCACATGCTCTGACAGTTCTCTCTCGCATATCTTCAGGTGTAGTCGGAACGTCTTTACAAACAATGTCTTTTACGAATCCGCACAAGAAAAAATCCAGAGGCCTCAAGTCTGGCGAATGAGCCGGCCACGACACGTCTCCTCCGCGTCCAACCCAACGGTTTGGGAATTGTCTCTGTAACTCATTTCTAGCTGCGCGGAGTGGCAGCACGGTTACACGCGCCATGTCACTGATTGCGCGGCCCCTCCCGTCGGAGGTTCGAGTCCTCCCTCGGGTATGGGTGTGTGTGTGTGTGTGTGTGTGTGTGTGTGTGTGTATGTGTGTGTGTGTGTGTGTGTGTGTGTGTGTGTTGTTCTTAGCATAAGTTAGTTGAAGTAGTGTGTAAGTCTAGGGACATGACCTCAGCAGTTTGGTCCCATAGGAATTCACACACATTTGACATTTTTGACAACTCATTTCTAGCCATCAGCGAAACATGTGCTGGACACCCATCGTGTTGATACCACATTCAGTTCCTTGTTCCTAAAGGTGTTTTTTCCAATAACAGACCTAATATTTCTTGCAAGCATGTGGTGTACTTCCAACCATTAAGATTTCCATCGAAAAAATACGGGCTTGTAATTCTGTTCTCCAGAATCCCACACCATACATTCACTGCCCATGGATTTGGTGTGCAACTTGCCCCAGCCAATATGGATTTTCAGTTGCCCAATAATGCATGTTATGCAAATAAACATTTTCATGGTTCGTGAATGTAGCCTCGTCAATAAATAAAATCAAATTGATAAATGCGTCATCCCCGGCCGAGTGGTTCTAGGCGCTTCAGTCTGGAACCGCGCGATCGCTACGGTCGCAGTTTCGAATCCTGCCTCGGGCATGGATGTGTGTGATGTCCTTAGGTTAGTTTGGTTTAAGTAGTTCTAAGTTCTAGGGGACTGATGACCTCAGCAGTTCAGTCCCATAGTGCTCAGAGCCTTTCTTTTTTTTTTTTTGCGTCATCCCTCTGAATCTGAAGTTGAGCCCATCGCCAGAATTCAATGCGACTCATACAATCCGCACCAGTTAATTCTTGGTGGAGACTGATATGGTAAGGATGATATTTATGGGGATGCAGAACACGAACAACACTACCCCGGCTCATGCCAGATTCCCTTGCGATTTGACGCGAACTACCACAAGGATCTCGAACAGCGACAAGAGTACCAAGTTCCGTTTCCTTGTTAGTATCTTTCCTTTGCCGGACATGTATCGGATGCGTTAGAGATCCAGTTGTTCTCAATTTATCATACACATATTTAAATGTACGACGTGTTGGGTGAGTACGTTGACGATATCTTTCAGCGTATAAGTCTCTAGCTCTCACTGAATTTCGTTGGCATTCTCCGTAAATGAGAAAGATATCGACTTGTTCTTCGAAGGAATACATCATTCACATGCACTTAGTTCGGCGATGCTATTCTTACCGTCCCTATTAGTGTTGTATTGCGAAACCGTCGAATGGTGTTTACATGCCAATGGCACGTTAGAACGATGTTTGCACGATATACGAGAGAGGACTGTCAGAGCATGTGTTTCGATAAGTGCCTAAGTGATAAGGAATACTACTCAATCCATGATAAGCACTGCATTGATACCAATGCTCACCACTTTAAACACCTTCCGTAAATGGACGTTCATGCCACATTTTTAACGTTCGTTAACCATCAGAGATCCTACACATCACTGGATTCGTCTCGATAGCCGCTGTCAGAAAATGAGTACTAATCTATAGCATCCGATTTAAAAAAAAATGAATTTGACCTTCATATCTCTGACGCAACCCAATCTAACAAGAAAAAACCACCGTCATATTATGGCCCCCGTTGTCCCATGCAACATTTGTCTCACAAACGTTCCAGCTACTGTCATACTTTCAGAGTTATTCGAGGTAGCAATAGTTAGTGACTCACCCAGTATACCTGTCTAGGAAGGACACATTTATTGAGAGTCGAGGGCCTGGTATTGGCAAATACACTACTGGCCATTAAAACTGCAACACCAAGAAGATATGCAGATGATAAATGGATATTCATTGGACAAATATATTATACTAGAACTGACATGTGATTACATTTTCACGCAATTTGGGTGCATAGATCCTGAGAAATCAGTACCCAAAACAACCACCTCTGGCCGTAATAACGGCCTTGATACGCCTGGCCATTGAGTCAAACAGAGCTTGGATGGCGTGTACAGGTACAGCTGCCTATGCAGCTTCAACACGATACCACAGTTCATCAGTAGTAGTGACTGGCGTATTGTGACGAGCCAGTTGCTCGGCCACCATTGACCAGACGTTTTCAATTGGTGAGAGATCTGGAGAATGTGCTGGCCAGGGCAGCAGTCGTACATTTTCTGTATCCAGAAAGGCCCGTACAGGACCTGAAACATGCGGTCGTGCATTATCCTGCTGAAATGTAGGGTTTCGCAGGGATCGAATGAAGGGTACAGTCACGTGCCGTAACACATCTGAAATGTAACGTCCACTGTTCAAAGTGCCGTCAATGCGAACACGAGGTGACCGAGACGTGTAACCAATGGCACCCCATACCATCACGCCGGGAGATACGCCAGTATGGCGATGACGAATACACGCTTCCAATGTGCGTTCACCGCGATGTCGCCAAACACGTATGCGAAGCCATTCGTGCACCCAGGTTCGTCGTTGAGTACACCATCGCAGGCGCTCCTGTCTGTGATGCAGCGTCGAGGGTAACCGCAGCCATAGTCTCCGAGCTGATAGTCCATGCTGCTGAAAACGTCGTCGAACTGTTCGTGCAGATGGTTGTTGTCTTGCAAACGTTGCCATCTGTTGACTCACTGATCGAGACGTGGCTGCACGATCCGTTACAGCCATGCGGGTAAGATGCCTGTCATCTCGACTGCTAGTGATACGAGGCCGTTGAGATCCAGCACGGCGTTCCGTATTACCCTCCTGCACACACCGATTCCATATTCTGCTAACAGTCATTGGATCTCGACGAACGCGAGCAGCAATGTCGCGATACCATAAACCGCAATCTCGACAGGCTACAATCCGACATTTATCTAAGTCGGAAACGTGATGTTACGCATTTCTCCTCCTTACACGAGGCATCACAACAACGTTTCACCAGGCAACGCCGGTCAACTGCTGTTTGCGTATGAGAAATCGGATGGAAACTGTCCTCATTTCAGCACGTTGTAGGTGTCACCACCGGCTCCAACCTTGTATGAATGCTCTGAAAAGCTAATCATTTGCATATCACAGCATCTTCTTCCTGTCGGTTAAATTTAGCGTCTGTAGCACACTATCTTCGTGGTGTAGCAATTTTAATAGCCAGTAGTGTATATACGAAACAGCAGTGCCTGTGTTATGGACTATCAGCTCGGAGACTATGGCTGCGGTTACCCTCGACGCTGCATCACAGATAGGAGCGCCTGCGATGGTGTACTCAACGACGAACCTGGGTGCACGAATGGCTTCGCATACGTGTTTGGCGACATCGCGGTGAACGCACATTGGAAGCGTGTTTGCATGTCCGAAGGAACATTGCATCGTTCTTCTTACAAGGCGAAGTCACGACGTTGGGGTGACAGTTTTACTTCAAAACTTTGTACACCTTTAGTAGGCCATTAAAACAACATAATGTGCAAGTAATAAGGTGCTCTACTCTGACAATTCCGAGAAAATCGCAAGATAAGTTTGACATGTGTATTACGTAACGGATGTATCTGTGCGTAAGTGCTGGGTGTTGAGAGTTCATGGTGGTTAGTGGTTGCCGCTCCAGCTACGTAAGTCGAACGTGTATGAGACGACGGATCGACACACACTTAATTTTTAATCTATATTTTTTCATCACTGGTCATATTATTTAATTTATATGACATTTGAAAGGTAATATAATTTTAAAAAACCACGTGTATTTTCATGAAGTTTTAGTGAATATCATGTTGTTTTACCACTTACTATTAATCAAATTTAGTTATTAGAACAAACATATTTCTAACCATTTACAAGTAAATCAAGAATAAGATATCTCTAATGTAGGAAGAATGAATAGTATAGGTGCAAATTTTTTGACAACCACAGAATTTACACTTGTACTACAAAAATGGAAGTTTGTGCTGGAGTCGAACGGTCACCTCATACACGTTCGTCTTACGAAGCTCGAACGCTAACCACTTGATCATCATGAACTCTAATATACGGCACCTACGAACAGATACATCAGTTACATAACAGACGCTTCAAACTGCTCTTGCGATTTTCTCGGATTTACCACAGTAGCACACCTTACTATTTATTTATTTATCTACACGACAAGTTCCGTAGGACCAAACTGAGGAGCGAATCTCTGAGGTCACGGAACGTGTCAGTACATGATATTATAACATAAAAGTAATAACAGATAAAAATAAAATGTTTATGAACCCAAAAAAGTCAAGCCATAAGTTTCAGTAAACGCAGTCAACAATATAACATAAGAATTGGCTCAATTTTTCAAGGAACTCCTCAACAGTATAGAAGGAATGACACATGAGGGAACTCTTCTGTTTCGATTTGAAAGCGCGTGGATTACTGCTAAGATTTTTGAATTCTAGTGGTAGCTTATTGAAAATGGATGCAGCAGTATACTGCACACCTTTCTGCATAGGAGTTACGGAAGTCCGATCCAAATGCAGGTTGGATTTCTGCCGAGTATTAACTGAGTGATAGCTGCTTATTCTTGGGAATAAGCTGCTATTATCAACAAGAATCGACAGTAAAGAATATATATATTGAGAGGTCAATGTCAAAATACCCAGACTAGTTAACAGTGGTCGACAAGAGATTCGCGACCCTACACCACTTATTGTCCGAACCGCCTCTTTCTGAGCCAAAAATATCCTTTTGCAATGGGAAGAGTTACCCCAAAAGATAATACCATACGAGATAAGCGAATCAAAATAAGCAAAGTAGCCTTATTTTCATGTCGAACGATCGCTCACTTCAGACTTCGTTCGAATAGTAAAAACGGAAGAATTAAGTCTTTGGACAAGATCCTGAACGTGGGCCTTCTACGACAGTTTGCTATCTGAACACCTAGAAATTTGAACTGTTCAGTTTCACTAATCATGTGCCAATTCTGTGAAATTAAAACTTCGGGTTTTGTTGAATTGTGTGATAGAAACTGTAAAAACTGAGTCTTATGGTGATCTAGCGTTAGTTTATTTTCTACAAGCCGTGAACTTGGGTCATGAACTGCACTGTTTGAAACCGAGCCAGTGTTGCAGACAACATCCTTTGCTACCAAGCTAGTCATCAGCAAACAGAAATATTTTAGAGTTACCCGTAATACTAGAGGGCATATCATTTATATAAATAAGGAACAGGAGTGGCCCAAACACTGATCCCTGGGGTACCCCCCCACTTGACCGTACCCCACTCAGACCCCACATCACAGTCATTCTCAACACTATAAATAATGACCTTTAAAGTAAGAAGTGGACCAATTGTGAGCTACTGCCTGTATTCCGTAATGATCTAACTTCTGGAGGAATATTTTGTGATCAACACGGTCAAATGCCTTAGTTAAATCAAAAAATATGCCTAGCGTTCGAAAGCTTTTGTATAACCCATTCAGTACCTCACAGAGAAAAGAGAATGTAGCATTTTCAGTTGTTAAACGACTTCTAAAGCCGAACTGTACATTTGATAGCAAATTATGTGCTATAGAATGATCAGTTATCCTTATATACACAGCCTTTTCAATAACTTCAGCAAACACTGATGGCATATAAATAGGTCTAAAATTGCACATTATGTTGTTTTAATGGCCTACTACAGGTGTACAAAGTTTGAAGTAAATCCTTGATCCCAACATTGTCCTCCCCTTGCTAGTGCCACAGGCACTGCAGTATCTTACTTTCTCCGTCGATACCAGGCAGCGACTTTCAATTGAAATGTCCTTCCCTGTACGAGAATTACATAATGCGTGTACTAGTACAGGTTGTGACGCAGAAACGACGATATGTGGAAGTTTGGATCTGGCTGTGAGTCGTGCATGGACAGTCAAAGCAATTAAGGCGACCTCTCATGTAAAGCGGGAAATTCTAGTTCGAGTTGCCGTCCGGCACAAATTTTCGCTGTCGTCATTGCTTTGCTCAGTTGATGGTTGTTCGTATGGGCATCTCCGAATACATTGCATGTATAACAGTTGTTAGCGAAAAAGGCGCGTATGAATGTATTCTATAACAGAAGCAAAAGTGTTCCACTAAACAAAGACCCACTGTTCTAGTTAGCAAAATACATTTAAAATGTATTTTTTTTATTAAGCTCTTGTATACTATTTGACCATGTTACTTGTTACTATACAGGGTGTTACAAAAAGGTACAGCCAAACTTTCAGGAAACATTCCTCATACACAAATAAAGAAAAAATGTTGTGTGGACATGTGTCCGGAAACGCTTAATTTCCATGTTAGAGCTCATTTTAGTTTCGTCAGTATGTACTGTACTTCCTCGATTCACCGCCAGTTGACCCAATTGAAGGAAGGTAATGTTGACTTCGGTGCTTGTGTTGACATGCGACTCATTGCTCTACAGTAGTAGCATCAGGCACATCAGTTCGTAGCATCAACAGGTTAGTGTTCGTTACGAACGTGGTTTTGCAGTCAGTGCAATGTTTACAAATGCGGAGTTGGCAGATGCCCATTTGATGTATGGATTAGCACGGGGCAATAGCCGTGGCGCGGTACGTTTGTATCGAGACAGATTTCCAGAACGAAGGTGTCCAGACAGGAAGACGTTCGAAGCAATTGATCGGCGTCTTAGGGAGCACGGAACATTCCAGCCTATGACTCGCGGCTGGGGAAGACCTAGAACGACGAGGACACCTGCAATGGACGAGGCAATTCTTCGTGCAGAATGTCAGCAACAGAGAAGTTGCTGCTGTACAAGGTAACGTTGACCACGTCACTGTATGGAGAGTGTTACGGGAGAACCAGTTGTTTCCGTACCATGTACAGCGTGTGCAGGCACTATCAGCAGCTGATTGGCCTCCACGGGTACACTTCTGCGAATGGTTCATCCAACAATGTGTCAATCTCTTTACGCATGAGACTTCATTCCAACGTGATCAAATTGTAAATGTTTACAATCAACATTTGTGGGCTGACGAGAATCCGCACGCAATTGTGCAATCACGTCATCAACACAGATTTTCTGTGAACGTTTGGGCAGGCATTGTTGATGATGTCTTGATTGGGCCCCATGTTCTTCCACCTACGCTCAATGGAGCACGTTATCATGATTTCATGCGGGATACTCTACCTGCGCTGCTACAACATGCGCCTTTACAAGTACGATACAACATGTGGTTCATGCACGATGGAGCTCCTGCACATTTCAGTAGAAAGTGTTCGTACGCTTCTCAATAACAGATTCGGTGACCGATGGATTGGTAGAGGCGGACCAATTCCATGGCCTCCACGCTCTCCTGACCTCAACCCTCTTGACTTTCATTTATAGGGGAATTTGGAAGCTCTTGTCTACGCAACCCCGGTACCAAATGTAGAGACTCTTCGTGCTCGTATTGTGGACGGCTGTGATACAATACGCCATTCTCCAGGGCTGCATCAGCGCATCAGGGATTCCATGCGACGGAGGGTGGATGCATGTATCCTCGCTAACGGAGGACATTTTGAACATTTCCTGTAACAAAGTGTTTGAAGTCACGCTGGTACGTTCTGTCGCTGGGTGTTCCCATTCCATGATTAATGTGATATGAAAAGAAGTAATAAAATGAACTCTAACATGGAAGTAAGCGTTTCCGGACACATGTCCACATAACATATTTTCTTTCTTTGTGTGTGAGGAATGTTTCCTGAAAGTTTGGCCGTACCATTTTGTAACACCCTGTATACTCTACACTCCTACTCGTTCTACTTGTCGTACTCTCATTTGGATGCAATACTGCACTCGTCTCTGTAGTGAATTACGAATTCATTGAAACACCGACGCATCATTTCGTCAATGTTGAATAAGATTGTAAATTCGCTACTGCAGTTCTTCAACCGTATCAGCGAAAGTGGTTTTGAACTTTTGAGGTGAAACGTGACAAAAAAATCGAGAGTACTGAGGCCAGTGCCCTTCAAAACAAAGGTACAGTCCTGGCTCGTCCTATCCATCTTGGCTCACTTTGGAGCGTCAGAAGTCGCCTTACATCAGCAGCGAACTCTGTCGGTGTCCCATCATGCACGTTCCACATTCCCTAACAATGGTTGTGGGTGAAACTTGAGTCTAATTAGATAGGAACTTAATAAAGAAGACCACATTTCCAATAAAGCTGTACTACCTAGAACAATATTACATATTGAAGACAGTGCTGGTTCTTAACCATACCTGTGCAATTATCTGTGGTGTGGGAGTCGCAGAGAGCAAAACGAAATCCGAAGTCTAAAGTTTCGCGTTTAAGAAATCGTTCACGCAGGAGAATCGTACAAACATATCGTCGTTTGTCCATCGAACAGTCCCCGAATGGACGACATAGTAATAAGCATCCCCGGTGTAGAAAAAAACTGAAAGAGTTCAAAACAAATGTGACCAGATCCGCCAGGAATCCCAACTCTGTTTTACAAAGAGAACTCTGCGGCATTGGTTCCTTACTTAGCTTGCATTTGTCGCGAATATCCTGCCCAGCGCAAAGTCCCAAGCCACTGGAAAAAAGCGCAGGTGACACCTTTATATAATAAGGTTAAAGGAACTGACCTGCAAAGTACAGACCAATATCCTTACCATGGGTTTGCTGCAGAATTCTTGATCATATTCGTATTTCGAATACAATACATTTTCTTGAGACCAAGAAGCTTACGTCCTCGGATCCGCACGGTATTAGAAAGCATCGCTCGTGCTGAACTCAGCTTGTATTTTTCTCACGTGATACACTGCGAATTATGGACCAAGCGCAACAGGTGAATTCAATATTTCTAGATTTTCGGAAAGCGTTTGACAGGGTGCTCCACTATAGACTGTTAACGAAGATACGAGCATATGGAATAGGTTCCCATATACACTACGTGACCAAAAGCATCCGGACACCCCCAAAAGCATACGTTTTTCATATTAGGTGTATTTTGCTGCCACCTACTGCCAGATACTCCGTAACAGCGACCTCAGTAGACATTAGACATCGTAAGAGCAGAATGGGGCGCTCCGCGGAGCTCACGGACTTCGAACGTGGTCAGGTGATTGGGTGTCACTTGTGTCACACGACCGTACGCGAGATTTCCACACTCCTCAACATCCCTAAGTCCACTGTTTCCGATGTGATAGTGAAGTAGAAACGTGAAGGAACACATACAGTACAAAAGCGTACAGGCCGACCTCGTCTGTTGACTGACAGAGACCGCCGACAGTTGAAGAGGTTCGTAATGTGTAAGAGGCAGACATCTATCCAGACCTTCACACAGGAATTCCAAACTGAATCATGATCCACTGCAATTACTATAACAGTTAGGCGGGAGGTGAGAAAACTTGGACTTCACGATCGAGTGGCTGCTCATAAGCCCCACATCACGCCGGTAAATGCTAAACGACGCTTCTGTTGGAGTAAGGAGCGTAAACATTGGCCGATTGAACAGTGGAAAAACGTTGTGTGAAGTGACGAATCACGGTACACGATGTGGCGATCCGATGTCAGGGTGTGGGTATGGCGAATGCCCGGTGACCGTCATCTGCCAGCTTATGTAGTGCCAACAGTAAAATTCGGAGGCAGTGGTGTTACGGTGCGGTCGTCTTTTTCTTACAGGGGGCTTGCACACCTTGTTTTGCGTGGCATTATCTCAGCACAGGCCTACATTGATATTTTAAGCATTTTCTTGTTTTTCACTGTTGAAGAGCAATTCGGGGATGGCGATTGCATCTTTCAACACGATCGAGCACGTGTTCATAACGCACGGCCTGTGGCGGAGTGGTTACACGACAATGACATCCCTTTAATGGACTGGCCTGCACAGAGTCCTGAAATGAATCCTATAGAACACCTTTGGGATGTTTTGGAACGCCGACTTCTTCCAACCCTCACCGATCGACATCGATACCTCTCCTCAGTGCAGCACTCCGTGAAAATGGGTTGCCATTCCACAAGAAACCTTCCAGCAGCTGATTCAACGTATGCCTGCGAGAGTGGAAGCTCTCATCAAGACTAAGGGTGGGTCAACACGATATTGAACTCCAGCATTACCGATGGAGGGCGCCACACACTTGTAAGTAATTTACAGCCTGGTGTCCGGTACTTTTGAACACATAGTGTAACTGAGTACTTCTTAAGTAATAGAATCCAGCATGTTGTCCTCGACGGCGACGTTCATCAGAGACAACGGTATCTTTAAGAGTGCCCCAGAGAACTTTGATAGGACCGCTGTTGTTCTCTAGGTACATAAATGATTTGTCGGTGGGCAGCAGTCCGTTGTTATCTGCTGATGATGCTGTTATGTATGGGAAGGTGCAAAAGTTGGGTGACAGAAGGAGGATAAAAAATTACTTAGAGAAGATTTCAAGTTGGTATGATGAAAGGCTGCTAGCTCTAAATGTATGAAAATGTAAGTTAATGTGGATGATTAGGAAAAACAAATCCGTAATGTATGGATACAAAGTTAGTAGTGTCCTGCTTGACACAGTCACGTCGTTTAAATATCTGGACGTAACGTTGCCAAGCAATACGAAATGTAACGAGCATGTGAGGATCGTGGTAGGGACGGTGAATGGTCGACTTCGGTTAATTGGGGGAATTTAGGAAAAGTGTCGTTCATCTGTAAAGGTGACCGCATGTAGGACACTTGTGCGACCTATTCTTGAGTACTGCTCGCGTCTTTGATATTCTTACCAGGTCTGATAAAAAGGAAGACATCAAAGGAATTCAGAGACGGGCTGCTAGATATGTTATCGGTAGGTTCGAACAACACGCCATGCGACGCAGAAGTTCGGGAGCTGAAATGAGAATTTTTAGAACACCGGCATTTAAAGATGACTGCAGAACGATTCTACTGCCGCCAACATACATTTCGCGTAATGACCACGAAGATACGATACGTGAAATCAGGGCTCATACAGAGGCACTTAGACAGTCGTTTTTCCCTCATCCATGCACCGTATAGTGGCTTGCGGAGTATGTATGTAGATGTCCCAAACGACTCGTTTGCAGATCCCTGTTTATGTGAATGTTTTTGCTCGTATTATTGCATTTTTTCACCAGTGTCAAAAAAAAATTGTTCAAATGGCTCTGAGCACTATGCGACTTAACTTCTAAGGTCATCAGTCGCCTAGAACTTAGAACTAATTAAACCTAACTAACCTAAGGGCATCACACACATCCATGCCCGAAGCAGGATTCGAACCTGCGACCGTAGCGGTCGCTCGGTTCCAGACTGCAGCGCCCAGAACCGCACGGCCACTCAGGCCGGCTCACCAGTGTCAATTCGCTCTTAGTTATGATACAGCCTGCATAAACTCCTCCAACATTTTAAGGATTCCAAGTTCGGCCTCTGGATGGCATAGCATATTTATAAGTTCAGAATGTGTATAAGGAAATTGTCTGTGCATTCTTCTGCGTGGACGATGTGCATTGTTGTGTGTAGGGGTGAGGGAGAAGTGTAAATATATCAATTTGAGTTAACGGACCCTGGTCCGCAAAACACCGTGTCGAACGTTTTAAACAAAGTTCGTTGTCATACCTTTGACAGTAGAATAAATGTATTGGTACTGTTGTTGCTAAGACTGGAGGGTAGGCAATCCCCACGAGCACTTAGGTGTAGAGGTTGGGATAATAACTCAGCTAATGAAGTGCTGATGTACTAGGTACTGACAGGAGCAATCCTGGTGTACAATATCTGTACTGTAGTAGACTGCACTCATAAGTGACAAAGAAACCAATACTCTGCTTCAACCATTTACCCAGAGTGAGGTGGGTCTCACTCTGAGTAAGTGCAAAAATGGGAAAGCGGCAGACCTTGATGATATAAGAGTTGAGCAGATAAATAACTTTGGGCCGATAACAAAAGCATGGCTGAGAGACCTAATGAACAACTGTTTCCAATCCTGCAAGATTCCTAAACTCTGGTGGAAAGCCAAAGTTATAGCTCTCCGCAAGCCAGGCAAGGATCAAAATGATCGTAAAAGCTACCGCCCTATATCTCTCCTATGTCATCTGTATAAACTTTTTGAAACACCCATCCCACACCGACTAACGGAGAAGCTAGAGACAACATACAATCCACAGCAGGCTGGATTCAGACAGGGAAAGAGCTTCACATCTCAAGTGTTGAAACTAACACAGCACATCTAAGATGGTTTTGAAAGGGAAGAGATCACAGGAGCTGTATTTATAGATATAACAGCAGCTTATGCCACAGTTAATCATAGAAGACTTCTTATGAAGCTGCACAATGCCACTAGAGACTACCAGCCAACCTGTTTCACAAGCAATCTCCTTGAAAATAGAAGCCGCGCAGGATTAGCCGAGCGGTCTCGAGTGCTGCAGTCATGGACTGTGCGGCTGGTCCCGGCGGAGGTTCGAGTCCTCCCTCGGGCATGGGTGTGTGTGTTTGTCCTTAGGATAATTTAGGTTAAGTAGTCTGTAAGCTTAGGGACTGATGACCTTAGCAGTTAAGTCCCATAAGACTTCGCACACACTTTTTGAAAATAGAAGATTTTTTGTTGAATTCCGGGGAAAGACAAGCAGATGGAGATCACAGAAAAACGGATTACCCCAGGAAAGTGTGCTTGCTCCAGCTTTGTTTAACATCTACAGAAATGATCAACCACTACCTGACGGATCACAGAGCTTCATCAATGCAGATGATTGTACTATCACCACCCAAGCCCGCTGCTTTGAAAAAGTTGAAGAGAATCTGTCCAAAGCATTGAGAGAACTGTCAGCTTACTACAAGGAAAACCAGTTGAGACCAAATCCTGGAAAAACACAGACTTTCGCTTTCCATTTCAAAAACCGGCAGGCAGCTAGAGCCCTCAAAATCACCTGGGAAGAAACATCACTAGAACACTGTACGTATCCCAAATACCTAGGGATCACCCTTGACCGTGCATTATCATATAAGAGGCACTGCCTAAATACCAAGCAAAAAGTGGCAGCCAGGAACAACATCATCAGAAAGCTAACAGGCACAACATGGGGAGCACACGCCAACACTGTCAGAACTTCTTCCCTTGCATTGTGTTATTCTGCCGGAGAATACGAAAGCCCAGTGTGGTTCAATTCTTGCCATGCCAAAACAGTAGATGCCACTCTTACTAATTCTCGTATCATCACCGAGTGCCTGAAGCCTACTCCTCTGGATAAACTGTACAGCCTCGCGGGAATTGCACCCCCCGACATCCGCCGAGAGGTATCAGCAAAAAGTGAGAAGAAAAAAATCAGAAACTCCTGAGGCGCACCCCCTATATGTCTATCAACCAGCAAACGCACGACTAAAATCCAGAAAGAGTTTCCTCACATCCACCGAGGCTCTAGTTGGGGCCCCACAGCAATGCCGAATCGAACTATGGCGTGCAAGACTTACCAGTACTGTGGAATGGATTACACCAAGCGAAAGACTACCACCCGGCTACACAGAAAATTGGAGTACAAGGAGATCCCTCAACAGACTACGCTCGCGTGTCACGATATGTAAGAGCAATTTGACTAAATGGGGTTTCCTAGAGGAGCCGCCACTCTGTGAGTGTGGAGCAAAGCAGACTACCTTCACCTGCTCCAGTGTACCCAATGTCCAGCAACATCCACAACAGAATGGTTCAAATGGCTCTGAGCACTATGGGACTTAACTTCTAAGGTCATCAGTCCCCTAGAACTTAGAACTACTTAAACTGAACTAACCTAAAGACATAACACACATCCATTCCCGAGGCAGGATTCGAACCTGTGACCGTAGCCGTCGCGCGGTTCCAGACTGTAGCGCCTAGAACCGCTCGGCTACTCCGGCCGGCGCAAGACAGAACACATGCTACATGCAACGCCAAATGCAATAGAGGTCTCTAACTTCTGGGCGACAAAAGTGTAAATAATTGTCTTGTAAATATATATACACACGACATGTAAATATTGTACATTATTTTATACATCGTAAATGCTTCTGCCACGAATAAATAAATAGTAGACTGCAGTCTGTGTTTACTACCAGATGGTGGTGTGACCGATGACGGATCTTGTAGACATAACTTTCATGTATGAGAACCAAATTGAAGCAGCAGAAAAGCGGAAATGTTGTACAGGACCAAATATCCGCGCAGAAGTCATCCGGGTCACACGATGTTTCCAAGACCATTCTAATGATTAAATGAATCCAGGCAACTGGTACCACAGTACAACGACCGAGGAGGACGACGAACTATGACGACACCCGACTAACACGACGCAGTGCTTGCTCGAGTGGACCAGAATCTACATCTACAAACATACTCCGCAAGCCACCGTCGGTGCGTAGCGGAGGGTATCTTGTACCACTACTAATCGTTTCCTTTCCTGTTCCTCTCCCACACAGAACAACGGAAAAACGACTATATATATGCTTCGGTATGAGACATAATTTCTAGTATCATATCTTCCTGATCCTTACGCGAAATATACACTACCGGCCATTAAAATTGCTACACCACGAAGATGACGTGCTACAGACGCGAAATCCAACCGACAGGAAGAAGATGCTGTGATATGCAAATGATTAGCTTTTCAGAGCAATCACACAAGGTTGGCGCCGGTGGCGACACCTACAACGTGCTGACATGAGGAAAGTTTCCAACAGATTTCTCATACACAAACAGCAGTTGACCGGCGTTGCTTGGTGAAACGTTGATGTGATGCTTCGTGTAAGGAGGAGAAATGCGTACCATCACATTTCCGACTTTGTTAAAACTCGGATTGTAGCCTGTCGCGATTGTGGTTTATCGTAACGCGACATTGCTGTTCGCATTGGTCGAGATTCAATGACTGTTAGCAGAATATGGAATCGGTGAGTGTAGGAGGGTAATACGGAACGCCGTACTGGATCCCAACGGCCTCGTATCAGTAGCAGTCGAGATGACAGGCATCTTATCGGCATGGCTGTAACGGATCGTGCAGCCACGTCTCGATCCCTGAGTCAACAGATGGGGACGTTTGCAAGACAACAACCATCTGCACAAACAGTTCGGCGACGTTTGCAGCAGCATGGACTATCAGCTCGGAGACCACGGCTGCGGTTACCCTTGACGCTGCACCACCGACAGGAGCGCCTGCTATTGTGTACTCAACGACGAACCTGGGTGCACGAATGGCAAAACGTCATTTTTTCGGATGAATCCAGGATCTATTAACAGCATCACGATGGTCGCATCTGTGTTTGGCGACATCGCAGTGAATGCACATCGAAAGCGTGTATTCGTCATCGCCATACTGGCGTATCTCCCGGCGTGATGGTATGGGGTGCCATTGGTTACTCGTCGCGGTCACCTTTTGTTCGGACTGACAGCACTTTGAATAGTGAACGTTACATTTCAGGTGTGTTACGACCCGTGGCTCCACCCTTCATTCGATCCCTGCGAAACCCTACATTTCAGCAGGATAATGCACGACCGCATGTTGCAGGTCCTGTACGGGCCTTTCTGGATACAGAAAATGTTCGACTGCTACCCTGACCAGCACATTCTCCAGTTCTCTCACCAATTAAAAACGTCTGACCGATGGTGGCCGAGCAACTGGCTCGTCACAATTCGCCAGTCACTACTCTTGATGAACTGTGGCATCGTGTTGAAGCTGCATGGGCAGTTGTACGTGTACACGCTATCCAAGCTCTGTTTGACTCAATCCCCAGGCGTATCAGAGCCGTTATTACGGCCAGAGATGGTTGTTCTGGGTACTGATTTCTCAGGATCTATGCATCCAAATTGCGTGAAAATGTAATCACACGTCAGTTCTAGTATAATATATTTGTCCAATGAATACCCGTTTATCATCTGCATCTCTTCTTGGTGTAGCAATTTGAATGGCCAGTAGTGTATGTTGGCAACAGTGGGACCGTTCTGCATTCAGCTTCAAATAACGGTTCTCAAAATTTTCTCAATATCGTTCCTTGAAAAGGACGTCGCCTTCCCTCCACGGATTCCCATTTGAGTTCCCGTAGTATCTCCGTAACACTTGTTGTTCGAACCTATTGTGTCCGTGAATTGCTTCGATGTCTTCCTCTAATCCGGCCTTTTGCGGATGCCAAACACTCAAGCAGTACTCAAGAACCGGTCGCACTAGCGTCCTACATGCGGTCTTCTTTACAGAAGAACCACACTTTCCTAAAATTCTCCCAATAAGTTGAAGTCGACCATTCGCCTTCCCTATAGTGCAGTGCAGTAGGGCTTCTCATTCCAATTTGATCTATGCAACTACTCTCTGACGTCGCCATTTAAGCAATTGTCGCCAGTGGTCAACACATGTGTCATATTACATTGTGTTATTTCAGTTCAAAAATTGGGGTTCCGTAGTGAATATCCACTGAATTATCATGTTAAGGTGTACCCAAATTTTTTCAGTGATTCAGACAGAATGCACAATAGCCTCGAAAAGTTCGAGCATATTTTGGGGAAACAGTATCTAAAGCATTCTGGCGTCTGACAAAGGCCAATTTCCCTGCGTATAAAATGGGGGAAATTCAAATTTTATAAATTTGGTGGAGTTTTCCCTGTGGAAGTAGGACTGTTGTCCAACATACGAATTCGCAGAAAATTCTAAAATTCAAGATAGCGGTTGAACATAGCGACTAAGGTATACCGGCGCAGTGCTGTGACGTCAGAATCGGAGGCATGTGATACTGGTGCAGCCTTAGTATGACCACAGACTCTAAGATGGCTGACCTGGAATAATGGCCAAGGTCTATGACGTCAGATTCCGAGGGAAGTTGGCAACTTGCCTGTGGGTGTATTTATAGCAGTCAAGTCACTGTGTTATTCGATCCTGCTTGTTCTAACTTAAGAAATTTCCGTCTGACGTCACCATTTAAACAACTGTAGCGCTAAGTTCAAAATAGTCAATTCATAAGTCACACAGCATCACGTTATTTCAGTTCAAAAATTAGGGATCCACATTTCCCTCCAAAATCGCTTGTCCTATGCTTAAAATGAACAGCCAACCTTTCTGAATGTCACTATCATGTTTAGTAGGAATAGAGTACGAGCAATAGAGTCTTCATTTAAACAAACACCGGGGGAGAGAAAGAGCTGTCCACCCCAGATCGCCTGAGAGATAACTGTCCGGGTGGCATTAGTCTCTGCCCCACAGTCGCTACAGACAACAGCTGCACTCTACTAGCTTCCTTTCTGTGTCCCGTGACGGTGAAGACCTTGATCGCCACACTGATGTAGATGCCCATGATAATCCAAAAAACCAATAACCTACAACACATTCTGCTTGAAAATTAAAAAAAAAATCAAGAAAAGCGCATCTGCCCTCCTGTCTGTGGAGAATTGAGCAGTGGCTCAAAGATCCAAACAATTGGTTCCAGTGGCATGCTTGGAAATCAGCAATCGATCAGTTGCACGTAAAATGACTGGCAGAGTACAGTGTGGCGAGTACTGTAGGAAATGCAGCTACACAGCAGCACATCCACCGAAAGTGCATGCTTTGGCTCCTGCTGAATTTGGACTTCGTGTCGTGTTTTGCCAGGGGTTCTTGTAGCACCTAACAATCGATCCTCACTTATTTGACGGATGAAGCCTGTTTCGCAGATATGGAACGCTAAACAGTCACAAAAGCCATTTGGGCCAACGAGAATCGCCACGCTACAGTTATGAAGAGCCTCGAGCACAGATCACCAGTGAACGTGTGAGCAGGCATAGTCAGTGATTACGTACTAGGCTCGTTTGATCTTCCTCCGAGCTTAAATGCACCAGTGTACACACACGGTGTTTATCAGAGACATAATGTCCCGGCTACTGGAACGTATACCACTTGTTTATTCATCAACGGATATGGTTCCAACACGATGGAATCCCACGTCACTTTGGACTGAGTGTTCGTGAATACCTGGGTTAGGCATTCCCTGAAAGTGGATATGCAGAGGCGGTCCTGTTTCGTGTATAGCACGTTCACCTGATCTTATTCTTGTGGGATATGTGAACCGTCACGTGTATGAGACGCCTGTCGAGAGTGAAGATGATCTCCTGGCAAGAATTCTTGCTGCCCTTGACACAGGTCATACGACACCTGAGATATTAGAGCGAGTACAGCAGGCCTTTTTGCGTTGATTCCGTGGCTGCATTGATACTGTTGGACGCCATTTTCAACAATTATTTTAAATGTAGCAGCTAGTGAAGCTTGTGCAGGTACACTACTGGCCATTAAAGCTGCTACACCACTATCACGTGCTACAGACGCGAAATTTAACCGAGAGGTACAAGATGCTGTGATATACAAATGATTGTGATTTATCATATCGCGACATGGCTGCTCGTGTTGGTTGAGATCCAATGACTGTTAGCAGAATATGGAATCGGTGGGTTCAAGAGGGTAATACGGAACGCCGTAATGGATCCCAACGGCCTCGTATCACTAGCAGTCGAGATGACAGCCATCTTATCCGTATGGCTGTAACGGATCGTGCAGCCACGTCTCGATCCCTGAGTCAACACATGGGGACGTTTGCAAGACAACAACCATCTGCACAAACAGTTCGACGACGTTTGCAGCAGCATGGACTATCAGCTCAGAGACCATGGCTGCGGTTACCCTTGACGCTGCATCACAGACAGGAGCGCCTGCGATGGTGTACTCAACGACGAACCTGGGCGAACGAATGGCAAAACGTCATTTTTTCGGATGAATCCAGGTTCCGTTTACAGCATCATGATGGTCGCAACCGTGTTTGGCGACATCGCGGTGAACGCACATTGGAAGCGTGTATTCGTCATCGCCATACTGGCGTATCACCCAGCCTGATGGTAGGGGGTGCCATTGGTCACACGTGTCGGTCACCTCTTGTTCGCACTGACGGCGCTTTGAATAGTGGACTTACATTCCAGATGTGTTACGACATGTGGCTCTACCCTTCATTCGATCCCTGCTAAACTCTACATTTCAGCAGGACAATGCACGACCGCATGTTGCAGGTCCTGTACGGGCCTTTCTGGATACAGAAAATGTTCGACTGCTGCTCTGGTCTGCACATTCTCCAGATCTCTCACCAATATAAAACGTCTGGTCATTGGTGGCCGAGCAACTGGCTCGTCATAATACGCCAGTCACTACTCTTGATGAACTGTGGTATCGTGTCGAAGCTGCATGGGCAGCTGTACCTGTACACGCCATCCAAGCTCTGTTTGACTCAATGCCCAGGCGTATCAAGGCGGTTATTACGGCCAGAGGTGGTTGTTCTGGGTACTGATTTCTCAAGATCTATGCACCCAAATTGCGTGAAATTGTAATCACATGTAAGTTCTAGTATAATATATTTGTCCAATGAATACCCGTTTATCACCTGCATTTCTTCTTGGTGTAGCAGTTTTAATGGCCAGGAGCGTACATGAAATTTATTGTTACTGTACCATAGATTTCGGATTTTCGGTCTCTCTGATATCAAGTTACTTGCGACGTTACTGTTCCATCAACATGGGAAATTATCTGAGGGTATCGGGGAGCACTCAGGGGGAAACCTGTAAGTCATGATCCGAATTTGGAAGTTGGGGCCCTTAGTTTGAGCTCTTCATAGGGCTAAGGCGAAACATGAGTGTATTTTTGCTTATACCTTTCAAGTCAGACGTTTCCAGACTGGGGTCCCTTACCTCAAATGTTACATTTACCCTTGTACATTCCATGATAGTTTGTAGCATCATCATGGATTCATCCTGTACTTCCATTAGTGTCAGTACGTGAAAGTGAGATTCAGCGTGGACTGTGACCTCACCCCTATAACGGAGGTCACTGACACTTACTAGAGAGGTGGGGCTGTTCAAGTCCTCGTAGTGAAAGACTTTTGGGTTACTAGTACTTGAGTGTCGAGAAGAGAAGAGAGATGGTGGTGTAAAGTTCCTACTGCAGGACTGTGTGCCCGTGTCTTGATTAGAACAACGCTGCACAATGCCGTGGAGTGATGGCATGATTCTCCCTCCTCCATGGGATGTTATAGTCTGCAGCCCGCATGGTGCTATTGGAGAGTAGCCTGTGCACTGCACTATGTTTCGCCCTCACCCTTCCTTTCATTCCATATTTATTTGCAACACCACGAAAACATCACACTGCACAATATAAATTTGGAGTAGGAGTTAGAGTATACGGATAAAAAAGAAAAACTTTGAGGTTTGCCGATGTCATTATAATTCTCTCAGAGACGCCAAAGCACTTCGAAGAGCAGTGGAACAGATTGGACAGGATCTTGAAAGTAGGATATAAGATGAACATGAACAAAAGCAAAACGAGAATAATGGCATGTTGTCGAATTCAGTCAGGTGATGCTGTGGGAATTAAATTAGGAAACGAGAAATCAAAGTAGTAGATGAGTTTCGCTATTTGGGGAGCAAAATAACTGATGATGGCAGAAGTAGAGAGGATATTAAATGAAGACTCGCAATGGCAAGAAAAACATTTCCAAAGAAGAGAAATTTGTTAACATCGAGTGCAGATTTAAACGTTAGGAAGTCTTTTCTGAAAGTATTTGTATGAAGTGTAGCCATGTATGGAAATGAAACACTGACGATAAACAATTTAAGCCAGAAGAGAACAGAAACTTTTAAAATTTGGTGCTACAGAAGAGTGCTGAACATTAGGTGGGTATATCACGAAACTAACAAGGAAGTACTGAATAGAATTTGAGACAAATGAAATTTGTGGCACAACCTGACTAGAAGAAGGGATCGGTTGGCAGGACATACTCTGAGACATCAAGGGATCACCAATTTAGTACTGGAGGGAAGTGTGTGTGTGTGGGGGGGGGGGGGGGTAAAAATCCTAGAGGGAGACCAAGAGGTTTATACAGCAAGCAGATTGAGTAGGATGTAAGTTGCAATAGATACTCGGATATGAAGAGACTTGCACAGGATAGAGAAGCTCGGAGAGCTTCATGAAACCAGTCTTCGGACTGAAGACCACAAGATCTACAACAATCATTAATAACACTCATTCACACGTTAAAGATACATTCTTTGCACTTCATAAAAAAGTCGGACGAATGCCACTGGTGAACCACCTCTACTACAACACTGTCGCCAATGCTCATTATTGTTTACTGTATTTAAATTAGCTTTTTGTGTACATTATACATTGCAAGTGAAGAAGAATAATCAGGAACTTTAACCTTCTCATTACTTAAACCATACGCCTCCGTCACCGAGATCGCTAACGCACGCCTGTGCGATGGTGCTCGACTAGGAAGTAAGCAGTTTCAAATCCTGCTGGTGAATCGAATTTTCGCAGTCAGTACATTATATGATCAAACGTATCCGGACACACCCAAAAACATACGTTTTTCGTATTAGGTGCATTGTGCTGCCACCTACTGCCACGTACTCCATATCAGCGACCTCAGTAGTCATTAGACATCGTGAGAGAGCAAAATGGGGCGCTCTGTGGAACTCAAGGACTTCGAACGTGGTCAGGTGATTGGGTGTCACTTGTATCATATGTCTGTACGCGTGATTTCCACACTCCTAAACATCCCTAGGTCCACGGTTTCAGATGTGATAGTGAAGTAGAAGCGTGAAGGGACACGTACAGCACAAAAGCGTACACTCCGACCTCGTCTGTTGACGGGCAGAGACCGCCGACAGTTGAAGAGGGTCGTAATGTGTAGTAGGCAGACATCTATCCAGACCATCACACAGGAATTTCAAACTGCATCAGGATCCACTCCAAGTGCTTTGGCAGTTAGGGAGGAGGTGAGAAAACTTGGATTTCACGGTCGAGTGGCTGCCCATAAGCCACACATCACGCCGGTAAATGCTAAACGACGCCTCGCATGGTGTAAAGAGCGTAAACATTGGACGACTGAACAGTGGAAAAACGTCGTGTGGAGTGACAAATCACGGCACACAATGTGGCCATCGGATGTCAGGGTGTGGGTATGGTGAATGCCCGGTGAACGTCACCTGCCAGTGTGTGTAGTGTCAACAGTATAAATCAGAGGTGGTTGTGTTACGGTGTGGTCGTGTTTTTCATGGAGGGGGCTTTCACTCCTTGTTGTTTTGCGTGGCACTATCACAACACAGGCCTACATTGACAGGCCTAGATTGACTAATTATCATCAGTAACATGCTCCTTCTGTCGCTGTCCCTCGTGATAAATTAACAACAATACTTTGCAAGAACAGTGCTGCACCGCCTGTTTCAGAACAAGAATAAGAGTCCCACTACGTCAGTATCATAATGGTCCAAATCTTCCCCAACCCTCGTCCTTCACCCTCAAGTTCACCCCCTCCCCCTCCCTTCTTCTCTCCTCTCTTCCCCCTCCGTCTTCCTCCCACCCATTCAGTGTCATCATACCTCTGGTAGAGCGAGCCTGCTTGTAGTACTCGAAAAAAATTAGAATTCAGTGTAAGTTTAAAAAGGGCTTGAGATTGTGTGTGTAAAAAACAAGTCAGTTAAAATGCCGCAGTCAGCGTCTTACTAGTTATTGATAAACGATTAAGCTGGAACAGGTAGCGTCGTGAGTGGTGGAGTAGGCGGCATCTGCGCCCTCAAAGCACGTGGCACTGGAGCCCCCGATCGACTGTGCGCCTGCGCCTTGCCGGCGCACGCTGCCTGCTGGCTATGGGAGCAGCTGTAGCTCGCATTTTGCTGCCGTCCGAACCCTTCACACTCTGCCGCTGTGCTCCAGGACAGTTTGTTTCCATGATCTAAACTACTGCCCATTAAAATTGGTACACCACGAAGATGACGTGCTACAGATGCGAAATTTAATCTACAGGAAGAAGATGCTGTCATATGCAAATGATTCATTAGCTTTTCAGAGCATTCACACAAGGTTGGCGCCGGTGGCGACACCTACAATGTGCTGACATGAGGAAAGATTCCAACCGATTTCTCATACACAAACAACAGTTGACCGGCGTTGCCTGGTGAAACGTTGTTGTGATGCCCCGTGTAAGGAGCAGAAATGCGTACCGTCACGTTTCCGACTTTAATAAAGGTCGGATTTTAGCCTATCGCGATCGCGGTTTATCGTATCGCGTCATTGCTGCTCGCGTTGGTCGAGATCCAATGATTGTTGGCAGAATATGGAATCGGTGGGTCCAGGAGGGTAATACGGAACGCCGTGCTGGATTCCAACGGCCTCGTATCACTAGCAGTCGAGATGACAGGCATCTTATCCGCATGGCTGTAACGGATGGTGCAGCCACGTCTCGATCCCTGAGTCAACAGATGGGGACGTTTGCAAGACAACAACCATCTGCACGAACAGTTCGACGACGTTTGCAGCAGCATGTACTATCAGCTCGGAGACCATGGCTGCGGTTACCCTAGACGCTGCATCACAGACAGGAGCGCCTGCGATGGTGTACTCAACGACGAACCTGGGTGCACGAATGACAAAACGTCATTTTTACGGATGAGTTCAGGTTCTGTTTACAGCATCATGATGGTCGCATCCGTGTTTGGCGACATCGTGGAGAACGCACATTGAAAACATGTATCTCCCGGCGTGATGGTATGGGGTGCCATTGGCTACACGTCTCGGTCACCTCTTGTTCGCATTGACCGTACTTTGAACAGTGGACGTTACATTTCAGATGTGTTACGACCCGTGGCTCTACCATTCACTCGATCCCTGCGAAACCCTACATTTCAGCAGGATAATGCACGACCGCATGTTGCAAGTCCTGTACGGGCTTTTCTGGATACAAGAAATGTTCGACTGCTGCCCTGGCCAGCACATTCTCCAGATCTCTCACCAACTGAAAACGTCTGGTCAATGGTGGCCGAGCAACTGGCTCGTCACAATTCGCCAGTCACTACTCTTGATGAACTGTGGTATCGTGTTGGAGCTGCATGGGCAGCTGTACCTGTACACGCCATTCAAGCTCTGTTTGACTCAATGCCCAGGCGGATCAAGGCACCCAAATTGCGGGAAAATGTAATCACATGTCAGTTCTAGTATAATATATTTGTCCAATGAATACCCGTTTATCATCTGCATTTCTTGTTGGTGTAGCAATTTTAATGGCCAGTAGTGTATGACTGGGTGCCACACACCTGGATGAGCTGAAAAGACCTGGAACACACCTGCATTTCTCCCGTCAAACCACCTGCGTATCTCGAATTGTTCACATTCTCTCGACATCATCACTCATCGCCTGGAGTCTGGTACAATATGTTTTTGGATGGTCTACGTTGTGTTTCACACCTACATAAACTGGAAAGACCCAGAACACACCTACATTTTTTTCCCCGCGAAGCTAACTGAGCCGCACAACTGCATTTTTTCCCTATGAAGCCATTTGAAGAAGAAAGACGTCAAATCGGGGGGATGATACATGTGTTGCAGGGGTCTGCTTAATAAAGAGTCGGAATCTGAGTGTCTGGATGGCGCCGTGACAGAGGAACGTAGTGATGATATGTCCTGGCCATAGATCGCACTAGGCCGGCTGGTGTGGCCGAGCGGTTCTAGGCGCTTCAGTCTGGAACTGCGCGACCGCTACGGTCGCAGGTTCGAATCCTGCTTCGGGCATGGATGTGTGTGATGTCCTTAGGTTAGTTAGGTTTAAGTAGTTCTAAGTTCTAGGGGACTGATGACCACAGATGTTAAGTCCCTTAGTGCTCAGAGCCATTTGAACCATAGATCGCACTGACGCGCTCTGCTGCACTTTTTAAGTTGCAATAGGTTGAGCATGCAGTAACAGTAATAACACTAAGTTGCCTTTAATTTGCGTCTATGGTCACAAACTTTTTGTTAACAGGTTACCGATTTCGGTCTTTAATAACCATAATCAGATCTGCAGCAAAAATGGGAAAAACATCAATACACTCGCAAACTGTATACAGCTTCATACCAATACACAGACCATAATGAAAAGTAGTACTGACAAAATTTACATTTGTGCACTTTAAATATGAAGAGGCATACCCGTTTCATAGAAACAAAGTCCTAATGTACTGCGGCCATAGTGGCATCGTCAAATGTTAAATGCGGAATCAGCACCAGCATCGTCAAATACATATAAATAACATCACATGCACGAGTCATGTTGTCAGTATTACTACTGTCTAAAACAAGCTGCCGTACAATAGCCACAAGATGTTTGTGTTTTAAGTTCACCAGATATCGCTAATGTCGGCATACACTAGTTTTGAAAAATTAATTGAAACAGCGAAAATAAAGGGGGATTCAATAGCTGAAGTCTGTAATAAGCTAATAACGTATAAAAGGCATTACAGTAATAAAAAGAAGAACACGACAAAAGTAATATTGTTAAAAAAGATGAAGAGTTAAGAAACAGTGGTACAATTTGAAACGAGACTCGTCAGACCAGGCAACATATTTCCAGTCGTCAACAGTACAATGTCGGTGTTGACGGGCCCAGGCGAGGCGTAAAGCTTTGTGTCGTGCAGTCATCAAGGGTACACGAGCAGACCTTCGGCTCCGAAAGCCCATATCGATGATGTTTAGTTGAATGGTTCGCACGCTAACACTTGCTGATGGCCCAGCATTGAAATCTGCAGCAATTTGTGGAAGGGTTGTACTTCTGTCACGTTGAACGATTCTCTTCAGTCTTCGTTGGTCCCATTCTTGCAGAATCGTTTTCCTTCCGCAGCGATGTCGGAGATTTGACGTTTTACCGGATTCCTAATATTCACAATACACTCGTGAAATGGTCGTAGGGAAAAATTCCCCACTTCATCACTACTTCAGGGATGTTGTATCCCATCGCTCATGCGCCTACTATAACACCACGTTCAAACTCACTTAAATCTTGATAACCTGCCACTGTAGCAGCAGTGACAGATCTAACGACTGCGCCAGACACTTGTTGTCTTATATAGGAGTTGTCAACCGCAGCGTCGTATTCTGCCTGTTTATATATCTCTGTATTTGAATACGCACACCTATACTAGTTTCTTTGGCGCTTCAATGTATGATTCATGTGACTCGCCGCAACCTGCAACCACCGTTAACTTATGTCCCCGCCAGCCAGAGCTGGCTGCGGTTATGAATCGTGCTCGTCGTTCTCGTAATGGATTGGCGTTGAGTGGTATTTCTATTGGAAATGTAACTATAGTTCGATGTTTCCCTCGAACTCCAGAACTCCTATGACCGTTATGGCATCCCAGGATCCTTTTCAAGCTCCAGACCTACGCCCTTCGTATCACATTCATCTGTCTCATTGCCTTCTTCCTCTCCCACCGTCTTTCCTATGTTACCATCCACAATACTAGTTCCCATACCTTCTACTCTACCGCAGGTATGCCTCAGTGCTATGTCGTTTCTCCTCTCCTTTATCTCCTGTACACTGCTGATATGCCCAAACCGCTGCCATCTACCTATCTCCTTCAATATGCTGATGCTACCTCCTACCTTACTCTCTATACCACCCTTCAACGGTTCCAGCGTTCCCTCCAAACCCACCTAGACCAGTTTACTGCTTGGTGCATCCAGTGGCTCCTCTGGATCAGTCCTTCCAAAACCCAGGTAATCATTAGAGGACATACCACCCCCTCCTTCTGGCTCCATGTTTTTTACCTCATCATCTATGGCCATCCTATCCAACTTACTCCCACTTTGAAATACCTAGGCATCACCCTTGACCGTCACCTCATCTGGACTTCCCATCTCCTTACCATTAAACGCAAAGGCCATAATAGACTCTGCCTCCTGAAACTCCTGTCTGGCAAGACATGGGGATTGTATCCTTCCAACATTCTTCATTCCTACAAATCCTTGACCCGTCCCATCCTTTGTTACGCCAGTGTTGTCTGGATCTCTGCTCCTCCTAAATTCTATAAAGCTCTCCAAATCCTTGAACACGCTGCACTCCACTTCACTTCAATTTCCGTGTTCATCTCCTGTCCCCCACAAGGATCCTCTATGACCTCATCCCTTTCCCACCTCTCCTCCTTTTCCTTGAACACATCCGTATCCTCTCCAGCAACTGCCGCCTCGATCCCCCTCACCCCCTGGTGTCTTCTTTCCTCTCCACTCCTCGCCTGCTGCCAGACCTCTACCAATGTATCTCGCCCTCTATTTATCTCCACACCCTCCACCTCCTCTCCCAAAGAAACTTCCAGAGTCTCCCCATCTCAGATGATGAGCTTTGCCCCAATATTTACCCTTCCTTTCAACCCTGACCCTACTCTTCCTGTCCCATGCTTCCTAGGGCTCCCTCTCCTTTCCCTCATCCTGTGCTGTTTCCTCCTTCCTACCCCTGCCCCTCCCCCCTGTCCTTCACACTCCTCCTTTCCCAGTCCTTGTGCTCCTTCGTGGGTTGATCCCTTCCCCATCCTCCCTGTCTCCTGCCACTTGATGTGCTGCTGGTTACCCCTTCCACCACCACTCCTCTGAAGACCACCCTTCTCTCTCTCCTCTCTCCCTCCTCTTCGACCTCCCCTCCCTTGGCAGACCCTTTCAGTTTTAATCCAATTACTTTGTCATGTTTTGGTGCTCGCCGTGTGTGTTACATAAGTTTAGAGTGTGTTCAGTGTTGTCGTCCCATACTGTGTACACCTTTTTTTATTGTGCTCTTCATGCTGAGAGTGTTTATGTGATACACCTTCATCGAGTGTCATTTTAATTGTATGTGAATTTTATGTAAATGTGCCTCTTCAAACCACCCTTTTTTCTATATTTTAACTCCAACTATTTTCCCCTTCTCATGTGTACAGTACAATAGAGAGTTGGTTGGCACGGATTCTAAAAGACCTTCACTGGATTCGGAAAGTATGTGGCACCAGATGTCTACGCATAGGTCAAACAATTCCCGCAAATTATGGAAGGGTGGTTAATGGGCACGCAGCTGGCGCCTAATATGTGTTGGAATGGGCACATATCAGGCAAATCTGCTAGCCGAGACATCAATGTCAGTTCACCAAAATGCCCCTCAAACCACTGTAGCACGATTCTGACCTTCCAACATGGACGGTTATCGAAGTATGAAGCGATGCAGGAGGTCGACAATAATGTTCAGGCAGTTCACTACCGTCACGATGTCTTCGATTACCACCACAGATTCCATGGAAGCCGAAATCCATGTACCCCGTAGCATAATTCTACCCTCAGCGGCCTGCATCCGTGGCGCGGTAAATGTTTTCTGCAGCTATTTGCCTTGATGACGGCGTGTATGATCCCAGCCATCAACCTGGTGTAGTAAGAAATGCCGTGCATTAGAGAGACGACACGTTTCTATTGGTCCACTGTGAAAACTCAGCGACGATGTGCCCATTGCAATCATAATTGACGATGTCATTGGGTCAACACAGGAACATGCAGGCGTCGTGTGATATGGAGCTCCATGTTCAAGAATGGCCTTTGAACGGTGTTCTCCGAAAAACTTGTGCCTGCACCAGAATTGTACTCTGTCTTCAGATCTGCCACAGATAGCTCCCTATCCGGGATTACAAAGCAGTGGATTCTCCGACCTCTGCTTATTGACGTGAGACGTGGTCGTCTGCTCTTTATTTCACCATCCTCCAATCACTTTTCGTAGGTGCTCACGACTATAGTACGCCAACAGACGGCCAGCTTTGCGTTTCAGAGATTCTCGTATCCAGCCGCAGGACCCTTTGTCAAAATCGCTTATATCAGTGGATTACCGCATTGTTGGCCTGTATCTTCGCTATAGTGACTAGCCCATTCATCTCTCTCCCGATTACATTCTTTCCTTACTGCGTCACATGCCCCCTGGTCTGTGGCCATAATGTTTTGACTCATCAGTGCATGATTCACATGGCTCGCTGCCACCTGCAACCATTGATAAGTCATGTCCTAGCCAGCTGCAGCCGGCCACGGTTATGAATCATGCTTTTAAGGGATTGGCATAGAGTGGTACTTCTATTAGCAATGTAGAATTTACATGCAACACTGATCATACTAGCGTCTTCCATGCTATTCTTTTTACAGTACACAACTGCACCCTACTTCACATCAGTTAGATAGACATTGATGTAAACACCCACTATCGATGCTTCACAATAACTTTTCGCTGAGATAGTGAATATTGTACCGAAATGAATGTGATTTGGAGCTAAAGGTAGGTGAAGTTACTCTCCAGATGTAGTGTTATACTTCCTACAACGTATATTGTACCGAAAATATTGAATCTTGCGTTGAGATCATTGCATATACAACAAAATAATCAACGTTCCAAGTAAATTGAACAATTTCCTCGTCAAATCGTTTTGCAGTGCATAATTTGCATCACACGTCTCCATAGGATTTCTGAACGGTGGCAGGCGATATACGAGGGACATTCTGTAAGTAATGCAACGTATTTTTTTCTAAAAGCAGGTTCGTTTTATTCAGGATTCCCATACACAATATTATTCCCCACTCTTTTGGCCATGAAACCCTGTTTTTCAACATAATCTCCATTACATGCGACGTCCTTCTGTCACGTTGCTGGGAGGGCCTGTACTCTCGCATGGTACCACTCTGCTGGTGGACGTCTTGCTTCAACAGTAACCTTCCCATCATCCACGTACTACCTCCCACGTAGTACATCCTTCCGTGAGTCAAACAGATGGAAGTCGGAAGGTGCGAGATCTGGGCTGTAGGGTGGAACAGAAATAATAGTCCAATGAAGTTTCGTGAGCTCCTTTCAGGTGCGCAGACGTGTGTGAGGCCGTGGTGATGGACAAATTCGTTCGCATTTTTGTGGCGACAAACACGCTGTCCGCACGTTCCAACATGGCAGGAGTCATACAGGCTGTGCGCAGTCGCCCATCACGCTGGAGATCGGACAGGTTCGGGCGACCTTGTTGCGATGATGACAGATGCCTCGCCCAACGACTCACCGTGCTTTTGTTCACTGCCAGGTCTCCATAGACATTTTGCACATTCCTATGAAAATCTGCATTGCTCTGATATTCCGCCAAAAGAAACTCAATGACAGGTTTCTCCCTGAAATGCATTTCCATTACAGACGCCATTTTCAATGTTACGTAAAACGCCACCACCGAACGAAACTTCAGGAAACTATAGTGGCTGAAGCGGGAATACTACACGGCGTGGCACAACAAAATCTACATTTTTCAACCGAAACTGGCCGACAAAAAAGTGTGTTCCATTACAGATTGAACGCCCCTTGCACATACAGCCTGTCACTGAATTTTCCCATATATTTTTTGGTGAAATCAACGAATAACGTATCAAAACTAATTACATTTCCACCTAAAGAAGCGTTGACCCCCTTTCCAGATGTAGGCTTATGCTTTTAAAAGGAATACCGACAACACTCAATTTTGCGTTGAAAACATTGAATATCCATTGACTTACCACGTTAAGTTTTACCCAGATTTCTTCAGTCATTCAGAAAGAATACGTAATAGCCCCAAAAATATCGATTAAAAGTTAGAGAACTAGTATATATCGCATTCTGGGTCTCGCTGACGAATAGAGACAGCTGACTTCTACATACAATCAGTGTTTGTGGAATGAATTTCGTTATTCTGTCCCCAGAAACAGTATACTACATATTCCAGAATTGGACAGGCGACTAGCACTATTGTCACAGAACTTTACTTATGTGCATGACAGTTTTTGAAAAACAAGAATCCCTGCTTACTGGCGTGTTGACCCAGGTCTTTATTGCATCTATTACAGTGTCGTGATTATGTGTTACACGGACTGGACAAACGCTTTATACACTACTGGCCATTAATATTGCTATACCAAGAAGAAATGCATATAATTATCGGGTATTCATTGGACAAATATATTATACTAGAACTGACATGTGATTGCATTTTCACGCAATTTGGATTCATAGATCCTGAGAAATCAGTACCCAGAACAACCACCTCTGGCCGTAATAAGGGCCTTGATACGCCTGGGCAATGAGTCAAACAGAGCTTGGATGGCGTGTGCAGGTACAGCTGCCCATGCAGCTTCAACACGATAACATAGTTCATCAAGAGTACTGACTGGTGTATTGTGACGACCCAGTTGCTCGGCGCCACCATTGACCAGACGTTTTCAATTGGCGAGAGATCTGGAGAATGTGTAGGCCAGGGCAGCAGTCGAACATTTTCTGTATACAGAAAGGCCCGTACAGGACCTGCAACATGCGGTCGTGCATTATCCTGCTGAAATGTAGGGTTTCGCAGGGATCGACTGAATGGCAGAGCCACGGGTCGTAACACATCTGAAATGTAACGACCACTGTTCAAAGTGCCGTCAATGCGAACAAGAGGTGACCGAGACGTGTAACCAATGGCACCCCATAACATCACGCCGGGTGATATGCCAGTATGTCGATGACGAATACACGCTTCCAATGTGCGTTCCCCGCGATGTTGCAAAACACGGATGCGACCATCATGATGCTGCAAACAGAACCTGCATTCATCCGAAAAAATGACGTTTTGCCATTCGTGCACCCAGGTTCGCCGTCGAGTACACCATCGCAGGCGCTCCTGTCCGTGATGCAGCGTCAAGGGTAACCTCAGCCATGGTCTCCGAGCTGATAGTCCATGCTGCTGCAACCGTCGTCGAACTGTTCGTGCAGATGGTTGTTGTCTTGTAAACGTCCCCATCTGTTGACTCAGGGATCGAGACTTGGCTGCACGATCCGTTACAGGCATGCAAATAAGATGCCTGTCATCTCGACTGCTAGTGATACGAGGCCATTGGGATCCATCACGGCGTTCCATATTACCCTCCTGAACCCAGCGATTCCATATTCTGCTAACAGTCATTGGATCTCGACCAACGCGAGCAGCAATGTTGCGATGCGATAAACCGCAATCGCGATAGGCTACAATTCGACCTTTATCAAAGTCGGAAACGTGATCGTACGCATTTCTACTCCTTACACGAGGCGTCACAACAACATTTCACCAGGCAACGCCGGTCAACTGCTGTTTGTGTATGAGAAATCGGTTGGAAACTTTCCTCATGGCAGCACGTTGTAGGTGTCGCCACCGGCGCCAACCTTGTGTGAATGCTCTGAAAAGCTAATCATTTGCATATCACAGCGTCTTCTTCCTGTCGGTTAAATTTCGCGTCTGTAGCACGTCATCTTCGTGGTGTAGCAATTTTAATGCCAGTAGTGTAGTACATTAAATGTATTCGCAGTTGCCAATATGAACAACTGTCAGCTTTATAATGGAATGACGACAATTGAATCTGTGTCTTACTGGGACTCCAACCCAGATTTCCCGCCTATCCCGAAAGGTCGCCTTACCAATGAACTAGCCGAGCACGAATCACGGCCAGGCCCAAACTGTTATACATCGTTAACCCCGTGTCTACAGGCCGTAGTCGCACATCCATTATGTATGTTTCAGTACAGGGGAGACATTTTACTTGAAAGTTGCTTGCCGGCCGTGGTGGACATGCGGTTAAAGGCGCTACAGTCTGGAACCGCGCGACTGCTACGGTCGCAGGTTCGAATCCTGCCTCGGGCATGGATGCGTGTGATGTCTAGATTAGTTAGGTTTAAGTAGTTCTAAGTTCTAGGCGACAGATGACCTTAGATGTTAGGTCCCATAGTGCTCAGAGCCATTTGAACCATTTTTAAACCAGATTTCGTGACGGTCGTGTAAGAGGCGCTAGTAGCGCCACTATGAGGATGCAAGTCAGATTTGCTTAAAATACACACTATAACGGTCGTGAACGATAGTTACCTTTGAGACTGGACGTAGTGAGATGATGTTGTTCAAGAATGCCGTTAAAGCGGCAAACACGCCACTATCGTCATCTCACTGATTTTGAACGAGGTCGTGAAATAGCGCTACGAGAAGCTGGACGTTTCTTCTGCGATATTGCAGAAAGGCTTGGTAGGAATTTAGCCACTGTTCATGATTGCTGGCAGCGGTGGACGCGAAAATCTCCCGTCGCAAGGAGACCGGGCTCCAGACGGTCACGTGGCACTACCGAGAGGTAACACCATCGTATTCGGCGTATGGCTCTGTCACATCGTACTGCATCTACAACAGCAATTTGAGCAGCAGTTGGGCACACAGTAACACAACGAACTGCTGCAAATCTGTTACTTTGTAGTAACCAAAACCAACTGCAGGAACGCCTTGGGCTGCGGATCGGAGCTGCCAGGGGGGGGGGGGGGGGGGAGCCGCCGGCGGTGGAGCACGCACCACCGGGTAAACACAGGACGAGTCGGGCGACAGACCAACGACAACAACCGACCACGACCGACTATGACCGACACAACAAGGAAGAGATAAACAACGGAGGCTTGTGGAAACCACAACACCAAACACGAACAGTAAATCCACTCGGAACCAGAGCCAGGCAAATGTCAACAACGAGCAACGACCAGAACGCAGTACCGCCGAGATAGAAACGAAATCCAGAGTGAGTACCAGACTGGCTGGACTAGGTTTTTTTTTTTCTTCTTTATTGTGATTTTTATCACCGTACACAAGGCGGGCTGTCAGCAGCTGAGTACGCCGCTCTTCAGCCTTGAGGTTTACAATAAGTAATACATAGAGGGTCACAGAGAATACAATCAAAACGGCGGGCAAAACAATGTAGACACTAAAAAACAAAAAACATGGAGCCGTTCACGCTGGACGAGAAAACATCACCGACACTAGTTGACACGGCGCACAAAACATGGATGATGGCGACGGTACACGTGAACAGTGGAGGCGTGACAGCGAACAAACACTAAACACAAACGAAGGCACATACACGAGACACTGATGGCGATGACCTCCGGCGCGCGAATGTTCACTGTGCGTGTGCGAGTCCGGGGACCTGCCAAGAGAGGAGGAGGAGGAAGGGGAGTGGGAGAGTGAGAGGGGAGAGCAGAGATGCCACGGGCAGGGGAGATAGGGGGAGGGAGGAAGGGGGAGGGGAAGCCCTTGGGAAGAGGGGTGGAGGGAGGGGACGGGGGAAAAGGAAAGAGAAGGGAAGGGAAGAGAAGGGAGGGAGGGTGCCTAAAGGAAAGGACACCGGAAGTGGGGGGTGGGGCAGGGTCAAAGTTGATAGGAGGGGTAGATGGAGGGGAGGAGGCATCAGCGAGGGGGAGCTGGTGGAAGCCACCTTGGGAGAGGGTAAGGAGGGTTGAGAGATGGAGACCGGGTGGGACGTGGGAGTACAGGTGCAACAGCGGGCGGGGGTGGGAGACGATCGGGGAGACTAGCGGGTGAGGAGGATCGAGTTTACGGGAGGTGTACAGGATCCGTATTCTTTCAAGGAAAAGGAGGAGGTGGGGGAAGGGGATGAGATCGTACAGGATCCGCGTGGGGGAGGGAAGACGGATGCGATAGGCGAGGCAGAGAGCATGGCGTTCAAGGATTTGGAGGGATTTGTAAAAGGTAGGGGGGGCAGAGATCCAAGCCGGATGGGCATAACAAAGGATAGGGCAGATGAGGGATTTATAGGTGTGGAGGATGGCGGAGGGGTCCAGACCCCACATACAGCCGGAGAGGAGCTTGAGGAGACTGAGTCGGGAGCGTGCCTTGGCTTGGATTGTCCGGAGGTGGGGAGTCCAGGAGAGGCGACGGTCGAGGGTGACGCCAAGGTACTTAAGGGTGGGAGTGAAGGCGATAGGACGGTCGTAGATGGTGAGATAGAAATCAAGGAGGCGGAAGGAAGGGGTGGTTTTGCCTACAATCATCGCCTGGGTTTTGGAGGGATTGACCTTGAGCAACCACTGGTTGCACCAAGCAGTGAACCGGTCAAGATGGGATTGGAGAAGGTGTTGGGAGCGCTGCGGGGTGGGGGCAAGGGCAAGGAAGGCGGTGTCATCGGCAAACTGGAGAAGGTGGACGGGGGGTGACAGCGGTGGCATGTCCGCTGTGTACAAAAGGTACAGAAGGGGGGAGAGGACGGAGCCTTGGGGCACACCGGCAGAGGGGAAAAAGGTGTAGGAATCTGTGTTATGGATGGTGACATAGGAAGGACGGCGGGAGAGAAAGGAGCCGATCAGACGGACATAGTTAATGGGAAGGGCGAAGGTTTGGAGCTTGAAGAGGAGACCGGAATGCCATACGCGGTCATAAGCACGTTCGAGGTCCAGGGAGAGGAAGATTGCAGAGCGACGGGAATTAAGCTGGTCGGAAAGGAGATGAGTGAGGTGAAGGAGAAGGTCGTCGGAAGAGAAGGACGGCCGAAAGCCACACTGGGTAACGGGAAGGAGGCGGTGCTGACGGAGATGCTGGTGGATGCGTCGGGTGAGGATAGATTCCAGGACCTTGCTGAAGACCGAGGTAAGGCAGATGGGACGGTAGGAGGAGATGGCGGACGGCGGTTTGCCAGGTTTAAGGAACTTGAGGATACAGGAGGTTTTCCACAGGTCGGGGTAATAACCGGTGGACAGGACTACATTGTAGAGCCTCGCCAGGGTGGAGAGGAAAGAGACAGGAGCTTCACGAAGGTAACGGTAGGTGACACGATCGTGACCAGGAGCAGTGTTGCGTTTTGTGCGGAGTGTAGCAATGAGATCCTGTGTAGTGATAGGGGCATTGAGTTCTGTGTGTGCAACGTTGTCCAAGTACTGGAAACCAGGAGCGAGGGGAGGGACAGAGGTGTCAGTTCGATCACGGATATCCGGGAAGAGGGAGTAATCAAACTCGGGATCATCGGGGATGGAAAATACATTGGAGAGGTAGGAGGCAAAGTGATTGGCCTTACTAAGGGTGTCAGGGAAAGGGTGATCATCATGGAGAAGAGGACAGTAGGGGGAGGGTTTAGTTCCGGTAAGGCGACGGAAGGCTGACCAGAACTTGGACGATCTGATAGGTAGGGTAGCATTTAAACGGGTGCATGTCTGTCGCCAGTCCCAGCGTTTCTTAGCCACGAGCAAATGACGAATGTGTCGCTGGAGTTGCCGGTGGCTTCGTAGTGTGTCCGGGTCACACGTGCGGAGGAAGGCACGGTAGAGGCGGCGGGATTCATGGAGGAGGAGGACGGCCTGTGGGGGTAAGGTAGGACGATGGGGGTGGATGGCGACAGTAGGGACGTGGGACTCCACGGCCTCAGACAAGGTCTGCTGGAGAAAGGAGGCAGCATGGGTGACATCATCGGGTTGGTGGTAGGTGAAAGGGTGGCTATCGACCTGGGTGGAGAGGGTATCCCGGTAGGCATTCCAGTTGGCACGGGAATAGTCATGGACGTACTTAGGGGGAGGGTCATTACGAGGGTCGGGGCGAGGGTGACGACTGTCTGAAATGGTGAGGTGGACAGGGAGATGGTCGCTACCAATAGGCTCCAGGACATCCACCGTTATGCGGCCAAGGAGGTTGGGGCAGGAGAGGATAACATCGGGAGTGGAGTTGGATTTGGGACGGGTGTGCTGGGGGATGGGGATGAGGTCGCCTTGAAGGGAGGAGAGGAACCGATGCCACCGCCGTAACTGGGCAGCGGAACGACTATGGATGTTGAGGTCGGCGGCGATCATGTAGGAGGAGAAGGTACGGTCGATGTGGGAGAGGAAGTCGAAGGGAATAGGGGCGTTGGGGAGGACATAGACGGTGGCGCACGTAACGGTAAGGCCGGGGAAGAAGAGACTAAGGATCAGGTGTTCGGTGTGGTCAGGAAGGAGAGGTTGGAGCCGAACGGGGATCTGGCAGTGGTGCCCAATGGCAACTCCGCCACGCGCAATCGGGAGGGGATTATTGGAGCGGTGAAGGAGGTAGAGCGAAGTGTGGATGGTTTGGTGGGGTTGCAGGAAGGTTTCATTGAGGAGGAAGGCATCCACGCGGTGGGTGACAAGGGTGTGCAGGAAGAGGTTCTTGTTGGCTGGAAGGGAGCAGATGTTGTGGAAAAGGATACGGTGCTGTCGCGCCATGACAGGGATTTAAACGATGGTGTCAAGATGGGAGAAGGTGAAATGGGCCTGGTTGTTGGAGTAGGTGGCGTACATTTTGAGTTGGAAAATGGAATGGGTGGCGAGGGAGATCTGTTGGAGGGTGTGCGGGCGCTGAAAAGGATGAACATTCTGAAGGACGATGGTGAGGAATCTGATGATGTCCTCAGCAGTAGGGGGTGGGCAAAGGGAGTTGCCGGGAGGGGTGGGGGCGTCCAGAGGGCGGACGGGAACGGTGAGTTTGGGAGTGGTAGGAGGGGCTCGGGCCTTACACTTCTGGGAGTAGGTGGGATGAGGGAGGTTACAGGTATTACAGGAGGGGGTGGGGACTGGAAATTGGGGCACTGCCGTAAAAAGTGGGCTTGCCTACAGTGCGGGCAGGTGAGGGCATCGCGGCACTCAGATGTTGGGTGCGCATTATACCGCAAGCACCTTTGGCAGCAGAGGGATTGAGGAGGGGAACGGGAGGGGTCAACTTTATAACGTTGGTTAAAAAGGAGGGCACCCTCCATCAGGAGACGGTCTATGGAGGGGGCGTGCTCAGAAAAAACCCGCATAAGGCGGGTGGGGCCGGCAGCGTTGTGGATGCGACGAACCGCACACACCTCCAGATGGGGATGGGCCTGAAGCTCTGCCAACACCTCCTTCTCCGTGATTGCCAGATTGAGCCGAGTGATCACGACGGTTAGGGTCGGCGGGTGACGCGGGGGTTGGGGTTGGCGGGAGGGAGGTGGGGAAGGAGCAGAGGTGAGGGAGGCATGAGGGCCAAAGCGGGTGACAGGGATGCGGGAAAGGAGGTCTGTGTGGAGGGTAGGGCTGGGGGAGGAGATGAGCACCGAATCACGGCGAGGAGTGAGGAGGGAGATGGGGGCACCAGGACAATTTTGGCGAAGGAAGAGGGCGAGGTTCCGGGCTTCAAGGAGGTAAGGATCAGGACGGGAGAGGAGGTAGCGGTAGGAGGACGGGGTAGAGGAGGAGGATGAGGGGGCAGGGATGGGCGGGTAGACATCCATGGCATCATGGGTGGGGGAAGGGGGACGAGGCGGAGCCTTTTTGGGAGTAGAGGAGGCAGGGGTGCCACTGGGGCGCTTGACGGCGGCAGAGGAGGTGTGGGGGATGGGAACAACTGGAATGTGGCGGGGAGTGGCAGGTCCCGGGGCTGGAGTCGTCGCTGGAGATGGTGAACGCGATGGCGAAGGTGACGGTGAAGACGATGACGAGGACGATGAAGGTGAAGGGGAGAGTGGAGCCCCTGCCGGGCGACCACCCTGGCGGGGGCTGCAGAAACGGAAGGAGCAGAGGGAGGGAGTGGAGGGAAGGGATCAGAGGAGGCATGGGAGGGAGGAGCCGGGGACGGGGCGACAAATAGGGAGGGAGATGAGAGAGTGTGGAGTGGTGGGATGGACTGAGGGGGGAGTGAAGCGGCACACCACGTTATAGTGGTGGCTGCAGCGGAGGGGGAGGTGTATATAATGGCAGTGGTGGTGGCTGTAGAAGAGGTGGTGGGGGTTGACATTATGATAAGGGGGAAAAAAACACAGTACTAGACAAAGGAGCAAACGACAGACGGGCAGGGCGACGAGAGACACAGAGGAGAAAGGGACGGAGAATGACGAAGGAGACTGGGGCCTAAGCCCCACTCTGCTGCCGCGGGGGGGGGGGGGGCGACCCGGCTGGCTGGCTGGTGGGGACGCCTCTGCTGCTGCTGCTGCTGCTGCTGCTGGCGGATGGTGGGGGCAGCTAGGACCACTGCTGGCCGCTGGCTGCGACCGCTGGTGGCTGCGACCACTGGTGGCGGGGACCGCTGGTGGCGGGGACCGCTGGTGGCCGCTGGATGCTGGCTGTTGGCTGCTGGCTGCTGGCTGGAGCCGGTGCAGGCGAGGACCGCTGCGTGCTGCTGGTGGGGACGCTGCTGGCTGCTGGCGTAGACCGCTGCTGGCTGCTGGCGGGGACCACTGCTGGCGAGGACCGCTGCTGGCTGCTGGCGGGGACCGCTGCTGGCGGGGACCGCTGCTGGCAGGGACCGCTGCTGGCAGGGACCGCTGCTGGCTGCTGGCTACTGGCTGGACTGTTGCACGCCGGCGGGCTGGCTGGCTGGCTGGCTGGAACCTGCAACATCTATCGCTTCGATTGGTACCAGAATAGCACAATCGAAGGGCGGTATTCAACTGAATTACCGCCGGAGATGCTGGACTAGGGCAGAGCGGGTTCCTATATACGAAACCGGAGGGAGCGGCTATTGGCCGCTGTCTGCACGTGGCGTAGCGGTGGCACCCTCGCTGCGCGAGAGCTACTGCGCGGAATAGCCACCGCGGAGGCGGAGCCCTCTATGGGCTGACCACGTCCATTTGTTCTGCCGCGTGTTCGACTTCCGCGGCGGAAGGTACTAGATACTTCAAGGACAGCTCCGAGCCAGAAGCCGTGTAGCGTGCGTTGCACTGATCACAAAACACCGCCATTTGCGATTTCGGTGGTGTCAAGCGAGAGCTCATTGGAGGGCAGGGTGGAGGTCTACTGTGTTTTCTGATAAAAGCTGGTTCTGGCTCTGTGGCAGTGATGACCCTATGTTGGTTAGAAGAAGGCCAGTTGAGGACCTGCAACTGACCTGTCTGTAGCCTAGATATACGTGGAGTTTGGTCTGGGGTGTGATTTCGTGTGACAGCAGGAGTACTCTCTTGGTTATTCCACGTACCCACACTGCAAATCTGTATGTTAGTCTGGTGATTCGACCTGTTATGCTGCCAGGCATGAATGGCACAGCAGAGGGTGTTTTCCAACAGGCTAACGCTCACCCAAATACCGCTGTTGTAACTCAACAGCGTGTCGACATGTTGCCTCGACCTGCTCGGTCACAAGATCTGTGTCCAATTGAGCCCATGTGGGTCATCATCAAACAACATCTCCAGCGTCAACCACAAACAGCATTAACCGTCCCTGTATTGACCGACCAACAACAGGCATGGATCTCCATCCCACAAACTGATTTCCAGCACCTATACAACTCAATGCACGAAAGTTTGCATGATTTCATTCAACATTCCAGCAGTTACACTTGTTTTTAACGCAACAACAATGACTTATCTTGCATTTAGAATAGCCTGTGATCTGGCAATGTCAATCACTTAAATATGTTACCTGGACAAACTCCCAAATTTCATTACTCTACATTAACTCTTTTTTGGTGTTGCGATTTATTTTTCCGTCAATGTACATTCAGATGAAAACGCTTCTTACTGTATCAGATGTATGCACACACGGTGAGAGTGCAGAACACTCAATGCGAACTTGCTGATGATGATTTAATGCCACCCAGCAGTCCTTGGGTCATTACGTTAAATTAAAATTAATAGAGAAGTACTGCATTGGTGTGTCCAGTTTTCCCATTGTACCGTTGGACATTCAGGATATGTCGAAGAATCGATTGTATTTACCCACTCAGCAAACGAGCCATGACAGCAACTATGTAACTTAATTTCATATCCAAGGGTAGACACCTCAGCATCCACACTGCGCACATGACATCAGATGTCTCCATTGGATTTTTAATGGAGATAGCTGACGTGCTTACAGAAAATCGTTGAACGGAGTCGAGTAACATGTGGCAGTACTATCCACTGAATAATCACATTAAGATGTCCACATTTTTTCTACAGATCCAAAACAACAAGAACAAGGATGCAGAGCTGCAGACACATTTTTGACGAATACTGGTGTCGGTGGTATAACGGCTTGTTAATGTTTCCAAGAAATGTAATTCTTCCATCCGCTTCTTCTGTACTTTACGCAGCCAAAGAATGACTCAACTCTAACTGTGAAAGATTTTCATCATCATAATCGTAACCATTTGATATGTTTCACGCAATTTAACATGTCTAACGATGCTACATCTCTCATGCACATTACATTTACATATCTAGCTGTTGATATATCTTTCCATTCTCTGAAAGTATCGGCGTTTTATATCAGGACTTAAACAGTATGCTGCACTAACGTTGTGAACGAGAACAGAACACTGGATCACTGCAATTTCTCTCACACACAGATAATCAATAGAGCAGTATTGGACTGATGAGACACACAAACCTTCAGTCACTCCTCCAGTACAGGAAAATGAGCTATAATAGTCCATACAGACATGTTGGTCGCTGTAGCTCAGTTGGTATAGTACTAGCGATTGTAGAAGTAGGAGTAGATTCAATATACACCTATCAAAAAAAGGTTTGCATCACCTCGGTTCCGAAAGTTCCGGAACCTGTACAGAAAATTGGAATAAAGATCAACATAAACATCATTTCCGCCCTTTTTATTGCTCATGAAAACCACACATTGCATGTTGTTACAGCGAGACCTTCAGAGGTGGTGGACCAGATTGCTATACACACCAGTACCTCTAATAATCAGTAGCACGTCCTCTTGCATTGATGCCTGTATTCGTTGTGCCATACTATCCAGAAGTTCATCGAGACACTGTTGGTCCAGATTGTCCCACTCCTCAACGGCGATTCGGTGAAGATCCCTCAGAGTGGTTGGTGGGCCACGTCGTCCATAAAAAGCCCTTTTCAATCTATCCCAGGCATGTTCGATAGGATTCATGTCTGGAGAACATGCTGGCCACTCTAGTCGAGCGGTGTCGTTACCCTGAAGGAATTCATTCACAACATGTGCACGATGGGGGCGCGTATTGTCGTGCATGAAGACGAATACCTCGCCAATATGCTGCTGATATAGTTGCACTATCGGTCGGAGGACGTATCGTACAGCCGTTGCGGCTCCTTCCATGACCACCAGCGGCGTACATCGGCCCCACATAATGCCACCCCAAAACATCAGGGAACCTCCACCTTGCTACACTCGCTGGACAGCGTGTCTACGGCTTTCAGCCTGACCGGGTTGCCTCCAAACACGTCTCCCACGATTGTCTGGTTGGAGGCATATGCGACACTTATCAGTGACGAGAACGTGATGCCAATCCTGAGCGGTCCATTCGGCATGCTGTTGGGCCCATCTGTACCGCGCTGCATGGTGTCGTGGTTGCAAAGATGGGCCTCGTCATCGATGTCAGGAGTGAAGTTGGGCATCATGCAGCCCATTGCGCACAGTTTGAGTCATAAGGCGACGTCCTGTGGCTGCACGAAAAGCATTATTCAGCATGGTGGTGTTGCTGTCAGGTTTCCTCCGTGCCATAATCCGTAGGTAACGGTCATCCACTGCAGTAGTAGCCCTTGGGCGGCCTGAGCTAGGAATGCTATCTAGAGTTCCTGTCTCTCTGTATCTCCTCCATGTCCGAACAACATCGCTATGGTTCACTCCGAGACGCCTGGACACTTCCCTTGTTGAGAGCACCTCCCTGGCACAAAGTAACAACCCGGACGCGATCGAACCGCGGTATTGAACGTCTAGGTATGGTTGAACCACAGACAATACGAGCCGTGCACCTCCTTCCAGGTGGAATGACTGGAACTGAGCGGCTGTCTGAACCCCTCCGTCTAATAGGCCGTGCTCATGCATGGATGTTTACATCCTTGGGCCGGTTTAGTGACATGTCTGAACAGTCAAAGGGACTGTGTCTGTGATACAATATCCAAATTCAACGTCTGTCTTCAGGAGTTCGTGGAACTGGGGTGACGCAAAACTTTTTTTGATGTTTGTATTTAAAAAGTAGGTCTCCTGGCGAATTCAGATTGCAGTATATTCCCAACTAGTTCTAGGATTCAAAATCAGCTGTGCTACAGTGATCCACACATAGTTTTGATGGATGACAGTATTATTTTTTAACTAACACCCATTTTTGCTGCACGTATGCCTTGGTGTGATGGAAGTTTTGATGGATGACAGTCTAATTTTTTAACTAACACTGATTTTTGCTGCACGTATGCCTTGTTGTGATGGAAATATGATATCGATGTAGGCGAAACGCTTAACTCGTACCATCCTTCCTATAAACAGAATGTGATCTAATGTCCTGGCTACCACAGCATTTTGTTGTGATTCTTCACACAAACTGTAACTGGTTTACATTGTACGTAGAACATCCAATATTTCCCGCTGATTTCTATCCACCACTCACCCGTAGCGTCCAGGCTTACTATTCATCCAGAATATATCGGAAATGCACACAGTACTTTTACCTGACAAGCTGCGTGATACACACACAACTGTTTTCAGACTTTGATTTTCCTATATATCCATCACGGACACCATCACATAGTGCAGCAATGAATGTGGTGTTACGCTCTACAACGTTAAATGTGTTGTTATAGGATAGTCATCAGATCGAGAGTTCACGAAGATACATGGCTTCCTGTCCTGTAAGTACTTCTGTCAGATTATGACTGATATCAGAATTCAGCACATATAGGGTGTTACAAAAAGGTACGGCCAAACTTTCAGGAAACATTCCTCACACACAAAGAAAGAAAATATGTTATGTGGACATGTGTCCGAAAATGCTTACTTTCCACGTTAGAGCTCATTTTATTACTTCTCTTCAAATCACATTATTCATGGAATGGGAACACACAGCAACAGAACGTACCAGCGTGACTTCAAACACTTTGTTACAGAAAATGTTCAAAATGTCCTCCGTTAGCGAGGATACATGCATGCACCCTCCGTCGTATGGAATCCCTGATGCGCTGATGCAGTCCTGGAGAATGGCGTATTATATCACAGCCGTCCACAATACAAGCACGAAGAGTCTCTACATTTGGTACCGGGGTTGCGTAGGCAAGAGCTTTCAAATGCCCCCATAAATCAAAGTCAAGAGGGTTGAGGTCAGGAGAGCGTGGAGGCCATGGAATTGGTCCGCCGCTACCAATCCATCGGTCACCGAATCTGTTGTTGAGAAGCGTACGAACACTTCGACTCAAATGTGCAGGAGCTCCATCGTGCATCAACCACATATTGTGTCTTACTTGTAAAGGCACATGTTCTAGCAGCACAGGTAGAAATCATGATAACGTGCTCCATTGAGCGTAGGTGGAAGAACATGGGGCCCAATCAAGACATCACCAACAATGCCTGCCCAAACGTTCACAGAAAATATGTGTTGATGACGTGATTGCACAATTGCGTGCGGATTCTCATCAGCCCACACATGTTGATTGTGAACATTTACAATTTGATC